>NC_137219.1:20087194-20134753 GCF_949987685.1 Ammodytes marinus
TAGAGGATTTCCATTCTATTATTTCCTATGTCATTTCAACACATTGTGCAAAAAGTATGGCTTGGAATTCAGCTCTCATACAAAAACGTAAACAGACACAAAACCAGTGCAGGTCATATGGGTTTGCTGCTCTCTGCCCTATTGTCGCTACTTTTAACAACTCGCACTTGTGTGGTGTGCATGCGCAGTGGCGCAGGAAATACTAATAGTAAATACTAGTAATTTTATTTTTATTTTTATTTTTTTTATATAAATCGATTATTAACTTTTATGAATCGATTCGGAATAGTTCGAGAGAATCGCGATTAATCGGAAAATCGATTATTTTTCCCACCCCTATTAATATCATTGTAAAAGTTGGAGTTACCCTTACAGGGCTGTACAGTGCGACAGTTTTGATCGCATTTGCTACTGAAATTGATCACGTGCGATGATGAATACAAATCCATTCGCACTCCTGCGACAGGTTGATAATGAGGGGAGGCTGTCTTTGAAACACAGAGGAGCGCTGCACAACACTGCTTAGAGGGCTCTACATTAACACTGCGGGTAAATGAGTCTTGGGAAAGTAAGTTATTGAGTCCACCCTTCACTTTGGCTGGTGAAAGATATGTGCTCTCGGGATCTGTCCTCGTGCAGCGATTCTAGGTAGGCTATAAAAACTTCACCAACGGCAATTACCGGAAGGAGACGGCACATTACCGCAGTTAAGTTAGCGCGTGTACAAACAGAACATTTCCTGTGCGCCTTCACATTAAAAGCCTGTTACTAGCCAAACGTGAGTTGACTTTTATTTTGAAGCCGGTAAGAGCAGGAAATTAGCGCTTTTTTCTAGCTTGAAAGGCAACTCATTCAGCTGCAGCGAGCAGTCAACAGTAGCCTAGTCTATTTACAAAGTTTTAAATAACCCACTGAAAAGCTACTCCCAACACATTCACAACAACCTATTTAATTTATCCTAAATTGTACCAATATGTATACTTATTTATTTAATAGGCTATGTTTAATGTTTTAAAGTTTGGTTTTAATTAACAGAAGCAATTGGCAGGTTAGATTCTTTTTTCTAAATTGCAATCAGTGCACCCCTATTCATTTTTCCATAATTATTACTACACACACTAGGATATAATATGAGTTGAGAATCTCAAATGAGACCAAGATGACATGCTCAAAGGTAATTAGAGCGAAATGCAAGGGTTAAGGTTATGCAAGTTTTCGATCATACTTTGTGTGCTACCAAATTTATTTTTGTGCTACTGAATTTTTTTGCTTGCTAGCACCAGTGCTACCACCTAAAAAAATAAGCGTACAGCCCTGCCTTAAAAGGAGCCTAACATTTAAAACAAAGAAAGCCTGTTTGATGGGGGCCTTTGGTCTTACCTGTCTAGGGTCTTGTCTCTGTCCTCTCGTCCCCTCTCTTCATCTTTTTTGGGTGTCAGGAGTGTGGGTTCCAGGCCAAAGGTCTCCTGCAGTCGGGCGTACAGGTCGGTCCGGTTGTACACGTGGAACTCAAAGCCGTTGACTGTCACGTAAAGCCTGGTCTCTGCCTTGGGGTCTAAACACACACACAAGACAGGGAATTGAAATTCAGAAAACTCATGTAGACGTTTGCCTCCATTTTGGAAAACCGTGGTTGCAACTTAGCAGCCAAAAACATTATTGGTGTGGTATGAAAATGTCTAGATTAAAAATATGAGCATTTGCAACAACAAAAAATGTCTGTGGGGTTCTGATATATTAATTAGACAATTTAAATCCATAGAAAAGAGTATTAAAGTTTTATTTTTATTTTTAAGATTATTTGTTGTCATTTTCAAGCTTTATTAGATAGTACAGAGTTGAAATGGGGAGACAGAGAGAGAGGGGGGTTGACATGCAGTAAAGGTCCACGGGTCGGATTTGAACCTGAGACCACTGCAACGAAGGCCGGAGCCAATATGGTACGCGCTCTATCCACTACGCCACCAGAGCACCCCGATTAAATTTGTATTTATCAGCATCAAGATGGTAACAACCTGCTAAATTTCATTCCTACGTGAGACAATTTCTAAGCCTAACTCACCATGCTGTTTCTGTTTCGGGTTGTACATTTTCCACCAACGAAATATGAGGAAGCCATCCTGTATCCTGGAACACAGAAGAAGAAGAAACATCAATAAGTAACACAACTATGAATTGAAAGAGAAAACTGAATTGCCCAACGGGGGATAGTAACATTGTTTGAATTAAATCAAATTGAATTAAGAAACAGAGGACAGTTTACCTGATAGACATGTCTTGGTTGATGAAGTAGACATCTCTGAACATGACTTTCCCCGACAACACAGAGAAGGAGAACGAGCCTGTAGACATAAGTAGGAAAAAGTTTAATATGTCTGTTATATAAATGAATGTGACTACAAGCCAGTGTAAAACCTGTTTGGGGTTGATCAATGTGTTTTGAATTCAAGCCAACAAACCAGCTAATTCAAATGTTAAAGGTCACATAGTAGGCTCATTTTCAGGTTCACAATTGTAATTTAGGTTTCTACTAGAAACTGTTTTCATGGAGTAGTGTCCAAATAAAAAAATAAACTTTATATTTCTCACGGTGCCAATGCTGAATCTCCTCTTTTCAGCCTCTGTCTGAAACACTCCGTCTCTTTAATGCCTCATTTCCACCGAGTAGAGCGGGTCGGATCGGAGCGGCTCAGAGCGGGACAGCTCACTTTTAAGAATCTCGGTGTTGTTTCCACCGCGGACCCTACCCTTACTGGCGGGGTTTAGGCTGGACTGCGATATCCGCCGCCAGAATATGGGTCAAACTATAGGGTTGTGGAACAACTGTGGTCAAGCCAGCGGTCTTTCGTTTTTGCTTGGTCAAACCAGCCGCTTCTTTATTTATTCCCCCCGTGTTGTTGTGAGCACAGAGACTGCTCGGTGCAACTGATAGACAGTGAGCGAACAGCGCTGGCTACGTGACATCGTAGCAGTGGGACACAGTGTAGCCAACTGATTATTTTAATGACGAGGAAAAACACCACACAATAAACAGTGCCGCGCTCACATTTTCGCCAAAACAAGACTCTCTTCACTCTAGCCGAGGTGACTACACACGGCGGAAATGATTATTTCGACCAACTGTGGTCAAGCCAGCGATCTCTCGTTTTTGCTTGGTCAAACTAGCCGCTTTCTTTATTTATTCCCCCTGTGTTGTGAGCGTGTATTTAGCCTAAAACTATCTAGGCTATGGCGTAAACACAGAGACGGCTCGGTGCAACTCAGTGAGCAAACAGTGCTGGCTGCGGCAGCTACGTAGCTAGCAGTGGGACACGTAACTAAACCAACTGATTATTAATGACGAGGAAAAACACCAAACAATAAACAGTGCTGTGCTCACATTTTCACCAAAACACAGACTCTCTTCACTCTTGCCGAGATGACTACACATGGCGGAAATTATTCTTTCGACCAACCAATCAAATGACGGCAGCATGTAGCTCCGCATTTTCAGTCCGCTTTCAGGCGGCTAGTACCCCTACGGAGGAGTACTGAGATCTGGAGCGGCTCAGAGCGGTTAGGTGCGCTTAAACCGTACCCTACCCAACTTTTTACAAATGAAAAGCCAAACTACCCGGACCGAACCGCTCCGATCCGACCCGCTCTACTCGGTGGAAATGAGGCATAAGATCCGCCTTCCAAAAAGCCCGATGTCCTCTGATTGGCCCTGAATCTAACTGCTGGTATGATTCAGGAGTATGGCTTATCAAAGGTGGCGGCAGTGCTTAGTTAGGTTTGTAACGAGGGGGTGTGGCTTCTCTCCTTATGACGTCATAAGAGGGGAGAAATCTGACTGGGGCTTTTAAAGACAGGCTTTCAGAAATGTGGAGGTGGAGAAAATAAGATAGAGTAGTTCTTTCTTATACTTTGGGAGTCTGTAGACAAACCAGGGACCCATATTAATGTGGAAAAAATGTGGGAAAAGTGCATTTTACAAAATAGGGGACCTTTTCCCAACAAAAAAAAAGAACTCATGAGTAGCTTGCATTCATCTCTGAAACAGATAAAAACAGTCCAGTGTTTCTGGGCTATTTAAAATCACCTTGTCTTTCTAATTTCATTGTGAGAGAAAAAAAAATCTTAATTAGGATCTTATTTCACAACAAGTAGGTCATTTTTCACTGAGCAAGAAAAACTGACGCGTCTTTTTCTCGGTTTCAATTATTGCATGCCGAGAGAGTGACAACACCCGAGCTGTTCAATTCTAATCACCTCGGGTGTCACTTTGTCATGTGTGTGGTATTTGGTACTTCCTCTCAGACTGTCAGAAGGCAGGATGTGTAACTCAGCTAAGATCCTCTCACTGGGAAGGTTGTCGAGGTCAGTGCCTTTGCAGGAATGTTGAAACGCTGCTCGACACATGACGAACTGTACCAAGTCAGTTCAACACTTTACTCTTTATTATGAAGGATTTGCTTTTGTGCATCAATACAAATTTACCAAAACTATTTTTCCAAAATGCCACGCTTAAAAAAGGAGCAGCCTTATAAAAAAATAAGTTGGAATCAATTTAACTGAATAATAATAATAATAATAATAATAATAATAATAATAATAATAATAATAATAATAATAATAATAATAATAATAATAATAATAATAATAATAATAATAATAATAATAATAATAATAATAATAATAATAATAACTGTAAATAAACTGTCAAGGGTGACAGTGCTCCCTTTATGGCAAACAGGTGTTAAAATGTTGCCTTGGTTATAATTTCTGCACTTCCCGTTTACACATAGCCAGTAGGCTGAATACACTGCTGTGAATTTGACTGTGAATTTGTTAATCTACTGATAATTTTGTTTAATACAAAAACAGACTTGTTAGCTAGGCATATCTACTACAACACAGTCTGGCTTCTTATTGGTGTATATTTTAGGGGCCGTATTACAGAGCAGATGCAAATGACAGGGCCTACTCAGAACAGAAGAAACTGATCTTGGTAGAAAAAAAGAATGGCATCGTTACACTTGGATTTATGGTCTCCTGTAGCTTTATAAATTAAGTCCGGTGTCATTTATGTACAGAAATTCAATCTGGTGTGGGTTGCAGTTGTGCTGTGGAGAGAACTCTACGGAGATAATAACCGAACGAAGCCGGGCTCATCATGAAATATTCAGCAGACTTGAGTTAACGCCATGAAGCGAAAGCTCTGGCAGCGCTCCTCTCCCCTTAATAGTATCACTGTGAGTGAGAGCTGCTTGTGCACACACCGATATGTATGTAGCCATCCTTGTAGAGTCTGTTGATGATGAGGGTGAGGACCAGGCCAATGTTGCGGGAGTTGTAATAAGTTAAATAGATGATCCATCCACAGGACAGAATAGTGGCTGGAAGACAAAAAAAAGACACAATGTGCTCAGGTTAGCTAGTACAGGGATCATAACCAGACATTTTATGTAACAGCAATTGTAATGATTGCAGGCGTTCAAACTGGTTTGTTTAAAATCAGTTGTGTCTGTGAAGACAATAGTTAAAGGTGGAGCGAGTGATTCTGGAGAACTTAATAAGTTTGTCAAAATCAGTGAATATCTCAGTACGATCTGCTACCTGTACGTACTGTGTGTGTGTGTGTGTGGGGGGGGGGGGGGGGGGGGGGTGCAGTGTTAACACACAGCCTAGGCTCTGTAAGCTGGCCATGTTGCTAGCTACGGTGGGCCCCCTTTGTTTACACACCAGTTTACGGAGCCTAGGCTGGGAATTAACAGTGGATTTCTTGTTCACCTCACTCACAGTATGGACAGGTAGAACATAAGGAGAAAATCACTGATTTTGACAAATAGTGATTTTGATAGCAAGCAATCTCCAGAATCCCTGACTCCACCTTTAAGTAAGCTTAAACATTCAAAGCTGACCACTAATGCTTATATAGCGTCTGTTGTATCTCAAATGATCTATGCTCTTAAATTATACATGTGAAGTACCTTGTTGTATACAAAGTCAACAAACCGTGACTGGTCCTTTGAATTAATGTAACAGATGCTACTTTTATCCTGACATGACACAGAGCCACCAGCAACCAGAAATGACTACAGCAGCATCACAGCAGCTGTCGTATGAAAAGCCATCATGAATTCCCCTTGCAAACGTAACTATTTTTCTACAGAAAATATGGCGACGCAGGTGGAATTAATATAGTGGCTGTTTATTCTGTCACATCTCGGCAGACCGCTGGGTTTTACTGCCGCACTGAAGCTTTTGTCTTATCTCTTTACCTCCCCTTTTTCCCAAAACAGTTTTTAATTTTTTTTGTGGTAAAGAAAAATGCTAGCTTTCTTTCTGTGAATCATCCAATATCGTGTTGCTACAGTGAGCTGCACTCAGCTGGACTGAACAATGACTGGAATACTACCATTTGTCATACTTTAATTGAATTCAATATGAATACAGTCGGCTTGATTAAAGCCTTTAAAAGCAAATGCTAATTAAAATCTTAAACACATTGGGGAATACTATTTTATCAAACTGAAACACTGTATGGCTCAATGCAACAAAACATCGGTTTATTTTGACATAATTGCACATACGTCAAAAGAGCTTATCATAAACCGATATGGAATGTATTTCTCATCCCAACCACATAATCAATTTAGTCCTTCCTTATCCGTTTCCAAATGAGCCGCCACTATGCCACAGATATTATTGAACTATCCCTTAGCATTCTAATGAGTGTGAAAGTAGAGAACTTCATCACACTTATATAAAGTAAGACAAACTGAAATAATATTATCACTCCTCCAGAATGATAGCCGATATTTGAACTTGGCAGGATGACGTGTTACAATAATAACTTGAATTTACCACAGCAGTTTAAACCTAGGGAAGCGATAGCACATCTTCTATGGAACTGCTAGGCATCTAAAGCCTAGGCCTACTTGACCGAGTCTGTGTGATAGGTCTGCACTTAAAAAGGTGAATTCAGCGATTCAGGAGAACACTTCAAAATCAGTGAATATCTCCTCACGATCCACTATACCTTTCACTTTTGTATGAGCTCTGAAAATAAAATCTGGTGTTACTACAGTCTAGGCTCTGTAAACTGGTGTAAAAGGTGTAAACAAAGCCTATGTATACTACCAAAACAGGAACTGTATCATCCACATGCATTGATCACATTTACACCAATGCTGCTGAACTCTGCTCTAAAGCTCTATCTGTTCCAATTGGCTTTAGTGATCACAACTTAGTGGGCATATCCAGGAAGACTAAAGTTCCAAAAGCTGGACCAAAAATTGTACATAAAAGATCGTACAAAGGTTTCTGTCATGATTCCTATGTAGAGGAAGTTAGAAATATATGTTGGTCTAATGTAAGTAAACAAAGAGACCCAGATACTGCACTTAAAGCATTTATTGAACTGTTGGTTCCAATCATGGATAAGCATGCACCTGTCAGGAAGCTGACTGTGAGAGCCAATAGGGCTCCTTGGGTTGATGATGAATTAAAAGAATGCATGGTTCAAAGAGGTGAGGCAAAGGCAGTGGCAAACGGGTCTGGCTGCACACCTGATTGGCAAATATACTGTAAACTGAGGAACTATGTCACTAAACTGAACAAAAATAAAAATAAATTGTATTTTGAATCAAGGATGAATGATATAAAACATGACAAAAAAAGCTATGGAGCACCTTAAATAATATCATGGGCAGAAAGGGTAACTCCACTCCATCGTTCATAGAAGTTGAAGGGTCCTTCATAACTAAACCTACAGATATTGCAAATTACTTTAACAATCATTTTATGGACAAAGTTTGCAAACTCAGGCAGGAAATGCCAACACCACACTCTGAACCATTGTATTCGTATTCATGTATAAAAAACTAAATAATGAAAGATAAGAACTGTTCTTTTGAATTCTGTAAAGTGGCTATAGAGGAAGTAGAAAAACTATTATTATCTATCAATAATGAGAAACCACCTGGTATTGACAACCTGGATGGAAAGCTGTTGAGGATGGTAGCAGATCAGATTGCCACTCCCATATGCCACATCTTCAATATCAGTCTAGACGGCAATATGTGCCCACAAACCTGGAAAGAGGCTAAGGTGATACATTTACCTAAAAATGCTTGTGCTGCCTTTACTGGCTCTAACAGCAGACCAATCAGCCTGTTACCTGTTATAAGCAAACTGTTGGAGAAAATTGTATTTGGCCAGATACAAAGCTATTTCTATATGAACAAATTGACAAGCAACTATCAGCACGCTTATAGGGAAGGACACTCAACCTGCACAGCGCTCACTCAAATGACCGATGATTGGCCAAAAGACATTGATCAACAGAATATTGTAGGAGCAGTCCTGACTCCTGTTAGACTTCAGTGCTGCCTTTGATGTCATTGATCATTACTTACTATTAAGTAAACTTAAGTGTTATGGCTTTACTCAGTCTGCCTCAGCATGGATAGAAAGCTATCTAACTAACAGAACACAGAGGGTTTCCTTTAACGGAAGCCTCTCAAATACAAGACAGATACAGTGTGGGATTCCGCAGGGTTCTTCACTTGGACCACTGCTCTTCTCAATCTTCACAAATGATCTCCCACTTGCTTGTAAGGAAGCCTGTGTGTCTATGTACGCAGATGATTCGACAATCTACACGTCTGCTCGAACAGCTAAGGAAATCACCTCGGCTCTCAACAAAAAGTTGCAGACAGTATTTAACTGGATCACTGATAACAAACTTGTCCTGAACATATCTAAGACTAAGAGCATTGTATTTGGATCAAAACACTCACTAATCTCTAAACCTCAGCTGAATCTGGTACTAGGGCCCGACCGATATATCGGCCGGCCATAGCACATCTCCGAAAATCGGCATTCGGCAAAATGGCCGCCGATTTTCTGCCGATTTTTTTATTTTTTTATTCCAGCAATCATGTTGAGTGAGATGCATTTCTGCCCTGGAGGTAGCCTTATAGCTTATTAACAGCAGCAGCAAGTGTGTTGTAATACATTAGATTAATTCACACTTGGCAGTTCCCCCTGACACCAATAGCAGAGTCATTGGTCATCTCTTGACTGTTAATAGTAATGGATATTGCTATAGTTATTATATATAATTTATAGTGCTTTATTGGAGGTCATTCAAAGACACTTTACATCAAACATATAGAAAATCATACTTATAGAAAAAGAAAACAAAATATAGACAAATTAAAGATAAGGTTTGGAGTGGAGTCCGGTGTAATTATGCTTTCTTAAAGAGGTGAGTTTTGAGTTGACTTTTGAATGAGTTTATTTAGTCTGAGATGCTGATGTTTGGAGGGAGGGAGTTCCAGAGGGTTGGGTGCAGTTACATAAAATGCTTAATGTCTGAGTTTAAAAATGCGTCATGTCACTTTAGATATATTTGTAACACTTTATTTTTTTTTAGATAATGCATATCTCAATAAATAAAAAGTTCCTGTACACCTATTGACAGTAACAAGTATTTATATATATTTAAGGGTTCAAAAAAGTAAATTTTTTCAATATATAGGGGAGAGTGGCCTAAGTTGTGCATTTTGGAAGTTGTGCCACCCCTTGTTTCTAGAAAACCGTGGAAGAAATTGGAAATGTGACCACATATTTAAGAAGAGCCATCTAGTTGACTCATCCTGTAAAGAAGGGAGACACAAGGAATAAGATAAGCACATTTAAGCTCAAAAAACTGTGTTTTGCCTTTCAAAGTAAAATTTCCATGATCAAGGTCTTTTGATTATTGTGTCTGAACAATTATAGACAAGTTTGAAAACATTTGACACATGTTTTAGTGCTTTGGTATGCTACATTTTGAGTATATACAGTTAGCACTATGTCAGCCCTAAATTGCTGCATCATGCTTATTATCCAAATTTCTGGGATTGGGGTGATTTGTGCCAAAGGGCCTGGGTGAGTTATAAGTAAGTAAGTAAGTAAAATGTATTTATAAAAGCACATTTATGACAGTTTGCACTGTCCAAAGTGCTGTACATAGTGCATTCAGTAGGTAAACAATGAAGGTAAAATAACAATAACCAAAATAAAAGACGTAAAGCCCATACATCCACATAAACACAGATAGTAGTGCAGAGGTAAGATAGTTAATGGGGAGGAAACACCAGGGTGTAGGCCTACATATGGGTTTTGAGCCTTGATTTAAAGGCAGAAATGTAGAGGGAATCACATTTGTCAGGTGGCAGTTGGTTCCACAAGCACGGAGCAACTAGTGCAAAGTACATTTCTGAGAGTTGTGCCAGTGGCATGGCTGTATACGCTGGTCACCAAAAGAAAGTGATTGTCTACAGTAGCTCAGAAGAGAGTGACATCTCAATTCCACTTAACGACACCACTGATGAGAGTTCAGATGGCCAGAAAGATGATGATGGTGACTTTGTCATTGTGAGCTTTGCAGGTAAAACCATTAGATCTGCTAGGACTTGTTTAAGAAAATTGTCCTTCAATCTTTGTCAACTATTTACTTTAAATACACCTTAAATAAGTGATTGTCTAATGGATTTGTCTTGCATTACAGTTTATGAGATATATATCAATGGCACAATTCACCCCATGGTATTCTCTCCAACCGCACAACTTACACCACACCGGGGGCAAATTGAGCATCAAGACAACTTTTTTTCTGAAAGCTATATTTCTTCAACAGTTTATTCCAGATCCAAAGTTTTTATTGCCAGGGATGCACAACACCCTGAAATATATTTGAGTTGGAGACTTTACTGTCAAGGCCTTACTTTAAAGTCACTTTGAGTGAAAAGTTGCACAATTTAAGCCACTCTCCCCTATTTATGGGATTAAAAAAAATAAAAAATCGGCCGATTTAATCGTTATCGTAATTTTTCTCAGAAAATAATCGGCATCGGCACCAAAAAATCCATATCGGTCGGGCCCTATCTGGTACTGAACAATGCTGATATTAGGGTTGCTGAAAATTCCCAGAATTTACCCTTTCCAAATCCCGGGAAAAAAGAGCCTCCTCCCGGTAGATCCCGGGAATTCCCGTTAAACCGGAAGTGCCTTTTTAATACTTTATTTTGTGTTTTGTACCCACGTACTCGGCCGAGTGGTTTATTGGGCACGTTATAGCCTCATAAGCCCAGGGCAGACTGGATGCTAGCTCTAGAATGAACTAAGGGCATTAAAAGTTAAGTCATCTAAAGGCATTTTCAGACGGGAGGAGACGTTCTGTCTACAGGTGCACTCGACATGGACCGGCGGAGATAGGAGGCTCCGCGAGGAAACGCCGTGCGGTAACCATGGAAACAACTTTTGTTTACAACCCTGTGTCGCTGCTGTTAAATATCTACTCATATTGTTAACGTTTGTTTAGTTAATAAGAGGATTAGTTATTCAGTTTGGTTTGGTTTAAATGTCTACTTTGTGGATTAGGTCTAGGTTTCACTTTAGTGTTTGGTGGAAGGAACGGGGCGAACAGCGATGCTCCAGCTGATTCATGTCGCTACAAGAGAAAGCAGCAAAAGAAACAGGCTGCTTTATGTTCATCATGCAATCTTGACTTGAATACAGAAGAATGGTGAATATCAAAGTAAAACACCGTTCAGCTGTGCCAGGCTGCCAGCGCGCGCGTGCGTGCGTGTGCGTGTGTGTGTGTGTGAGAGAGAGAGACGTGACAGTTTAGTTGTAGTGCGGCCGCTTGTCGCTCCGTCTGTAGAACTGCGGACTCTCTCTCTCTCCACTCGCATGTCAATAGCTGCGTTACAGACGTAACAACAGTTTAGTGCGGCCGCTTGTCGCCACGTCTGTAGAACGGTAGTGCGTCTCTCTCCACTCGCATTTCATTGAAAATGTATTACCAGACACGTCAAAAGCCTCCCTTCTGAAAAGGCCATGATGGCGAGAGTATATTTTATTAGTAAAGGCCACTATTAATGAATTAAAAGAATAAAAAAAATAAAAAAAACGGGAGGACGGGTACTCCCGGACTGACTCATTTTGCGGGAATCCCGAAATCCCGGGACCCGTCCAGCAACCCTAGCTAATATTGAGCAAGTACAAGAAACAAAGCTTCTTGGTGTAACTTTAGATAGTAAACTGACATGGTCAAGACATATAGATTTAATGGTGCAAAAATGGGGAGAAACATATCTGTTGTCAAGAGATGCTCTTCTTTTTTAACACCACAATTGACCAAACAGGCCCTGCAAACCTTAGTGTTATCACACTTAGATTACTACCCGGTGGTCTGGTCAGGTACCACAACAACAAATCTAGGGAAGCTACAATGGGCTCAGAACAGAGCAGCTCGCCTCGCCCTTCAGTGCACAATGAGAGCTAATATAAACGTCATGCATGACCAACTCCTCTGGCTAAAAGTAGATGAGAGGTTAAAACCCTTCTCTCATTTGTGAAAAATATTAATGTACTCAAAACCCCTGATTGTTTGTATAGGCAACTCACACTCAGCTCTAATGCACACACATACCCCACTAGACATGCCACCAGTGGAAACTACACTATTCCACAAGCCAAAACAAATTCAAAACAACGTACAGTGTTGTATAGAGCTATGGTTGAATGGAACTCCCTCCCAGGGCAAATCTCTAAAAATCTGAATAAAACTGGGTTCAAAAAACATGTGAAACAACACCTAATTGCTGTCCGCATTAGAGATTAGAGAGCTGCTATTTAAAATGTTTTAAATGTTGTTGTTTTTGTTGTGTATTGATAGTTTCGTTCCTATATGTTTTTGTGATTGTTCTTCTTTGTATATATTTTATATGTTTTTCTTTCTTGTATATGTTTTGTGTGGACCCCAGGAAGAGTAGCTGATGTTTCTGCATCAGCTAATGAGGATCCTAATAAAATAAAAATAAAAAGCGGGTCAGCATAGCAACATGCCCATTTTGGCTGTGTATTACTAACACTGGACTTTTTTTTTTTTACAAGAGCACACGAAGCAGACGCATTGCAAGACACTTACCGACGAGGAGCCATATGAAGTTGGAGTCGTGCTTGGTGAGAAAGTCGTCGAGATCCCCCAAGCTGGGGAAAGTGCTCTCATTGTTTTTGGCAGCATGGCCATCCATGGCTACAGGCTCTCAGGCTGCTGTCTAAAACTGAAACAGAGACAATACAAAACAAAAACAATATGTTCAACATAGCAGAGACAATTTATTTGTAGCATTATTTAATGCACCTGTGGGTTCTATTTGTTTGGTGGCAGATGGATTTCAAATGAAGACATAAGGGGAAAATAACTGAGATTCTAAATCATGCCAAAAAAACACATTTACAACAAAATTGACAAAAAAAGTTTTTCTCAAGTAATTTTGCAATAATGACTTGAGACATAAAGACTAGTCAAATGAAGCAAAGGTACATTCATTATTTCAAATCTTTTTGGATATGTTGCCAACCTAGCTATTTGTAAAAAAAAAAGTAAAAACATGAGCGTATAACAGTGTTGTGTAGTTTTTAACATTGTTGTATAAGTCTTCAAATCATTAGTTTTAGGACCCACCGTTCACTAAAGCTGAGCACAGGGAACTTAAAAGAAACACTTGTTTTAAAACCATGTGTGTTCGTCATCATAATGAGCTATGTGTGCACCTTGCAGCTCATGACGACAATTGCGGACTTTCCTTCAACAGAAAGGATTGTTTTATTTTGTGCGTGTGTGGCAGGGGGCGGCTGGAAGGGTGTGTGTGTGTGTGTGTGTGCGCGTGTGTGATCTCCCTTATCCCATGCTTTAGTCCTAAAGCTTGAATACTGCTACACACACGTGTCCTCGTCTAATCCACCTTAAATGAGGTTGGTTGTGAAACCACTGAGATGTAATCAAGCCCAGCAATCCCTCTCACGGAAAAAAACACACTGTTTCTACATTTGTCTTTTTCGGAAAGACAATAAAAGTATGATTAAAAACATGATTATGATTCAATATGATGTCTATTACATTGTGTACATTCTCTAATGTGGGCCTCACAGGAATTTCGGAGCAGCTACCTGCCAGGTAATACAATTCAGGTTATGGCTGTTGTTGGGTTTGTTTAGTACAGTAGATAGGAGGTATGATCACGTAATATGCTGCCATCCAAGAAAGACAGTGTTATCTTATCAGTGACTCATCACAGTTCCCTGTAACCGGTGTGAATCTTCACTTTTGGTTTAGAAGTAGTGCGGGACGGGGATTCTACCAGTTCAAGCTACTAACTAAAACCTAATAATTTTTTTAGGCAGCCACCACAGCTGTTCCCAAATACCTTTAATTTTATCTTAATGATCAGTTTGTTTTAATATTATTAATAATATTACCACTGCACAAGCACAATTAATTACAATTTTTTTTTACAGGTACGCAAACTATCTATTGAGACATTTAGTGACGGCTGCTGTCATTCATAACATATCTATGTTCAAAACAACATATCACACATGGATGGATGGGCTAAATATCAACAGCCTATCAGTATGTGGCTGGTTGAGCCCTGGTCATCTGCAACAAACTGCAAAATAAATTTGGCCATTTACTTATATCTGACCTCTTCCTTATCAGCAAAACACACCTTGTTGAAAATGACATGGGTTGATTCACTGAGCAGCAATATCAACAAATTAAACCACCTGACACTTAATCCATTATATAATATCAGATGCAGTTTTGCGTGTTGAACGTCGCTTTACACCAACCCTAAGGAGGACATTGATACTAGAATAGAAATCAGTAACTTGTAGAGGGTGCTTGAGTGTCTCCTCTGGCTTTGTTTACATGTTGAACTGGTAGAGCTGTCACCGGTCTTAACATAAGAATGCGGGACTTCGCTTCACTTCAACTTGACCAGGCGTGCACAGATTGCGAAATGAACAATGCATTTGGTTGCAGGTGTGGTTTGAAACCCAGAGCCATACCTGACACTATGACTAACCCAAACACCTAGCTGGCTAATCCCAGCAGGTATTTGCTCTAATTTCCTGAGCGTTATCCTCAGCACAAGCAACAAACACGAACAGTGGCATACGTTTCGTTCTTTTTCGACGTGTCTAACTCTACTGGAAGAGGCTGCTGACCTGTCCAGCACTGCCTGCCAGCTCCCCTCGGCTCAGGACGTTTTAGTTTGTGGATAATGCTGTCACTGAGCTAGCCGCTAAATATCACAACGTTAGCACTGAGGCTAGCTAGCAAGCTAATGACAGCAGGCCGCGCCCTTTAACTCCACATTTTCCAACTGTGCAAACAAGTCACTTGGCGACCGTAACGTACCTCAATGTCCTCGATAAAGCAAGTGGTTTCATTTTTGCTCCAGTTCTTCAGGAGTTGCTGTCCTTTTGTCGTGTCGGACACGGGCTCAGCTAGCATCCTCTGTTGAATATTTACCTGGCATACGGCCAGTGTTCACAGCTCTTCCTGGTCTGTCGGGAGCGTTCACAAAATCGACCAATAGGAAAAATGGCAAGTCAGAGACTGACCAATTAGAGGAGAGCATGGGCGTAGCTACCCATGGTAGCTACACAGAAATTGACAGTTTTCTTTTCTCCCTATCACCGTGAATGTTTGTATAGTAGTGGGAGGGCTTTGGTGCTGTACTGATATGACTGATATGCTGTATTGTATTCTGTATTTTAATTTGCACATTCATAGTATTATCATGTCTTAAAGTTCAAATTCTACTTTTAATTTCATTTATTTGATTTAGCCTATCTAGTACGAGACACATGGTTCAAACGTTAGGCTACATAAAATATTATCAAGTTTTGTTTTTTAAAGTTTTCTGTTTATTAAACGTTTCCATGTAGCCTAGGTTAAGATGCACAGGTTAAAGGTGCTGTAAGCGGAATGGTTATTTTAGCTAACTTCCTGTCAGTTAGGCTACTGCAGTTAGCGGTCCCCTCGCAGCGAGGGCCTCGCTCGTCCCTATGTCACCACACAAACACGCACATTATGAAAGTGATCACTGTATTAAAGAGCGATCTAACACTTATATTAAAGGTGAAGTAAGCGGTTTGTTTATGTTAATATAAGTGTTGAATAGCTCTTTATTCATACAGTGATCATTTTCATAATGTGCGTGTTTCATAAAGCCGATTTCTCAGTCAGCTGCTCTGCATATATAATCGGCTAATAAACTTTTCGGGGGATCCCAAAATTAATATCCAATCACAAGAGAAAACGCTATAAACCGACACCCGTCTCACTCATGGTCTCACTGCTGGTGCACGCCAGAGCGACAGATGGGTGAATGTATGCGCCTACAATGGCGGAGCAGGTAAAAATCCTTCCCAATGTCTGTTTTGATGGTTTTTATAATTTTTTTCACACTTAAGAATCTGAGATGATGCTAGATAACTCGCTGCTTGAAGACCGCAGTGCATTAATGTGGTGACGTAGGGACGAGCAAGGGGACTGCTAACTGCAGTAACTGACAGGAAGTTAGCTAAAAGAACCATTCCGCTTACAGCAACTTTAACATAAATAAACCGCTTACTTCACCTTTAAAGTTGCTCCGAGGAACGTTCAGTTTCTGTTCATTCTTGCACCCCCTTTGGACAAAAGTGGTAAACTTGAGACTTTTAGACTTTAGTCTTTATTGTCCCCAAGGGGAAATTCTTCTTCACATCACAAGTACAGTTATGGGCCGCACACCGACAGACAATAACAGATGGACAACAAACTCAACAAAAATAACATGTAGACAGAATGTATAAAACAGAATGAGACTGGGGTGTTTTATCTTGGCCTTTTGTTTAGTGCTGCTATGGCTGCAGGCACAAGGCTTTTGCCATAGCGAGCCCTCCTGCACAACAGGTACCTGTACCTGCGTCCACAGGGCATAATGGTGAAGTGATAGTCGAGTGGGTGAGTATTGCCCTGTGCTATTGTAGATGCAATGTGTGAGATGGCCTTGAGATTGAGCTCTGACAGTGTGGGTGTGGGGAGACCAATTCATTTGGCAGCTATGTTTGTGCACGTGTGAGTTTGACCCGGTTTTTGACAGTGAGCAGGTTAAAGTAGCAGGTGGAACAGTAGAGCAGGATGGGCTGGACAATACTTTGATACAACAGCAGGAGGAGATGGGGGCAACATGAGGCCTTTAAGTTTACAGATGTGTTTTTACCATGCCAGCTGTTGTTCCTGGGTGAGCGTTCCCATGACAAAGGCATTGAGAAAAACTATATACAAATGGCATTATTTGCACTGATGGTCTCGTTTGCTGTTTCATGTCATGTGTGATCATCAGAGGAAACATTAAACTGTTTCAGAAACATTTAAAAGTTCCACGTGGCACCTTTAAGTGAAAGCTTTGAGCCAGAAGATCACCAAGGTCAGACACATTCATCTTCCTGGGACCATGCATGTATGTATAAAATGTCTTGGCAATACATCATGGTTGAGATATTTTTGCCTGGACCACAGTGATGGCTCAATCGACGAGGCAAGGCAACTTTATTTTATCACAACTCCGACACAGGGCAATTCAAAGTGCCATGCTTTCCTCATCGTTACACATTCTGCTGACTCTCATCAAACAAATTACCTCAGTGTTCTGCTTTGTTCTTCCGTTCCAGCCATCAATAAAAATCAAACTCCCCTTTTGCAATAATAGATTCTTTTAAGTTTAATTTGCTTGAATCAGCAGTACTGCTAAAATGCTCCAATTAACACAAATTAGTAGATGAAGTGGTGTTAGCTGAATGCTATTATCTCTGTGCCCGGGAGCCAAAGGAAAAGAATAAAAGAAGCCATATGACTGAAAAAAACTAATTTCAAAGCACCTGAAAGAGCTGAGGGTGCACTATCAGCTTCTTTGTTATTTCCAAGAATTGCCCGAACTCCCTGGTGCTGTTTCTAGTGAGAGGCTGTAGTCTTGGCCTCCGCAAGTCCCAACAACAAAGCTTCCCCTTATAGAAACGCGATGGAGTCTATTCAGTTAAAAAGGTGCCAGGCATCGGGTGCATTGGCCATTAAAGCTATACTGCGTAACGTTTTCATATAAAGTTGACACAACGTTGATTAAGCATATCAGCTCTACAAAAATATGTCTGAATTTCTCAGTATGGCAGCGTTTACAAACAGGTGGTCGCCCCCATGACACATGCAACATGACGTCGCAGGAGCTCATCAAAATCCCAAGGAGCACCCAAGAAATGTTTCAGCTTTTGATTCTTGTACTAAGGAAAAACCTAGACTTACAGCAGAAGGTATAGAATCATTGCGCGAATCTCCGGCAGTGTTTTTGTAATTACTCAGATTTACTCAAGGGGAAAAATAAGTTAAGCACTACAGCTTTAAAACAAACCACATCTCGCGTGAATTTCGGTTTTCCTGTCCTCTGAATCAATTTATTTTCCCTTTGAAATAAAGTCCTTAAGGAGATCCTTTGGTACAGTCGCTACAGATATCCTGTAATTAACGGCTTCTTCACTCTTGGTTCACTCCTCGTCTCCTGTTTTAAATATGCAACAGTTCAAGGCCCTCTAGAGGACACCTAATTATATTTTTTCTGGCTTGAGGCAATGATATTATAGATAGATAGCTGCCTTTTTATTCACTCGAAAGCGGTTTCCTCATACATGACATCATTTATAGATAACCACGCCTTGGAGAAAGTGTGGTCAGGCATTAAAAGACTTCACAGTTCACAAACTGCCTCTGATTTCTGCTTCCCTGATAGATCCAGTGCTTCTCTACAATGGATTACATTTGAATGCCCCCCCCCACCCCCACCCCCATAGACCTATGTTTATTATGATGTTATTGAATGGTATTCATATACATCTTGAAAAGGTGCTTGATAATACCATAGCTCCCAAATGGGCCTGAATGTGTGAGTATTTGATTGATCAATCCGATGTAACCCTTTTTCCTCAGGGTATGCTGTGTAGTTACACAGGACATCTATTTTCATTGTGACACACTTTGCCAGGTGGTAGAACTGGATTTATCAGCTATGTAAAGACATCAAGTATAATGAATGTCTTAAAAAAACGTCCCGCTGTAAAAGAAAAATAAAGCGGGCACATTTGGCACGCTCAGGTCCATTAACCCTGTCGAGCGGTTGTTAGCCAACGTTGAGCTTGCCAGTAGAAATAATGAAGTGATGTTTGAGTTAGATTTCTAGTGAAGTGCTCTGAGATTTATTGGTGATTCCGGAGGGCCCAGCAAGAGAGAGAGGGGGGGCATTTTGAACTCCTTTATATTATTTGATCTACACCAACGTATCATGGTCAATCATCATGTTTGAAGCCTTAAAAGTCTTAAAGGTCACTTTTCATGATTTCAGAAGAACAGCCCTGTTTTCAGTTTCGTGACGATGCTTTTTCCGGCTGATCCAAGGGGGTTTCAAATAGTTTATTGATCTAAAAAAGAACATTCTCAAACACTGAAAAGTAACTAGTAACTGAAGCTGTCAAACAGTAAAGTGGAGTAGAAAGGACAGTATTTGCCTCTGAGATGTAGTGGGGTAAAATTAGTTGCGGAAAATTAACATTCTCAAGTACAGTACAAGTCACTCCAATTTGTACTTAAGTAATTGAGTAAATGTACTAGTTACATTTCACCAACGCAATCAACATCATTTTGCTCGAAGCACTAATGTTTTTAAGTAGTCTCAAATAGCTGCTAGCATTACTCCTAGTCATGCTTTCATTTGGAAAGCACATAAACCCTTGCGCAAATTGAAGAAAAATGGTCAAAGTCGTTTTATTACAATTCGTAATGTAATCTTTATTCTTCATTGCTCTCTCTGCATGAGTATGCAAAGGATCACTGTTAAAAAAACAAAAAAACAACATCAATAAAGTAAAAGCTGAGGAAGGAAAGTGGAACATGTCAGTCATTGGATTTACCTCTGATAACCACGGCTCTCCAGGCAGGAGCAAATGTTCTGCATTCAAAATGTAAATATCAGGCCGACACACACACACAGACACACACACAGTCAGGATAGGATTACATTTACAGTGCTTTTGTCTTTTCCTTCAATAAAACCCAGTGCTTCATGATTATTCGTAACCTTGTTCAAATGTCACTTGATCTGCACCATTCACATTCAACACACGGGTTCAGCAATTGAATTAAAAAAGAAAACACGTTTCCACAAGTTCACAAGGGTTCAAAAGGCCGTCTGAGGTTGTTGTTCGACACAGGCCTGCGGAGAAACTAATATGTCATGTTTTAATAAATATAATTTCTAATTCAATAGCAGAATGTCCTGGTGTATTGCTGGGCCAATCCCAACACCATAAATGAATACAGACCCCCTCTATTAACAGAAGGCATTGAATATATGAATAATTTATCCCACAGAGAATAATTTAAAAAGTGTTTTAAAAAAAACATTAACACTTGTATAATGCTTACAGTTGATCAAGGCAAGATATTAAAACTTAATTCTAATGGCTCATTACAGCGGTAACAAAAAATCAGTAGGTGAACTCTTGCCTCGTATTGATCGAGACATAAAAAGGAAGTGTGTTAAATGTTCTTGTTTTGTTCCATTTCAGCACAGCGGGGAACAAATAAAAGGCTAGCTAGGGGGCTAACGGTAGCCTTGTCTCAAACAGTACACACAGTGCATGCATTCACAACGTAACAATAAGACGAAACAACGAGCAGTCTGTTTCCGCTAAGCGCTCAATACATAAAGTGCCGGTGGAAAGGATGGCGTTCAAAAGCTCATGAGGACGTCTCGCTCCTGCATGCTGGTGAAGAAGGGCTTCCCGAACACAAAGGAGTGCAGCCCTGCCCTCAGCTTCTCGGCCAAGGCCATCACAATGTTCAGGTCTCCCTCCACGCTCAGGTCCAGGTCCGTCTTCAAGTTGCGCAGAGATCGAAAGGGCTTCTTCCCTTTCTGCCTGTGAAGAAAAAAAGGAAGTGGAGAGACACTGTTAGCGTAAATGTTAAAGCACCTGGACTAAAATAGTCGGGTCTCGATAAACTTTTACAAAAATATGATTGAAAATAAATGTTCCTGAATATTATAAAACTTAGTTAAAAAAACATATTTTTGTTAATGTCTAGAGTACCGTTTGACAGGACTGTGTGGGCGTGGCCGTATCAAATGGTATCCACGGCAACAGTCATTGTTTTTATAGAATGTTCGGGGCGGGAGAACTGCTGTGATTGGTTGATAATACTTATTGTGAACTAAGAACCAGATAACAGCCTGCCTCAATGAAACCTAATTTTTATAAGGTTTATCAAACTTAAATGACAATATCTGTAATATGGATTTGGGTTTACAGGGGCTTTAACAACTTCCATTAGTTGGCGTTTGAGGATATGCATTAGCACCTTGTTTGGCTGCAGCTTGGCAGAAGAATGGCACGTTACAATGAATTATGTATGCTGCTAGGGGATGGCGACTGAGCGTAAACTATCCTGTCAAGGCACCTGTAAAATAGTATGCCCTTAGACCTCAGGCTGTTAGCAATGCCATAAACAAGGCCGCCTTTATGCTTCCACACGAAAACACCAATAATGGCTTTGCCTGTGTAGTTAGTGAGAGATACAGTATTAAGGCCTTTGCTATAAATGGACACAAACCAAATTTAAAGCAGGCAAAAAAAAATTAAACATTTTCTGTAATACATATTTGGTCAAATATCTGTATTATTATTTTCATTATTAATTGAAACATAAATAAATGCATTTTTGGGGTGTGTAAAATAAATATCTTTGTAATCTTCTAAACTGCGCATCTACTCAGGGGATCAAACAATCATTGCCTTTTTTAGATGCAATAGCTTTTGTAGCTATAGTTTTTTTTTTTTTCATCCGGAGGCTGCAAGAGCTGTAAACAAAACATATTCCCTCTTTTTATGCCTCTGCCCCAGCGATAGCTAAAGGTCGGACGGATAATATTTCAGGTTGTCTGTCCGTCCGTACATGGAAATGTATGTCCGTCCGTCTGGGCTATTCTTGCGAACCCAATATTTCACGCTTTGAGGGATTTTCTTCAAACTTTGTACAAACCTTTTCTTTATTTTATTTGTCACTGCAAGCGTTACCTTCCACATTAGTCAACTGGTGGTAATGATAAACATCTCACTAGTGCAGCTTTATGAATTAAACGTATAAAAATACAACATTGAGTTCATTAGGTTTTTTTTTTGTGTGCACTCAGGGACGTCAAGTGATGAAACAATTAAATCCTGGCTGCTTAAATACTTGCACACAATAGAGAATCATTTGCTCTCATTCGTCTCTAGATATATGTAGTAAACAAGTGAAGAAAAAAAACAGGGAGTGACTGCTGTCCTGACAGGAGTTGTGGGGAAGGTCAGTCAGTCCACTGCTGGGGGGGGGGGGGGCACAGAAGGAGATGAGTGGTGCCCAGATGGAGCGATGACCAGGTCTCCACAGGGAGGAGGGTGGCAGGAAAACATTTTGGTGGGGTTAAGCTGAAGTCACTGTGTCTCAGATGAATTTTGGGGGACGTAAAGCATGTGTTTTTCGAGCCGGGGGGGTGACTGTAAGGCTGTTGGGACTAGACCGTGATCAGAGATATGGTTATTTCTAGCTCTTTTATAAAAGAAAATGCACAAGGTCCCCCCCGCTGTGCAGGGTAATTCCACATCAAACATGTTTTAACATTAAGTGAATATTCTAGTAACTGCATAAAAGAGTTGCAGAGTATAGCATCATTTTGCCTCCAGGTCACCTTGCAACCCTGGCATCCAGTCTAATATGTGTGCCTCAGGGGAGGGCAGCAGAGAAATGAGAATGCCTTGTCTTTGATAAAATGGTGATCATAAAAACACCATTTAGAGTTTTTTTTTGATGATGATGATGATGATGGGAGGGCGTCATTTCTGGAGTAGTTCCAGTGTCTTTGAAATTGAGTGAGTGAGAAGGCAGTGGCATGTTCTTTGCATTGTTCCTTGGCTCAGCACATCAGTCACTGGGATGATGTGGAGAATTCATTGCCCGCGCAACTAGAAAAAAAAAAACCTGCCGTCACATCTTCCCAGTTTCTTCCCAGCGACACCAATCACCATCATAAAGCAGTCCTGTGAGCCTGACTCAACAACAACCCCAGCTGTATTTTCCGTATCTTCGTGTCATATATAAAAGTATCTAGAGACAATCAAATACTTTTTATTACTGATGTATCTGGGTTATTTTTTGGTTTAAGCTGTAAAATGACCGTACCATCATTGTATTGCTTGTTTTGTCTCAGCAACAGTTTTAAAAAACACGGATATTAAACTGACAATTATTCAAGACGAAGAACATCCAATATTGAAATCTTCAGACTTAATTCAAGCAACATTATTCCAAAAGACACAAGGGTGATTCACTTTTACAGTGTGGTCTAACTGAATGTATAACTCGTAGTTTATTAATGTTTGATCTAATATTTAATACTATTGTTTCATATGCACAATGGCCCTGAACCACTAAAAGTCTGCAATGGCGTACACGTCTCAGATTTTTTCTGGGTGACTATCAAATAGCCATTTTCTTTCCATCCAGAATAAAGCAAAGCTTTTATATACACATCATGAGGCATGTTCACTTTTGAAGGGCAAAAAGATATTAAATATTAAAAACATTCAAATGCCTCCACTTTTACCAGACAGGGAAGTGTTTGCCTCACACTCTCTTGCGGATACTATGCAAAACATTTAAGTGTTGCATATTTTCATGCATCCATTGTATCACTACTGTAGCATTAGATGTCCTAAATTAATGATAATAATCAATACAAATGATAATATGTTTGGTGTATTAAAGTCTTCCACTCCTATCAGTGTTGAATGCCTCATCAGTGTAAAAACTTGGTCTTGCTGAATGCCTTTTTAATTACTGCCATATACTATGGCCTGTAAGGCAGGAGAAGCTGTACCAGTTGCGGTCGTGCACAAACAGTGCATTCATTGCACTCCATCACCATCACCATCACCACTGAGCAGCACACTGTGTCTGTGCATAGCAGTCAGGCCATCTGCGCTGGTGTTAGCAGGCCATCTCAGTCATACACTAACTCTACTCGTCTGTTGGTTCAGAACTATTTTTATTCATTTTACAGCTCAGCTGAACACAGCAGAATCTAGCCTGTGGGGTGCCTTCACCTTCTATTCCACTCAGTGTGTTTCTTGGCACACTGATCTTCTTACAACTTGAATTTTGCAGGCCCTTCTCCCTGCAACCAAAACATTGTTTTGCTATAGAACTGTAAGGGTGTGCTGTCATGCCGTGCCTGTGCTTTCTACATAGTGGTGTCCGATGGTTCCTCTCAGCTGGGTCCTAACCCAGCAACAACAGGATCTTTCTCAACCTGAGTTAACGTTGTCGCTTCCCTATCAGTCTGTGTTAGTTCATCTTTAAATAATAATAGTATTTTTTTGTATAGCGCCTTTCATACATAAAATGCAGCTCAAAGTGCTTTAGAAGCGACAGTGCAAAACAAGTACAGACAAGTTTATAAGATATAATAAAATGCGATTAAATAAATAGAGGGTGGAACTATTGTGTCCCTTTGCGCTTGCCTTAACTTCACCCCTGTATGACAAAACTCTGGGGATAACATTACCGGATGCAGAAAAAACACTGACGTGACTATTCTCACTCCAAACTTAGGAAAATGTATTACATCAGGGCACAAGACTACAAGGCGTGAACGTATTTCATGGCTGTGTACCCTATGGGGTATGGTAGGGCTTAATACTATTTAAAAATAGCAACGGTATTCCTTTAATTTCAATCATGAAAGAATCTGCTGTGTAATGTGCGCATCTTTTAAAACAAATGCCTTAAGAGTGTGTGTCTGTGTCCACCAATGCCTGTGTTTGAAGATGTTATAATAGTGCTGACAGAACTCCACTACTATGAGGTGGGCCTAATTTGTCAAATAAAGAACCTGTCAAAAAAGGACAAAGCTATTTAGATGTGCTTATTCCGGCTATGCATCATGCACATTCTTTAGAAAGAAAAGATGGCAAACGTAAAAGAGTTGGTAAAAATAACTATACGACTGAATTCTAATTTAAAAAAAAAATCTTCATTGTGTGTAGCATCTGAAATATAGGAATACAGCTGAAAATATTTTACATAAATGACATGCAATGATGTTGTTCTTTTCCTTCGTTTTGGAACATAGGTTGTAGTGAGGTACATTGTGATGTGATAAAAAAAAATAAAAATAAAGTATTATAAATATAATATATAAAATAAGTATTCGGCGAAGATAACGTCACTGTGATTAGTTCAATGTAATATTGTAAAATGTTGTGTTGGGCGAGAAACTAAAACAAATAGTCTACAGGGGTTTCATTTCTGGAAGGTTAAAAAATTGGATTCCGCTCTACCCTACCCCGGCTATTATGGGGGACCCGACCCAGTGGCCATCAGTGTTGATGTGGCTGTCAGAGCAAGGTGAGTGGCTGCAGTGCAAAGTCAAAGCAACAAAAATAAAAACAGGTAGAAAAATCAGTGGCAGAGCTGTGTGAGTGTATAGTGGTCCCATTGCCACACAATAAACCCCTTTTTTTGTCATTTGGATTATGACATGCTCTTACGTTTCGTCCTCGATGTACTTGAGCATGGCGAGGGCCTTCCTGTGGAGCAGCAGCAGGAACTGGGCCAGATAGGTGCTCCGCAGAGACAGGCCCGGCTTTAGCATGAACACCTGGGTAACACACAGGATGTCAATTAGTAGTCCGCTGGCTATACGGCTTTCACTGGGTGAAAAAAAGGTTGCAATAATACACACACAAACAAATATTCCCCACCTCCCTCCCTCCTTTCTTCCTTTGTTCTAACCTTGAGAGAGAAACATGTTGCTCTTGTAAGCTGGGAACAGATGACGGCTTGTGTGACCCCTTGGGAATGAATCCTACTGTTTTTTGAATGAATGGGCCTCTGGAGACACATCAATCAAGTGTTTGCTGGAGCACAAATAATAACAACAACCGAAGCGCTGAGTTCAATGGAATTTTGAAAATGACACGATAATATGAAACTGCATCTACCACTCTGCAATATTCCACTGCAGCTAAAACATAGATAGTTAAGTCATAGACAGCAACAGGAAGCCAACAAGACCAAATTCACTCCCACTTGTTGATTCCACACTTGACTTTGCCGTGATTAATTCCCCTTATTGAGCATTAGCTTGTTGAATCCTCTCTCAGCGCTGACTCACTATATATCATTTGAGAACAGAGAGCCTCATGATTCTTCATAAATAAACCACTTAAAAAAACCTTTGGACCAATTTGCAATAGGAATGCGTTCTCAACAGTGGAGGATATGAGTAGAACAGAATAGGTATGTTGTAAGTGTGTGTGGTTCAGTATCAATTTTTACTAAATCGAAACCGTCTTATTTTGGGTACTTTTTTGTCAAACCTGTGCACTACAAAAGGGAAACGCTGACATCTAACATGCCTCACACTTTGTGCGGTTGAAATTCAAATTCCGACAAACTTGAAACAATCTCTGTTATTTCTTTTATTTATTTATTGTTTACCCGCTTTTCTCTGACAGTTATTTTTACTGATTCAGATGGAAAACCATTTGCACACGTCTCGCAGAGCACAGCGGGGATGAAAGGACTGTGTTGGAGAGTACATTTTTAGAAATATTCTCACTGTGAGCTTAAAAAATAAATGAGAGATGGAACTCAAGTCCTCCAAAACCATGTTATTGGATTTACAAGGTGAATGGCTGCATTTACAGTATAACTTTCTTTTCATCAACAGCTCTTTACAAATAGCCTCCCATTCACTCGCTCGCATACTGATTGGAGATGAGGCTAGCATAGCGAGGTGTTCAGGTCACTTAAGGATTTTTTCTATACATTCCTGCAGCATAGCATATACTATTTGGCTCAAGGTGAGCTTGTTGTTTTAGTTTGTTTGTTCTGGATGACTAAGTACACCTGAATGGAAGCTTTGTTTCGTACTGCAGTGGGGAGAGTAGCTTTTCTTTCATTTAAAATGTTCTTCTAAAGAGATGAGAATAATAACAATGGTTGCTGTTATGTTATTTACAGTATTTGTTGTTGTGAGGTTACCATTTTTGTCTATGTTTCAGGATCTTTCTTCTGACTCGATTAATGGGACTTTAGTTTTTTTTCTTTTTTCTTTTCAACAATAAAGAATAATATGGGAGTGTTGCTTTTCTGTTCTTACCTCATCTATAAATGACTTCACCAAAGTGTCTTTATGCATGACGTCTTGAAATATATTCCTGTGGAAAGAAACATTGTTGTTATATTGGCATTTAAAACATTTAATTTTTTCAAGGAATTTTAAAGCATAAGTTAAAAAAAGAAAATGTATGTAAACTAGAACTCGGGCTCACAGGTCAGGGGTGAAGGATTCGTCGGTGTGTATGACCATGTCCGGGGGAATGTCGTCCTCGCTGTCCGTCCTCCACAGCGCGCTCAGCTCGGAGCGCATGTAGCGGCGCTGGTTGTACGTGTGCTCGTGGCACGGCGGCATCTGTTTCACCGTGTTGATGTCCACGTCGATGTGCGTGGTCGGGTACGGAGAGTAGAGGACCTGACGGAAAGGCAGAACGAAGCTGCCTGTGGAGTCCTGGGAAATAAAGAAAAATAAAATTGGTATTGACAACCTGTCCGCCCCCTCAGTTAATCTCACAAACGTGTATAATCATTCTTTATGTGATGTGTTAGAGCATGTTTCTATTATTCTGCTTAGTGTGTCGAAGAGTATAACCTTTAGTAGAACGTCTGATGCACATATGTAATTAAAACATCATGAACAACGATGAAATTGTCTTATATATACACTGTATATATAAGAAGCTTTCATAAATAATTTTCCTTTTTGTCAACAAGAAAGCTTCCAATTTCCTTTTCATTTCTCCCAGGGACACTTGCATTTGTTTTCCGAGCTGCAATTTATGTGGAAATCTATAAGGAGATCTCCACAACACAGCCGACGTGCACCACTCTGACTCTTTACGAGCGAACTAACACGCTCCAACCAGTTTGCTGCCTCTTCTCTCTCCTTCTGAACTTGTTGACATAAAGAATCACCTGCCTATGGCGCGTAAAACCCCCTTTGCCCGGCACAGTGGCATTATATATGTGAACTTCTCCAGGATCTTATATTTAGTCGATGTAGTCATTTTGAAAACTGTGACTAGAATACACTATGAGCAAAACTTAAAGGTCACATATTATTATGCTCATTTTCAGGTTCAAAATTGTAATTAGGGTTTCTATTAGTAACGTTTCTCATGGTGCAGTGTCCAATGTTTATTTATATTTCTCACTGTGCCATTTCGAAATCTCCTCTTTTCAGCCTCTGTCTGAAACGCTCCATTTTAGAGTTTCTTTAAGCCCCGCCTTCCAAAAGCCCAGTCTGCTCTGATTGGCCCTGAATCTAACTGCCGGTTTGAATCAAACAGCCGGTTTGATTTAGGGGTATCTGGGGATGTGCTGATCACAGGTGGACGTAGCGCTTAGCTTTGTTGGTAATCAGGGGGCGTGGCTTCTCCCCTTATGACATCACAAGGGGAAATACATCCGACTGGGGTTTTTGAACACAGGTTTTCAGAAAGGTGGAGGCGGTGAAAAGTGAGAGGGTTGTTTTTCTCATACTTTGGGAGTCTTGTCACACTAGGGACCCATATTAATGTTGAAAAAAAAACATGAAAAATAGTATTTTGCATAATAGGTGACCTTAGCTGACCCCTTGGAATGCATCAAGATATGTCACAGTGTTCATTTTCTACATTGCAGTTGGATGACTAAAAATAAACAGCACATGAATAAGGAACAAATAGCTGCATGCATTAAAACAGATTTGAATTGAGTGTTAATAAGAGAAATCTCTTAATGCAACAATTTCAGGTCAGAGAAGGAAAATCAGGTCAGAACAACAGACCGAGCAACATCAAACAAACAAGGCAAACCACAACAGTAACGCGACTCTAGTGCTTTGCAATGTATAATGAGTGGGAAGTAACAGCAGCGGCGGCGGCGGTGGCTACCTTGAGCAGACCCTGAACAAACAGGCCTGTGTCGTATTTGAAGGAAGAGTTGGCCCTGCAGAGGCGAGAGCACTTCCTCTCAGTCGGGGTGAGGAAGAGGCACAGGGTCCGAACGATCTGCAAAATAGAATTAGAAAAAACAAGACTTCAGATTTTTTGACAGACAATTGCAACTATTTGCCATCATAGCTAAGTGGTGTGCAAATATATGCAACCAACAATGCTCTATTAGGTTTCCCCTTCATAAAACATGGGACAGAAAAATAAATGGCCTTTCGAGTGTTACCTTAAATTTTGCCGGTTGTCGATTTTACTGGTTGGTAAAACGTAATGGAGGCCTGCACACTGTCATAGCACAAAATGTCTATTTAAAAACCTCAGTTTCAGCACACAATTTACTAAATATGCAACATTTTGGCTATAGACAATACTCTGGCGCTAGGCTTGAGGCTTGGTGTCAGATATTCAATAAAAGGCTTGATTTAATTGGTGCCCGGTTCAGGCCTACAGCCAATGAAACTCCAAATTAAAGCCGCGGCCCTTTGATATTCACTGGGCAGAATGTTAGCAGTATTTTTTTCTTCTGCTGTCGAAACGAATGGTGGGCAATATAACTTTTATTTCTCTGTCAGCATGTCCAACTTTTCTTCTCGTTCTTGCTATATCTGCTGGTTTTGAGTAGCTTCTAAGCTTCATCATTCCCATAACTTCTATATTTTTTGGGCTGTGGCAGTTAAGTGTGGGGCCGAGCCCAGGCAGACGCTGAAAATACTGACACAAGCAGTGAGAAAGTGCATGAGGGGCTCATTAAACAAAAAAAAATAACAGCAAGACACACTTGAAAAACATTTTAAATTATGTAGATGCATTACAAATGTGTGCAGCCACTAATCCGCTAGATTTACCTTATTTACTTTGTCTGGGTTGCTTCCAACCACTATTGAGCAGCCGCAAGTCTGCAGATGAGAGCTGATAGCCCTGAACCAGAGAGAGACAGAGACATGGATATTAGAGTCAATTAACTTCATTAGCATCAGCTCTAATTCAACACGTCAACTTGAAGGAATAATGATTGAGACGGAGATGTTGAGATTGAAACTGACACTAGGCCAGTGGTAAGTTAAACCTGCCGAGCAATACTTAAATGTCATTTTTTATCAATGCAATTTGGTTCCTATTCTGGCCTTTTGAATGTAATAGTCCATTTCAAATCTTAAATAATCATTTGATTATAACAATAACTAACTTTTGCTTGACTACCTTTTAACCGAATCTTATGTTACCTCAATACTGTAGCAAGCCTGTTATTCTCTTATTATTATTTAAAAAAACGTTAAGTTTAAATGGACTAAAGTACTGTACTTAAGCACGTATTCAAGGTACATGTATTTTAAACTTCTACTTCACTACATCATGGAGGCCCCAGAAATGTGACTGGGGTTTGTCCAACACAGGTTTTCAGAAAGGTGGCAGTGGAGAAAAAGAGAGAGGGTTGTTTTTTCATCATACTTTTGGAGTCTGTAGTCACTCCAGGGACCCATATTAATGTTGAAAAACGATTAAAAAGTTCATTTTTAATCAAATGTATTGGTGACCTTTAAGGCAGCAGGAATGAATTCATCCACAAACATCCTGTATAATAGTAAAACAATGACAGGGAGAATTTTACTACATAATGAGTACGTTTACTTTTTGATAGCTTGAAAACATTTAGCTAACAATACTACTTTAACTTGCTCTGTCATCTCTTGAGGATACTGTACTAATCCTGTTCCAACTCCTGAAACAATTGGAAAGCTTCATCAACGGAACGGACTTCCCGCTCTCTCTAACTGTAACAGCGATTTAGCTTTGGCCCCCTTTTCCTCTATGAAACTTGGGCCTAAGTGGAGGAGGGCCATTACTCATCATTGGAGAGTTGATGGGTGGTTAAATGGGCATTGTTCGTCATCTGTCTCCATTTGTCTCTGTCTACCAGAGCGTGCTGCCTTACTTGTGAAGGAAATCCTCGTGGCAGCTGTCCCCGATGTCATCATCATTTAGCACCGTGTCTTTTATCTACTCGCAGGGAGAGTGGGGAAAAAGAAGAAGAAGAGGAAGAAGAAGACTCATTTAAAAAAAAAAATTTATCTCAACAAAAGACAAAAGTGCCAATGGGCATTGGGCACGTCTGCAGGCACTGCGGTGGAAATAAGATGCAGGGAAGAAAAAAAACAAAACAGTGGTGCACCAGAGCGTGGGGAACAGCAAGAAATATTGCAGGGAGCTTCTTTTGTGCTGCTTTTTTTTCCAGATGCATTTGCATATTTAGGAGGGGGACAAATGTGTTGAATCACGCTGGGTGGTAATCTAGGCACTGCAGAGAAACTGGATCAATTTACACTCTCTGGAAGAAACTGAATCCCATTGAACAAGTGAAAGAATGAAACATATGTCATTTGCATTCCATACAGATTATTCACTTTTTTTCCCTCCACTCGATCACTGACACCACGATGTTGAGATGATAAGAACATGCAATTCAGAACAGGTCTCTATAGTTCATCTGACGATCAGTGTTCAAGTGTGTAGCGATGGGGATGGATGTGTGTGTGTGTGTGTGTGTGTGTGTGTGTGTGTGTGTGTGTGTGTGTGTGTGTGTGTGTGTGTGTGTGTGTGTGTGTGTGTGTGTGTGTGTGTGTGGTGCCTCACGTCTATGTCTTCCGGCACGCTGTGTGACTTCATAGAGGCCAACAGCTCCATGATGGGGATGATCTCCAAGCTCAGAACGGAAATGATGTTGTAGCCCTGCAGTCGAAAAAGGGAGAGGAAATGGTTAACTCAAGCACTGCGTTACTTAAGCCATTATAACGCATTGTACTAATCGAGTCATTTCACAATAAAAGGGGGGCTTTGCAAACTAAAACAATAAAAGTGATATAGGTTTGTTTCTACTGCATTTTGCATGGGGATACACAGAGGGAGGCTATATGAACCTCATTAGAGCTGGGCAGATACATCGGCTGGGTTGAAATAGGTAGTTCTACATAGTTTGTCAAACAGAAAGCTGTTAAAATAAACTGAGGGGTGCTTGAAAAAAAAAATCTGTATTTTTCCAAACTCTCACATTTGGATATCACTATTCTTCAGACTATAATAAAAACATCATGAAAAGAACTTGAGCTTAGAGTTGTATTAGCAGTAGATTAAGCTGTACAGTAAATGTATCAAACGTCAAAACAAGCAGCCGAACAACAGCTTTTGCCTAAATAAAACATTATCTAAAATCAAAAATGAAATGTCCAATGAATCAAATAATAAGTAAACAGTATCATTAATCTGACCAGACAATGACGATGTTGGGTGCTTGAGAGTTTTCTACACTAAGTTATACACATACACACAGAGTAGACACATTTTGGTCAGGGGCCAAAAAACAAGTTCTCAAGATCGATACCCAGCCCTCAGGCCAGTAAGCAGTTGCTGTCAGCTGTAAGAGCTCTGGCAACTGGGACTCTGACAAATAAATATACAAGCTTCCACATAAGGTGCACTGAAGAGACCAAACTGTGGCTGCACCAGAAAAAAAAACGATTAAATGATTTATTATGTCAGTGTGACAACAAAAAAAAACACTGCAAGCATGGATTTTATGAACATATTAAATTAAATTAATATGGCATACACCAGGTGGACATTCAACCTAATTGACCCACTTTCACAGCGGTTGTTGATGTATTTGTGAAGGCGCTCTGTGTCACTTTATTTTGTGTAGCCCTATTATTACCTGCTCACTGGCTTTCTCTTCAGGAGCTCTCAGACCTAATTAGCTAACGTATCCCTCTGTGTTGGGGGACTGCAACTATATTATTCTGCCAATGTTGTTGCAACCCCAAACGGGCAAAAAGGAAGTGATGAATTACTTTGGCCGGACCATGTTTTTAAGTATAAACGGTAATAATTTGTCATCTGTGGGCGAATCTATACAACTGTAGTCTACTGGGACAACATCCTGGGTCCGCTATTTTGCAAAAGAAAATGGGCAAAAAATGTCTGTCTCTAAGTGATGTGAGACATACCCCAAAAGACTTGCAGCTGTAATTGCAGCTCTACAAAGCATCGACTCATGGAGGCCGAATACTTTTGCACACCACACAGTTTTTCATATGTAAAAATGTTTTAAAACAATGTATCATTTTCCTTCCACTTCACAATAATGCGCCACTTTGTGTCAGTCTATCACATAAAATCCAGATAAAATCCATTTACGTTTGTGGTAGTAACGTGATAAAATGTGACAAAAAGTTCAAAGGGTATGAATACTTTTGCAAGCTATACTGTATACAGTGGAACAAAGAAAACAAAACCTTGGTGCAGACTATTAGGTTGTGAAAATGCCCTTAGAATGTGACTTCGGGGGACGCTAGTGGCGCAGTGGGTAAAGCCCGCGTAGCAGACCCGGGTTCGAATCCCGCCCGGGTCAGTTCTCTGCATGTCTTCCCCGCTTTGCCCTATTTCAACTCTGTCTCTCCAAATCTATCTAATAAAGCAAAAATGCCCAAAAAATAATCTAAAAAAAAAGAAAGAAAAAGAATGTGACTTCGCAGGACAAGGGGTGGGGGGTGGGGGTGGGGGGGGGTACTACCTTCTGCATCCAAATGCGTCCCTTGCGGATGACGTGCTTGAGCCTCTCCACGCAGATGGTGTGCAGCGGCAGGTAGAAGGCCAGCTCGGTCTGGGGCAGGACGATGGACAGGGCGCAAGTGTTCTTGTCGCCCTTCAGCTCGCCGTCAAAGATGAGGGACACGATGATCACGCCCTTCTCGGCCAGGACAAAGAACTTGACGTCCACGGCGCCACACTCGGCGCTGCGCAGGATCTCCCCGTTGAGCGTGTGATTGGCCAAGAAAGTCACCTCCCCGTCGCTGAGGAACATGGATTGGTCGCCCTTGGGTGTCCAGATGTGGCGCACCCGCGGGCCCAGGATGTTGTCCCAGTAGGCGAAGGTGGCAGCCAGCAGCGGGCATTCTCCCTCCAGCGCCACCTCACACTTTGCCACGGCCGGCGACTGGGGCGGACAGCCAGACGACATCTGGGAGACTGTCTAGAGAGGGAATGCTAATAAACCTATGTCATAAACAGAGAAAAACAATATACTGTATGTAGTTGCAGTAAAGTCAGAAACAGTGGATTTAAATTTTTGTTAGAAGTAGAATATAATTCTTAAGGTCTCTAACAACCACTGATTTGCCACTTGTAAATGTCTACTGGTCAGAATGGCTTGTTTTCAACTCTTTAAGTGAAAATGAAAGTGATTTGTTAGGGATGTTGTGTAGGTCAGCTGACACTTCTTACACCCACCCATAGGCAACTTCTCCTTTTCCCACAATAGGGTGTGTGTAGCAAAAAATTAGCATCTGACCAGTTTCTGCTGCAAGGAAGAGGATTCACCAAAAGATGTGGAAATGAATTGATTTTATGGGGGCAAAAAAATACACCTGTAAAATCTTATACAAAAGCCACAGACATTATTTATGTAATTCGGCATTCATACTGAATATACTTACATTTAACTTTAGTAAAATGTCTGATGTAAGTGTTTACTTTTCCTGCCGCTCACTGTGGATTGGATAGCCTACGTGAGATATAAGGCTTAACAGACCTCTGTAGCGTTGTGCATATCACTGAATAAAAAAAATTCCACTGCTACTTGATTGATCATGCGTACGCCGAATTTACCAGCAACTCTTTTTCATCCAAGAATTACTGCGGTTGCATTGCCAGGCAGCTGAATTTACCCACACCACGCAATGCGTCTTTATATCGACCGCTTTCACAACCGAATATGGTTTTACGTTTCACAAATGAAAGCACAGGACGTAAACAAGCTCACGCGTCAAGCTCGGGGGTAGTATAGCTGAATGACAGGTTCGGTAGGCTACTGACTGAATGAGAAACGAAACAACGTTAGTGTTAATGGGCCAACTATTTCTAGTATGTCATTTTCGAGGATTTTAAACCAGCCTAGCTCGCTAGCCAAACTAACACTGACACAGCAGAAGAATGACATCTCCATGACTTACTTTTTTGGTCTTTTTTTGTACCTCAACCGCCACAGCACGGCGTTTCTACAGGAATAAATCGCCGAGAAGTCACCCATGCATTATTTCTGCTATTGCCATAGCATGTAAACCATTGACGTTGTTGATAGTAAGCCAGCTGCAGGTATGTTGTCCTCGTGAGACTTCCTCGTACGTCAGCTCTACGTCAACCACTGACGGAGCTGCGCAGCGTCCTCTAGCGCACGAGGCAGGACAGTGGATGGACCGGGTGAGTCAGTGACGTCATTCTCATTCCTGGAGCCCACCCGCTTGCTGTGTAAATGAGTAATTTAAATTCATTAACATGGACACTGGTCGTTCAAATGGATATAAAGGGTTTTGTGTTTGCCTTTCAATTAAAACTATTAGTCCAAATTAAAATTCTAAATGGCTTTCCTCTTCAGTCCTGGATACCTAATGGGCCACTAATTTTCCTTGACGATACCTCTCATATCTAGGCAATAATTGTAAACAAAACACCCATAGCCTTACCTGAATGGGCTCATCCCATTGAAAGACAATTATAATTGTTCCTTTTTTCACGCATCCATCAGAGAGCACTCCTCCATATAGGCAATGAGTGAAAGTGTGTGCTGTACGAAGCAGTTATCCAGTGAGCCTCTCTCCCATCACATAGAGTGTGGTTCAATTACTACAGAACCACAAATAACTTTCACAACTATTCTCGGAGCTGTATTTTCCAGCCACACACTGTACACACACTTGGGCTTCCTCCTCCTAATTCACAATATTATTCTTAATGGTTCTCAGTAAGACACTAATGGGACGGCTGATGCTGTTGTCTCTAAATGGCTCATCAGCAATTCAGAGACTAAATTGCTCCTGCAAACACTCAGCCCCTAATAATGTCACGCAATTACACCCAGCCAGAGTTGAAAATGATGTACTCAGCTGTGTGCTCCTGTCCTAATGCCTTTTTGGCTGTGTCCTGTCATTAGGGGACCATTCTTATTCGCTCCCTTGCCTGTCAATGACAGGGTGACGGCGAACTTTAGGAGGTCAAGAGCTAATAGCCCTGCCACTTAACTTCAAATTGACATATTTTTATACACTTATTTTTGCAAATGTGAAACAAACACATGATGTAAGGTGATACGTCAGTGAGCTAAAGAAGCACTGTTGGGCAGATTTTGTTTATTATAGTCACTCTAGGAGGTTAAGATTTAGCCAAGAACTTAGTACCCCCCCTCCCCCACCAAAAAACAAACAAACAAAATAAAAAATAGTTAGCCTGTAGGGAAGATTTAGCTAGCTGTGCTCCCTTGCTTTGTGTCTTTGTGCTAAGATAGTTGAAGCTTTATATTTATCTGACAAACATGAGAGTGGTGTCAATCTTCTCATATTGCTCTGCAAGAGAGAAAATATGTGTTTTCCCAAAACGTCAAACTATCTCTTTAAATACAATATTTACCATTTAATTTAAATGGGTGGTTTGGTAACGGCTACTGTCATTCAGCTGAACAAACTACCTGCATCTTGATAGGATTTGGCAGGAGTATACTGCTGACTCTGAATATTCAAGACATACCATGAGACGTTCTTTATAAAACTGAATATCCCTCAACACATTTCTATTCTTTCATACCTTTCTTTACCCTAATTTATCCTTTACCAGTGTTTTTTTCTCTGGGACAGAAGTTCTATGAGTCGCATGAAGGTCAAGACACTGCAATCCTTTATTCTAGTATATAGAGTTCGGCAAGAGCAAACTTGGACAATGTGTGGACAGTCAGCTGAAATAAGTTGGCTCCTGCAAAATTGTCCAAGGTCACTGTCCATCAGTGACTAAGCCACTCCAAGTTGTTCACCTCCCGACCCCCCTACTAATGGGATTGCTATACGTGAACAGCATCGCTGCCTCGCCACTGCAAACTGAGGTGACAGGATTCCCAATTCTTTATATGAATCAAAAAATCATCTCCTTGGCATATTTGTACCAACATATTCAACATGTTCATTCTTTTTTGTTGATAACCAATAACTAAATGATATCGGACAATATTGGTATCGGCCGATATCCAAAACCCAGATATCAGAATCGGATCGTGCTGAAGAAATAGTGGATCGCTTTTTTTTTTTATATATATATTTTTTGGGGCATTTTTAAGCTTTATTGATAGTGCAGAGAGACAGAGGTGAAATGGGGCAGAGAGGGGAGTGACATGCAGAGAACGACCACGGGCGGGAATCGGGCGGGAATCGAATCCGGGTCTGCTGCTGGGCCACTATTTTAGGACGCCCTACCAACTGAGCTAAGGGCGCCCTAAAATAGTGGATCTCTAACCATGTGAGCTGCGTTACCTTGCTTTACATAAAGTGCCTTGAGATGTTTATGCTTCCTGTTACAATACTTCTCATCTTCAAAAGCACCTTAGGGTTTCTAGATCTCAACCCCGCCTGGCTATTTTCAGTATCTCTTCTAAATTCTCACAGACGGCAATTTTGAGAACAATTGCCTCCCGTTGTTTGGGTTGAGGACAGTTTGTTCTCTTAATTTGGGTGAATCCTACCTCAAAGCCCACTTACCAGAAGACATTTCATATTAGATTTACCTTGTCCGGGCACTCAGCAGCTGCAGACCACCGCAAATGTGTAATCAGACTCTCTCTATGACCACCCACAGTCGGAACAGACCCGACCAATATCCAACTTACCGGCAGCGTTAGCAAACACGCTGTAATTCAGTTACTTTCCTTTTTGCAGGTTTTTTCTCGTGCCAGGAGGACCGAGGCTTTGACAATCTCGTATGTCGCCCTAACAGATCTTTTTGAGGGTCTGTTACTCCAGTCGATGCTAACCCCAGTCTCTTGTTTGCACATTTGGATCTTTGTCATTACACTAAATCTGCGGGTGTGTAACAAGAACCCTCTGCCTACACAACATATTGCTGTAGTAAATGTGGGGATATACATAGCCATGTCCTTATGTTTAAAGGTGGAGTCAGCGATCTGGAGAATGCTTGGTGTCAAAATCACTTTTTTGTTCAAATCAGTAAATATCCTCACATTCCGCTACACCTGTCAGTACTGTGTGTATGTGCTAAAAAAAAGTGTTGTTAATACACAGCCAGCCTAGGTTCTGTAAATGGGTGTGTAAACGAAGGGGCTTAGAGCAACCCACCGCATTTGGCAACAGTGCTATTGGCAGAAAATGGCCTGTAATACCATGTAACCTAAGATATAAAGTCTTAAATAGTGTATGGTGAAAAACCGATGCTTGTAGTACTATTTCTTGCACCAAAGCTTCCCGATATCTATGTTACATCATTCAGTTGGACCGTTTTATATATTTGCAGTCTTTATGGAACCTCTCATGTCTAGTGAGAGTCAAATATCTGTGTGATGTATTGGTGCTGTTGACCTGGCTGTGCACCGTGGACACCTCTCCTCATCCTGCCTTAAATCCAGGATTTACTCTTGGTCTGTAAAGATTACATTATATCCTACAGTTATATCACTTCCTCAACTTTCCAGCCTCCTCTGATTTCATTAGAAATGTGCTATTTATTTATTTTTGTCAATGTGGACTCTCTGTTCTGTTTGAAAGTAGGGAGGTTTTATTTTAATTTTGCATGACTCAAGCTTTCATCCCCAGCTCATCATTGAACTTGGCAAGCAAAGTTCATGTGCACAGTGTTACTGTGGCTTTCAGCTGTCGTTTTATCCATATGTGGCCTGATGAGTGGGAGGCAACCCTGTCTGTCTTAGCCTATTTCCCATTCACCGTGAGTGTGTGAACTCCAATAACCCTGGCTCCCAATTAGGCCCTTTTCTTTTGTCATAATCTCTTTCACTGTTTTACACAAGATTAGCCAGAAAGTTGAATAAATTACCACACAATTTACGGTAAACAAAAACAGCAAACAGATATATGATATACTATATACACAGTATATACTGCCCGGCCAAAAAAAAGTCTCCGCCTGGATTTTACTAAGCAAATAGGCAAGAGCCGGTCAAAAACTGCAGTGATTAATATGTTTCAGTTGGCAACCAGCTTCGACCCTAACTGTGATGCACTGAATAGCTTCTTGTTTCTTAAACAACCATGTCAGAAGACATATGCTGTGTAAACTCTGTTTCAGAGGGGGTGACATTATTGGCCTGCATAAAACAGAAATCTACTAAGGAGAAGTTGATACTACTAAAATCGTGTCAAGAACTGTCCAGCGCATTGTTAAAACCTGTATAGATAGTGGTGAACCGTCATTTTTGAGGAAGAAATGTGGTCGGAAAAAAATCTTAAATAAATAAAATCATTTGGTGGAATCAAAATGTTAAATATCGACAGTAGAACTCCCGGCTATGTTCAATAGTGAAAGTAAGAGCCTTTCCACTCGCGCAATGCAAAGAGAACATAAGGGATATGGACTATTCAGATGTGTAGCCTTAAGAAAACAACTTATCAGTGGGGCTTATCAAGATAAAGTGCTTCAATTTGCCAAGGAGCATACAGATTGGACTCTGGAGCAATGGAAAAGGGTTGTGTGGTCTGATAAGAGTGATGGGTGCATCAGGGTGAGAATAGAGGCTGATGAAGTGATGCTCCCATCATGCCTAGTGCCTACTGTACAAGCCTATGTGGCAGTGTACAGAAGGATCTGGGGTTGTCTGTAGCAACTCTCCGCCATGGAATTTGGTGCACACACTCATGTCACCCTCAGGATGAATCATAACTTTGGTGAGCCTTTAGCTTTGCCTCTGGCGCTATTTGAATGTGTCTCGTGTTTTGGTTTATGAATAAATAACCGCCAAATGTTGACATTGACATTCCACCCTAAATTCTCAAATGTTGGCATCATGCTAACCTAAGATGGTTAATGAAGTAATTCTGCTGTAGGGCTTACCCTACATTCCAAATCACATACTCGTTCTTTTTCCTATACTACATATTGCAGCTGTCCATAAAAAGAATCCAGGTTGCATGCAGTATGCATACATTGGTACATACTATTTTGACATAACATGGCACCTTGAACTTGACTCTTTTGCTTATATATCGGCCACATTACTGGTTGTTCTCTGAGTCGATGTGACGTAACTTGTGCATGCTTGTTGGCAGCCTAAAAATTGCGACCGTATGGTATTGGGACATCTGGGTATTTTTTTGGCATACTGCATCATGAATTATGAATCTGAGTCTTCTTCTTCCAATCTTTTCCTGTCATACTAAATAACAGGGAAGTATGGGTATTTGAACGCAACCTTAGTTGAGTTGCGCAACTCGGCAAAATCAGAAAAGTTAAAGCAAAAGTTGTAATCGTACTACATCCCATTAAATAGCAGCGTTTTTTTTTTTTTTTTTTTTGGCATTTTCAAGCTTTATTAGATAGTACAGAGTTGACATGGGGAGACAGAGAGAGGGGGGATGACCCGCAGTAAAGGTCCACGGGTCGGATTTGAACCCACGACCAGAGGTGGGCAGAGTAGCCAAAAAATGTACTCAAGTAAAAGTAAGTTACTTTAAGATTAGAATTACTCAAGTAGAAGTAAAAGTACTCATAGAAATTATTACTCGAGTAAGAGTAAAAAAGTATGCAGTGAAAAGACTACTCAAGTACTCAAGAGTACAAGTAGGCCTACTGAATTACTCCGGATTTATTTTTTAAATATACAGAACAACACAAACGGTACAGAATAGACACGAACATAATATAAAACAGCAATGTTCAAATAAAGATATGTTAAATAACATAATTTTAAATAAAACAATAAATAAGGTATTTAAAAATCAAATGAATAACCCTTGAACTCAAACAATAATAAATGAATTATCTGCCAAATTAAATACATCACACTTCAAATAAAATGATAATAAATTAGGCTTGTCCAAAATTATATTAATTAAAACCAATACACTTATAACACTGTTGCAATTGTTTTGCACATACACATTTTAAAGCAAATTCCTACAATATGTCACTGGCCCTGAGAAAATTATCTAGGTTGTGTTTAGCCCCAAAAATATAAAACACACAAAATTAAACTTTGTTACACATCAAAACCTGCTGGCACACTCACTTAACGTATGAAACTACAGAGTGGCTGAACAAAGAGACCACTCTCAGACTCTCACACAGCCAGACTGGGGCATGCGAAGTGAGTAGTTTGGTCTGGCTCACATGTCCTGTTCTACAGGGAGAACAGGACATGTGTCAAAGAAGAACAGTTTCTCTGTAATTGCGAGTGTGTGGGAGTCTGTGTCACTGTGATTGTGAGTGTGTGATTGTTATTTTGTGAGTTAGTGTGATTGAGAGCTTGCGAGTGTGTGAGTTTGTATTTGAGGCCAGGGGTGTGGCTATTGCTCCTCGGAATCAGCGGTTTCTTCCATTTTCTCGACTCACCCAGATAGTCGGTAAAATATGCGTTTAACCTACATGGCACGGCCACGGACACAACATCGGTGCGGAACATGCGGACATTGTTGAGCCCTATGACAACATGACAACACTTGTCATTTGACTGAAGTGGCTGCATTTGATTGGCAAGCTTTTGTAATGTGGTTTTTATTGGTTGAAATAGTCACGTGATAGAGATGTTGGCTGAAGACGTCCCCGCCCGGGGAGAGAAATCATGAGAGAAATAGCTCTCGCATGTAATAAATAAAATATATAAAAAAATAAGGTAACGACCGTCACGTAGCCAAATGGAACGGCGTAAAAGTACCGTTCTTTCTTCAAATATTTACTCAAGTAAAAGTAAAAGTATGTTGCAATAAAACTACTCCTAAAATTACAATTTATTCAAAAAGTTACTCAAGTATTTGTAACGGAGTAAATGTAGCGCGTTACGACCCACCTCTGCCCACGACCACTGCAACGAAGGCCGGAGCCAACGCGGTACGCGCTCCACCCACCACGCCACCGGAGCGCCCACAGCGGGTTTTTTTTTACTTGGATACAAAGGCCTTTTGACACTAACTAGTATTTCAAGATCATTTCAAATAATCAATCTAAAATTCTAATAAATCACATCCCATTATCATCAAGTGAGCTCTGAGATGACAATGATAATTTTCTAGCCTTGATTGAGACAGTCAAGTCACTTAACAGCATGGCAGTAAGTCAAATGGATCTGTAATGTGTTTTTGGCACGGTAAAAAAAAATATCTCATGAATTGCTAATATCATTTGGATTTCACACGATATCATTGGGAATCATTTTAAGCACAAAGAGCTGAGTTGGATGACATGAGCCGTGGTCTGTGCTAAAAGGCTCTGCGGTTATGGATTCTTTGGCAGCGTCTCTGTGTCTGTGTGTGTACGTGGTTCACTTCATTATGGCGTCAGTCTTTTTTGCTCAGGGAGTCGACACGTGATTGAGAGGAGTGACAGCACAGCATCTCGTTTTCATCTGACATAAGACAGACGGACGGACGGGCTTCTGTTTTTTCCGCCTGGGCCGGCAGTTCGATATCCCCCCGCCAACATCCATTAGGATCGCTTTAACATCAGTCCCTTTCCTCACTAACCTACATGGCCAAGAGAAATGGGACACAACTGCCCTAGGAGCATCCTCAGGGGCCCTCCATTGAATCCTCAGCTTTCCTCATTCTGCCAACCCCACAATCACCAAATCAACACCTCCCGCTCTCCTTCACTCACTAGATCTGAAAGTGTCACACACTCATTGTTGGTAAAGCTGGAAATGCTGAGTTCATTCTGTGCCGGGCGCGGTGACATGAATACACAATGCAAAATAGAATGGAACGATGACCAAATAATACAGATGAAACAGAAATATGCTGTGCACAGTCCAGCCCCCTACAATCACGAACACACTCAATAAAGGCGGATCCTGCCAATTCCAATTACTCTTCAATTTTTAAAAAGGGCAAAGTGTGAACGGGCTACCGCGGCCATATCAAGCCTGATCCCTTTGTGCGCTGTTTCAAAAGCCAGGCCCCTAGGTTTTGAAACAAGGCACAACAACAGTGATCTGTGTTGCCATTCAAAAGAGGGGAACTTCAAAGAATCTCATTTTCTCTCCTTGCCCAGCCGCACTGTGGCTCGCTGCCACGGGGCCGATCATTATAATGAGTGAAGAATATAAAAGGTACTTTGGAACAGACAGCTTAACAGACTATAGCACTGCAACCCGCTATAGAGAATGTCTCATATATACTGCCTCAAAAGACGGATCACGAGATGTTAGGATGATCAAGAGCGCGGCCAATGGGAGTTTGTGCACTCGCTTGTCTGAGTAGCAAATACAAGTGGATCTCAATGGGTGCATAAAAAGATTATGGTAGTAAGGTTTGGAGCTTGTGGAAATGACATAAATAATATTTGGCGGTAACACTTTACAATAAGGTACACAAAAAAAGAGTAGTTACCCTTTCAAAAAGGGTAGTTTACCTTTTAAAAAGGTAAGTTTACCTTTCAAAAAAGGTAAGTTTACCTTTTTAAAAGGGTAGATTACCTTTTTAAAAGGTAAGTTTACCTTTTAAAAAGGTAAGTTTACCTTTTAAAAAAGGTTAGTTTACCTTTTAAAAAGGTTAGTTTACCTTTCAAAAAAGGTTAGTTTACCTTTTAAAAAGGTTAGTTTACTTTTTAAAAAGGTAAGTTTACCTTTTAAAAAGGTTAGTTTACCTTTCAAAAAAGGTTAGTTTACTTTTTAAAAAGGTAAGTTTACCTTTCAAAAAAGGTAAGTTTACCTTTTAAAAAGGTAAGTTTACCTTTTAAAAAAGGTTAGTTTACTTTTTAAAAAGGTTAGTTTACTTTTTAAAAAGGTAAGTTTACCTTTTAAAAAAGGTTAGTTTACTTTTTAAAAAGGTTAGTTTACTTTTTAAAAAGGTTAGTTTACTTTTTAAAAAGGGTAGATTACCTTTTAAAAAGGTAAGTTTACCTTTTAAAAAGGTAAGTTTACCTTTCAAAAAAGGTTAGTTTACCTTTTAAAAAGGTTAGTTTACTTTTTAAAAAGGTAAGTTTACCTTTTAAAAAAGGTTAGTTTACTTTTTAAAAAGGTAAGTTTACCTTTCAAAAAAGGTTAGTTTACTTTTTAAAAAGGGTAGATTACCTTTTAAAAAGGTAAGTTTACCTTTTAAAAAGGTTAGATTACCTTTTAAAAAGGTTAGTTTACCTTTTAAAAAGGTTAGTTTACTTTTTAAAAAGGTAAGTTTACCTTTTAAAAAAGGTTAGTTTACTTTTTAAAAAGGTAAGTTTACCTTTCAAAAAAGGTTAGTTTACTTTTTAAAAAGGGTAGATTACCTTTTAAAAAGGTAAGTTTACCTTTTAAAAAGGTAAGTTTACCTTTCAAAAAAGGTTAGTTTACCTTTTAAAAAGGTAAGTTTACCTTTTAAAAAGGTTAGTTTACCTTTTTAAAAGGTAAGTTTACCTTTTTAAAAGGTTAGTTTACCTTTTAAAAAGGTAAGTTTACCTTTTAAAAAAGGTAGATTACCTTTTAAAAAGGTAAGTTTACCTTTTAAAAAGGTAAGTTTACCTTTCAAAAAAGGTTAGTTTATCTTTTAAAAAGGGTAGATTACCTTTTAAAAAGGTAAGTTTACCTTTTAAAAAGGTTAGTTTACCTTTCAAAAAAGGTTAGTTTACCTTTTAAAAAGGTTAGTTTACCTTTTTAAAATGTAAGTTTACCTTTTAAAAAGGGTAGTTTACCTTTTAAAAAGGTAAGTTTACCTTTTAAAAAGGGTAGTTTACCTTTTAAAAAGGTAAGTTTACCTTTTTAAAAGGTAAACTTACCTTTTTAAAAGGGTAACTACTCTTTTTTTGTGTACCTTATTGTAAAGTGTTACCATATAATCAATGCATCTAACGATATATCACACTTTTCAATTATGGTAACATTACAAAAACGTATCACTTCATCTTTATCGTGTTTTTTTTTTATTCTGCCAGAAGTCCACCAAAACTTAAAAAGGGTAGTTTACCTTTCAAAAAAGGTTAGTTTACCTTTTAAAAAGGTTAGTTTACTTTTTAAAAAGGTAAGTTTACCTTTTAAAAAAGGTTAGTTTACTTTTTAAAAAGGTAAGTTTACCTTTCAAAAAAGGTTAGTTTACTTTTTAAAAAGGGTAGATTACCTTTTAAAAAGGTAAGTTTACCTTTTAAAAAGGTTAGATTACCTTTTAAAAAGGTTAGTTTACCTTTTAAAAAGGTTAGTTTACTTTTTAAAAAGGTAAGTTTACCTTTTAAAAAAGGTTAGTTTACTTTTTAAAAAGGTAAGTTTACCTTTCAAAAAAGGTTAGTTTACTTTTTAAAAAGGGTAGATTACCTTTTAAAAAGGTAAGTTTACCTTTTAAAAAGGTAAGTTTACCTTTCAAAAAAGGTTAGTTTACCTTTTAAAAAGGTAAGTTTACCTTTTAAAAAGGTTAGTTTACCTTTTAAAAAGGTAAGTTTACCTTTTAAAAAGGTTAGTTTACCTTTTTAAAAAGGTAAGTTTACCTTTTAAAAAGGTTAGTTTACCTTTTTAAAAGGTAAGTTTACCTTTTTAAAAGGTTAGTTTACCTTTTAAAAAGGTAAGTTTACCTTTTAAAAAAGGTAGATTACCTTTTAAAAAGGTAAGTTTACCTTTTAAAAAGGTAAGTTTACCTTTCAAAAAAGGTTAGTTTACCTTTTAAAAAGGGTAGATTACCTTTTAAAAAGGTAAGTTTACCTTTTAAAAAGGTTAGTTTACCTTTCAAAAAAGGTTAGTTTACCTTTTAAAAAGGTTAGTTTACCTTTTTAAAATGTAAGTTTACCTTTTAAAAAGGGTAGTTTACCTTTTAAAAAGGTAAGTTTACCTTTTAAAAAGGGTAGTTTACCTTTTAAAAAGGTAAGTTTACCTTTTTAAAAGGTAAACTTACCTTTTTAAAAGGGTAACTACTCTTTTTTTGTGTACCTTATTGTAAAGTGTTACCATATAATCAATGCATCTAACGATATATCACACTTTTCAATTATGGTAACATTACAAAAACGTATCACTTCATCTTTATCGTGTTTTTTTTTTATTCTGCCAGAAGTCCACCAAAACTTTGGACTGGATCAATATGAATTACCAGAGGGTTTTTAAGGAACGATTTCAGGGCGCAAACACAAGGAATGTGCTTGGCAGAGAGGAATCGATAGCTGCTCCTCTAAATCCTCCAAAGTTCAAGATTGCATTAAAAAAAGCCCCAAGACCATCCCCGACCGGGTTTTAATAGCAAAAATGAAAAGCCTCTTTTTTTTTTTTTTTTTTACTTGTGCTGACAACCTGAATAGTTTAGTGGCACGCTTCACCTTGAACAAGACTTCATCACATGTGACGAGTTGCGCCAGCGTCGAACCTCTGACCTTCTCAGATCTTTTATGCATCACTTCAGGTTTGATCAATTTCCCGTTTCAAAAGCATTCACGTACACCGAGAGAGAGTGATTTCGATGGGCCTCCTGCAATAAAAGTACCTATCCGTCTTTTCATCTCAGCTGCTATTATATATTTTAATATGGGCCCCTGTTTGCAGAAGCCATGGACTGTGCCTTTGTGCCTCCGATGCAGCGGTTATTGTCCGGTCCAGACCTATCCTGTCTGTGTTTGTGTTGGGATTTCATGCCTCGCATGTGCTCATCATGTCAGGCTTTATTTGTCAGGCTGTGAGCTCTTTGAACACCTGCCTCCGCTCAGCCCTCTTTGTTTGTGATTATATCATTTGCTTATGCTGGTGTTTTCTGGTCACCCTCATATGCAAACATGCAGCTGTATGCTTGGTAGAATTGCTACTATTTGCTTGTGCTATCTATCTCACTGCATGTGATGATACGTGATTGAAAAGGCCATGCACATGCTCATTTCAGCAGATTACTAACACTGCTTACTGAATAGTAACCTGGAAAATGAACTTACATAATACAAGCAATTCAGTGGGATGTATGAAGTGTTTGCCGCCTTCCAGCAGCATCTGCTACAGTAGCTTAGCCTACTGCATCGAGGCAACACATAATATGTCTTTTCGTGGCACACAGAGCTCCGCAGCAAAGCTCCTCTCCAAGTTTTCCCACACCCTCCCCCGTCTCTTGTTGAGAAACTATATAAACACACACCTTGCTGCATCCCTCTCTCTATACACCTCGTCCACTAGCGTCCTGCTGTCTTCTGAGGGTGATGCTTTGTCCCTCGCAGGTTTTCTTGGCAAAGACCAAAGCTTACACTATCCCTTTCAACTTGTTTTTCCAATTCCCCATGCCTAAGCGCCAGTGGCACTCGGCAGGTCTGCCTTACTCAGAACTCAGATGGGAACAGAATTCACTCAATATTCTGTAGAACTTTTTCTTGTATTTTTCTCTAATTACTTATACAGCTACTTCTGCTGTACCACACAACAATACCTTATGGTCCTATATATGCCACATGTAGGTTTGCAATCGGCCCATGGCATGAGAATCATATCCGATATCCGGTTTATCACAGGTGGAGGTAGTGCTCAGTTAAGTTGGCAATTAGGGGGCGTGGCTTCTCACCTAATGACATCACAAGGGGAGAGAAATCTGACTGGGGTTTTTTTAACACAGATTTTCAGAAAGGTAGAGTTGGAGG
>NC_137219.1:20134953-20413709 GCF_949987685.1 Ammodytes marinus
GCACACACAACATGAAACCCAGCTGCAACACCGGTACATCTCCTGCTTATGGCTGCCTTTCCCGGGAAGCTATGATGATTATTCAGGCCGCACCCTGTTTCCAGACGTGCTTGAAGTGACGTTCCAGCTGATCTGGCAGCAGCTGCTAAAACACGTATGTAAATATGGAGGATCAGATCAGGGCATCCTCGTTTTCAACCAAAACACTGCAGCCTTTTAGCTCATCGTATCACCCGGCGAGCAGACACATTTGAACATAGCCGTCGTACTTGTCACATTGTCTATAAATCCGCCCAGACAGAAGGGAGATATATTCATCCCGTCTTAACTAAACTGCGCTGCACGAACGATTATCAATGTCTGGGTAATGAGCCAAGAGCTGTTTGTGCAGTGAGCTTCCCTGCCATCTCATCTCAAAAGCTATGTCCACCCACCTAGCAGCGATGCATATATTTGATTTGAAGTTCAGGTATTTTCTTGGCTTCAAGGTAAAAAACTTTTTAAACTTTCATCAGACGGTATCTTGTGGGTTTATCTCTCCTCTGCTTATGCCTTTCATTCTGTTGGTAATTGCGTTTACCCCCTCAGGTCCCCGTCATTCATTCTGTTTAATTAGCCCTGCTGACCCTCTAAGCATGTGTGTGACCTCCTCACCCAGTGAAGGCGCCGGCGCCCGCCTCATCACTTTGTCTGCCGGCGGACAGGCTAAGCGGTGGAATGGATTCTTTTTTCGGCCGATAGAATGAGGCATTTGTAGCGGCTTTAAATTGGGTTTTAATTTGTTTGTGCGCTAATTAATGACCAACAGCCACTATCACATTTGTAGGTGTCCAAGCCCAAGCATGCTGTGTGTAGGTCATCTGGGTCTGTTTCAACAGACTCGCGATGCATGCGATTGGTGTAACACAACCAGCCGTTGGCCGAATGCACCGAATGAGTCGCTCGCTGACTCACTGACAAGAACACCGTCACGAAAAAGATGAGTGTGTCTTGCGAGAGCAAATTCCGCCTGAACAATGGGCCTATTTAAAGCTGACCGGGAGGCTTGTTGTACGGAGAATTAATGTTTGAATTAATCAGCACCTAGCTTTGCTTTTCTTCCTCTGTGATGTAGTATCTGCAAGAGGAAGCGGGGCCACAGAGTCATAACTCACAAATTAATCATTCGCGATCATTCGTCTCACTTCACCGGCCAACCGCATTGGAATGGAAAATATGAATGAACGGGCACTGATAGGGTACGCCGATGTGTAAATGATGTGATTCTCTCTGTCCTCTAGCCTTCAGAATAAGCTATAGCTCTGTGTTTTTCTTCCCCCTTCTAAAGTGCAACACTGCAGCACTGCTAGGTATGAGGCAGGTCGAACACTTAGCTGCCTACAGGGTTGTGTTCACACTGGTTGCAAGTGAAGCCCGCAGGACATCTAATAGGACTGTAATTCTCCATGGCCTCAGCACAAATCACACAGCATGTAACACAATGGAGGCAAGGGGTTTGCTTCTTCATAAGCTCCCAGCCAGGGCTCATACAACTCGGGGGAGAAAGTCGGTTAGATGACGTCACACCAGTACTGATGCAATGTGGTGTGCTTCCTTTCTCTTATTGCTCTCATTTTTCACACTGCACATCTCGCTGACACTGGCCACAAGCTGTGTTTTAATGGGGGCAGTTCCAAGGAGAGTTAGATGAGTGGTGCTTAACATTGGCCATAGCCGGGTTAAACAGGGAACTGACGGCAAGTGCAGAGGTGAGTTTTGCTGGCACTGACACATCTGTCCAGCATTGAAGCCTCGTTACGGTACATTTCCACAGAAAATAATAAAATAACAAATGTCGAGGGTGGAAAAAATTGCAAATTTAAAAAATGTCTGGTTAGACGAGGCGGAAATGTCCCTCGAATAAGTACACAAATTAAACATAAATAACAATAATTTGTTTACCACTGTCTGCAGTTTGAATGAAGTCCTTAATTACAATGTTAAGTTTCAGCCCCCTCTCCTGCAATCGTGGCATGGCACCCGAGTGGAGAATTAGTGGCGACAGCTGTTTATCTTATCATTTTTATTTATTTATTTTTTATTTTTTTTATTCTTTCAATGGTTTTATTTCTATTCATGTTTTTCATTCTCTTTTTTAAATGTGTGCTCTATACTTGATGTATTTTATTCTTGCTTCTGTAAAGCACCTTGAATGGTCTTGTGTCCGAAATGTGCTTTAGAAATAAACTTGCCTTGCCTTGCCTTGATTCCGCCAACTTCGATATTCGCATATCAAATGATGCGGATGGAAACATTGATGGCGCACTATTATTATAATTTGCACTACATTAGCATGGAAAACATGTAACTTATTAGCACAGTAAAAATAAAAGCCACCAGTTTTTACTTGAGAAACTGCAAGTAAATGGACCTGAACCCCTCCAGTGGCAAAGGGTCTTACAACTGTCGTAAGGTTGTCATGTGGTAAGAAAAGCAATCTTAATTTGGTTAGAGGCTCTTTCACACTTCTGTGGAGCAATCTAAAGTGATGATTGTAAACAGCATAATATATGGCCACAAGCAGCTGTTACAGAATCATTGTAAATGCTCTAAAGGTATGTTAAAGGTCACCTGTCACGCAAACAGGTTTTTCAACAAACTATGACTAGAAAACAACCTTCTGTTTTTTTCCAACTTTATGTTCAAAAACCCAAATCAGATTTCTTTCCCCATATGATGTCATAATGTGATTAGCACAACCCCAAATCCCCTGGAATCGAACTGGCAGTTAACAGGCCAATATGAGCAGACTGTGCTTTTTGAGAAGGTGAGGCTTAAAGACACCGGCGCTAAAATGGATCGTTTAAGACAGAGGCTGAATAGAGGGGATTTTGTATGGTCCTGGGAGAAAGATAATAATTTTTTTGTGAAAACTATAACATGAAACAGTTTCTAGAAAAAACTCAAATTACAATTCTTGAACCTGAAAATGAGCATAATATGTGACCTTTAATGTTTGTTGTAATGTGAAGAACTACGAACACATTTTCAAAAGGTTCGCAATTGCATATAAAGTCAATGGAAAGATTGCGAGCTTATGTGTGTACAGTCGCTGCATAGGCTATTTGGGGAGAATAAAAATTGACCGCAAATACAGTGATTCATATTCGTTCTTAACATACTTATCACACCAATAAGAATGGAACCAAGTCATGTCAGTAACATAGTAATATCTAACTAAAGTTATCTATCATTATTCATCAAGTGAAGTTTCTGCTCATACCAGACCAAGTTTGTCTTGGCATAATCATTGAGAAACTCATTGAGTCAGTGTGAGTGCCTTGCTTATGAATTTAACATATACAAGAGGAATCGTGTCATTTCGTCTTTGAAAAGTCTCATAAAAGCCTGGCGAGTGTTTTTCATCTCCTTTATGAAATCATCAGACGTTCGCCTTACTTCTGTTATTTACCGCTGCACGCATACATCTGTGGATGCTTGAGATGAAGAACATTTTCCATCAGTGCGAAAGACGCCACGCTGCAACCTTAGGAGCTGTAAACAAAATTATAAATCTGGGGCCCCATCTGTTTTACTTGCCTACGTTTTTTTTTATATATAAATATATAAATTGTACTGAAAACTATCTGTGGGGCTAGTTTCTAAACACTTTTCATGCTTTTTTATCTCTTAGTTGTATGTGAAGTGAAAGGTCAATGACTGTAGTAGTCAATATCTTGTGGTGTGTATCAAGAGTGATGAGAAGAGTGATTAATGTACCCACTGTATCCGCAGTAACCTATACTATAAACAATGTACTGTATAAAGGAGGTACCCCTTTGATGATGGATGGTCTGAGGAGAACTAGTTAAACTATGTGGCTACAGAGCATCAGCTTCTATCACAACAGTATAACACTGGCCCCAATCAAATCCAACAGGCTATAGAACATTACACTTTTACAAGTCCTTACTGAGGGTCTTCTGGGATCCATGGTGCTATGAACCTGCTCAAACTGCAGGCCAACTACTGACCTTTCATTACTGCCTGTACGTTATTAGCAAGTCCCAGGGCACTGAGAAATAGCCACTGCACCCAAGCTCCAATACTTTTTATTGATTCGGGTTACCGAGAAGCATGCATCAAAAACCCACAGACGTCTGGAGCAACCAGACAGTGAAATGTAACAGGGATAATGCTTTGTAACACAGGCAAAGCAAGGGTAGTTTGAGAAAATGTCAGTTTCTTATCAAGGTAAATTGCAAGTAGCCTATGTTAAAGGATATATTTAGTGACAATTCGTAACAAGCCTGGTGGTAAATTCACTAACAAAGGTTTTGATAGGATTTGATGTAGCCTGGAAATCCAGACCCTGATATCTTGAACGATAGAGGGTCTGGCCACGATCAATAGTAATTTCCAACTCAAGGGGCGGCTCCTACTCGTGCATTTCAAATGCCACTGCACGCAGTTGGATAGCACTACAACCAATCAGAGCGATGCACAAGGTGACGTAAGCCCCGTTCGTTTAGCGAACAGCTGTTAAACTGTTAAATTAAACGTTTGCCGTGGTCGGTCGGCAAAACAGAACATTCCACTTACTTGCTAATGAAATATTTGAGTGCCGTCTTCCAAATCGTAAAGGGTCGAGGCCAAAGCAGTCTCAAACTCACACAACATATCCGCAGCCATCTTTGATGTTTACTATCACGGCTTCCACGTCGCATGCACGTCACTGTCGTCATCCGGTTACGTCCTCCCTAGAGTACCATATAAAGGGCTCTGGCGCGCCCATATTAGATAGAACCAAGTGAAACGTGAGCCCAGATTTCTGGTCTTTTTGATAAAGCTTCAACAGAGAGTTTCCAGACCAACAGGCGCAGCAAATTTAATTTGCCAGCGCCTAGTGGCAGGTCAGGGAATGCCAGGCTAGATTTGATGGGCAGTGATTCCTGTTTGGTGCATTACATAACTTCAAACCAGAAAGAAGATCGTTGGTGGGAAATAACCAAAACTGTGCCAACAGTGGCAAAAAAAATTTTTTTCTTATAGGACCCAATTTCTCATGGTCTGAAACCTAATGAAAAAAAAGAGAAATTCAGGACTTTTAAGACATTGTGGTGCATTTTTCTATCGTAGAATATACTGTATATTCCTCCCCTCTAAAAAAACCCTTCCTGAAAACAGATATCCCTTATTTTTTCTATTATTAATGCACCCCATGCTTGTGGTGGTCCTGGTATATATGACTGGAAACTCAAGGCAGCATAAAAAAAATTTCTTGACTCACAATACTCATGCATAATAAGTCAGGCAGTTCCTGTCAGTTTAGTTTTTTGGGAGGTAGAAAGCTTTGAAGTAAAGTTGTCTGCTGAAGAAAGATGATGTCATTAAACAAGACAAATTTTAAACCCTATAACAAAACGTCACCTGACAAATTCTTTCAGAACCCACGCCGAGATGGCGCGTTCTCCCTTTGGAAAGCTGGTTCTCTAGCATGATGAAGCACATTTTGAAAGCTATACTATGTAACTTTACTTCATGGAGAGCATTTTTGTGACATATCTGGTAGAAAGTGGTCATTACAGCACCTTTTTAGCATGTTTCCCTTCTTCTGATCTCCTTACTTTTTTTGAGGGGAGCATTACTTTCAGGAATGTGTGATCTCTTTATTGACTGCTCTGCCATGTCTAAATTAGTCGAATAGTTATCCAAAATCATGCTTTTATTTTTGTCGCTAGAAATACATTTGCAATTTTATGTCACTTCCTGCATTGTTCGGGCGTGACAAAACAAATTTCAAGTGTAATGGCTATTATGGACAAAAAGCCAGCAAAAACTATATTAAAAAAACACTTTTTAACATCGAAAATCTTACATACTACAGTACAGCTTTAACAACCTCACAAGGGTATTATTAATTTTGATTCATGCTTTTTAATGAGGCTGCAAGGTGTTGACAGATTCTATAGGAAGATCCTTTGTGATGTGTGAAAGTGTTCGTTAATGAGTGTGTGGCCCTGGATAGTCCACCACTACTTGAGCGCCACCACCAACACTTGTGAAGGGCTATATTTCACTTCAAGTGTTGGCATTGTGTATTTCCTGCAATAAATGAGTGTTCCGATTTTAATCACAGGCGTCAGACTAAGCTAATATTGTGGTGTTTCTTTGCTGGATCGCTGAGCAGGGGATTTCCTCTATATTCTCATATAAATTACACACTGTCAACCGCTTTTATGAGCTTGGATCATTATAGAACCAATTGGGAAAATCATCCATCTTTGAGCCATAGCGGAAGGAGGGAACTAGACAGTAATAGATTCTAGATTCTACATTTCCTCTCAATTGTTTACAGCGCTCGCCTCGTAAATGTAAAACTGCAAACGAAATATCATGAAAGCCCCAATTGGAGGAACTTTGATCTTGTCTTTGTAACGCCAAGGCAGCAGCCTGAATTGTTCCTGCGAGCTTTCAAGACGCAAAAGAAATAAGTCTCTCGCTCTCTTATCCATTAGCATGATAGCATCAAGTATCTGAAGAAGCCACTTTCTCTTTGAGCGGGATGCCACATTAGCATTTTCTTTCATCTGATTGTCAGGTGTGGCGGTGAAGGAGGCAGCTGTTGTGAACTCTTTATTTTCTCTGAAGCTTTTGGCGAAGATGAAAACACACTGATACGACCATAGGTATGACACAAAGGATTTCACCTTAATTAGCTGTCAAGTCGTGTGCTATGTTTAGATTTGCGTACAGGCTATTGAGGTTACATACATGCTCCAGCTCAAAGTGTCCCAATTTGCAAGTTTCATGATTAATGTTAACAGCAAAAAGCAGCTAGGGTTGCAGTTTTTTCCCCAATTGCCGACTGGACTGCATGGAAGTGTGATGCACATATAGTAGAATCCTAGGGTGTGCCACCTGTAGCAGCTTGAATGTGATTAGGCCTGGCCTACACAAGCCAGAATTAGCAAGCAAAGTCCAAACCAGAAGACATGCACTGTAAGTGAACTGTGTGGAGGTTTGGGTATAGGTCAGGAAGTATTTTGTTACTAAGGTCTACAGAAAGCTAGCAGTTATGTGAGGCTCCTTACGCACAGTCAGGGTTCTCAACTTTTGGAAATTGTTTAGAGTGAGACAGAAGCGGATTTCCCATGCGAGCGCGCGATGCGCGCAAGCGAAATTTTATTGTGCTTATTTATTAATTTAAAGCATAATAATGGTTTTTAACACAAGTTCAGTTCAATATAATTTCTTTGTTTTAGTTAAAATATAGCCTATTGTAGTAATTTTATGATGAAAGTATAACTGGATTAATACCAAATGCCAGACTAGTGAGATGGGTGTAGGCCTAGGGTAGTTGTTCGGGGTAGTTATTTCAGTAAAACTCTTAGTTCAGTTCAGCAAATATGGATACTGGATATTACTGATGCTCGCTGTTGTAGCTTCGAGTGGCAGATTTTGAGGCCTTCAGGATAGGGGTTTTCTGGCTCCCACTTGAAGCACTGTGGCTCCACACCAGCCATTTAGACCATCATAATGGAGGACAATGTTCCTTCTAGGGCTAGTCTGTTTCTGGTGCTGGTGAAGACCAACCATGGAGAAGACTCTTTCGGCGTCCGCATTTGAATGTGGGAGCACTAAAACCAACTTGGCCCCTCAACTAGTAGGTGAAAAATCAAAAAGCAAGTGCAAAACAAAAGCATTATTAGCTATGTCTTATGGGCTTCATGAGGGGCCTCTAAGGCCCCCACACACATACAGGAATAAACTTTCTACATGTAAATGATATACTGTTCATAAAAAGTAGCTTTCCACCCTGTATCTGTTGCAATGGGCCCCTCCATCATATAACATGGGTCTGCAGACCAATCTTCTGAAATGTTTTTACAGTTGCAGAGTAAAGAGTGCTGCCTGTTTAAGAAAAATAATGTTCCTTCTGCAGCTCAAGATTTGATTTAAATCTAAATTTTCCAGATTGATTTTTCAGATTGATGCATTTTACTTTAAAACTGTACCAATTTTCTTCCAGGGGGGCATGCCCCCGGACCCCCCAACAAGGTACAGGATCTTTTTTATTTTTGCGGGGAGCATGCACAAGCATTATTCATAGAAGAAAATAAAAAATAAATGTGGGGGGCCCCACACAGGGTCTTGAAACGGGCCCCGAGATCGTTAGGACCGCCCCTGCACGCTTGTCGCGTAGCCTGACGAAACGCTGCGCCTTGTCTCTGCCCGCTCGGCTCTCGCAGAATGCATTAGTGGGCGCAACAAACGCCACGGCCCGTGTGAAACGGCCTTAACTACTGAACGAAGGAAATCAAATTAGTTTTCCCCCAAAAAAACGAATGAGTTTTTCCCCAAAAAACGGGACAAATTGTGTCCCGGGAGAGATTTTTCTTTCCTCGGGACAGCTGGTGAAAAAATAGAACAATTTCGGGAAAAACGGGACGGGTGGCAACCATAGATAGTATAAATAAGGTGGCAACACTAGGTGATGGTGGTGAAGGCCAGGATTTATCGAAGCTATAGGCTATATACAGGTCCTTCTCATATAATTAGCATATTGTGATAAAGTTGATTATTTTCCATAATGTAATGATAATAATTGAACTTTCATATATTTTAGATTCATTGCACACCAACTGAAATATTTCAGGTCTTTTGTTGTTTTAATACTGAGGATTTTGGCATACAGCTCATGAAAACCCCAAATTCCTATCTCAAAAAATTAGCATATCATGAAAAGGTACTCTATACAAGCTCTTAACCTAATCATCTGAATCAACTAATTAACTCTAAACACCTGCAAAAGATTCCTGAGGCTTTTAAAAACTCCTAGCCTGGTTCATTACTCAAAACCGCAATCATGGGTAAGACTGCCGACCTGACTGCTGTCCAGAAGGCCATCATTGACACCCTCAAGCAAGAGGGTAAGACACAGAAAGAAATTTCTGAGCGAATAGGCGGTTCCCAGAGTGCTGTATCAAGGCACCTCAGTGGGAAGTCTGTGGGAAGGAAAAAGTGTGGCAGAAAACGCTGCACAACCAGAAGAGGTGACCGGACCCTGAGGAGGATTGTGGAGAAGGGCCGATTCCAGACCTTGGGGGACCTGCGGAAGCAGTGGACTGAGTCTGGAGTAGAAACATCCAGAGCCACCGTGCACAGGCGTGTGCAGGAAATGGGCTACAGGTGCCGCATTCCCCAGGTCAAGCCACTTTTGAACCAGAAACAGCGGCAGAAGCGCCTGACCTGGGCTACAGAGAAGCAGCACTGGACTGTTGCTCAGTGGTCCAAAGTACTTTTTTCGGATGAAAGCAAATTTTGCATGTCATTCGGAAATCAAGGTGCCAGAGTCTGGAGGAAGACCAGTGTCAAGTACCCACAGTCAGTGATGGTCTGGGGTGCCATGTCAGCTGCTGGTGTTGGTCCACTGTGTTTTATCAAAGGCAGGGTCAATGCAGCTAGCTATCAGGAGATTTTGGAGCACTTCATGCTTCCATCTGCTGAAAAGCTTTATGGAGATGAAGATTTAATTTTTCAACAAGACCTGGCACCTGCTCACAGTGCCAAAACCACTGGTAAATGGTTTACTGACCATGGTATTACTGTGCTCAATTGGCCTGCAAACTCTCCTGACCTGAACCCCATAGAGAATCTGTGGGATATTGTGAAGAGGAAGTTGAGAGACACCAGACCCAACACTGTGGATGAGCTTAAGGCCGCTATCGAAGCATCCTGGGCCTCCATAACACCTCAGCAGTGCCACAGGCTGATTGCCTCCATGCCACGCCGCATTGAAGCAGTAATTTCTGCGAAAGGATTCCCGACCAAGTATTGAGTGCATAACTGAACATAATTATTTGAAGGTTGACTTTTTTGTATTAAAAACACTTTTCTTTTATTGGTCGGGTGAAATATGCTAATTGTTTGAGATAGGGATTTTTGGTTTTTCTTTAATTTTTTGCCAAAATCATCAATATTAAAACAATAAAAGGCTTGAACTACTTCAGTTGTGTGTAATGAATCTAAAATATATGAAAGTCTAATGTTTATCAGTACATTACAGAAAATATTGAACTTTATCACAATATGCTAATTATATGAGAAGGACCTGTATATAAAAAAAATTGTTTGGCAGAGTTATAATTTGCGTGAGAAATGCAAGGTGTGGCGTGGAGCGTGTGAATTGCCTGAAATGCGTGTGTCTCACTCTCATTGCGTGAGGGTTGAGAACCCTGCACAGTGGTGCTTCAAGCTAAATGCTAACAGGCTCACAAAGACAATGTTAAGAATCTGATGTTGCATATACAACTGTCACCATGTACAACACCTGTAGATGAGCGTACCATCATGCACTTCACAGAAAGCACAGTAACCCAAGACATTGACAAATTCAAATTTTGAATAAAAAAAGATGAAAGCCATTAATTCTGAGGGGAACATTGTGTCTGTATCACAATGACGGGCAATCAATTCAATAATTGTTTAGACTTTTTACTGAACATTTAAAATGTCAACCTTATGTTGGCGCTACAGTAAAGGTAAGAGGTTTACAAAAATCATTAGAATTGTTTTCTCTGTAGACAGTGAATGTATCTTATTTCACAGCAAACCATGTTGAAATAATCAACCAACCATCTGACACTGCCGTCCCTAGAGCCATGCTGCAAGTGTTGCTCAAAAATCAGATAGAAGCAGTAATTTGGCTCTGAAGATCTGTAATGTGGAGTTAATCACTGTATGTTATCCACCATGTTGGCTAATGAAGGCTTTAGTGTGTTAGCACTTGAGACAGCTAATTGGTCAACAACTTCTGTACAGGACACATAGACTGAGGTGTCAAAATAGGTAACATACATATCACTACGCCACTGTAATGTACCGTATGAGTAAAAATGCTGTAATGTTGGGTAGTTACAACACAATGTTTACTATATAACTTGATATTGGAAATGAAGAAATTTAAAAATTACTTTAGATTAATGGGCTACAATGAGATATATCATGGGTTGTAGGAATATTTCAAATAGTATTATGAAGTGATATTACAATGGACAATGTAAATTCAATTAACACAAGTCTAACTCCAATGTTAGGGGTATGATTAAGATTTATTTCCTTTTGAAAATATACCCATAAATTTGTCATATGAAAACAATTGTACAACCTTGAACAGTTTTATCACAACAGGATCACACAAGTTAACACCCACGTCCCTGCATTACAAAGAGTTGCCCTTAATGGTTTTACAGGTTTTTTTTTCTTCTAAACATTTAAAACATTTTCAACAAAAAAACAAGAAAAGAACTCAAACAATACAAGAATCCACTACAACTTCCAAAAAAAATGGCCATCTAATAAATAACCCGGCGCCCCAGGGAAGTATCTGGCCACGCTAGCTTGAAGTGGTGCGATCAAAGAAAAATGAGAGAGGAGGGAAATTCAACCCATAAATCTGTTCAGCTCAACTTTGTCTCGTCCCAAAGAGGGTGTCGGCCAGTAAATCTTTGCCACTGTGTCTGGCCACCGACTCTTTTATATCATATCAAGGGATTTGTCTGGCAGGAAAATCTGCCCGTGATTTATTATGGTATAAAATAGGTTTAACATGCCATGTCTATAGCTAAAAGCTTTTCCAGAGTAATAACACCGTTGACCACTGCTATTTTTCAGGAAAAGTGTCTAGCTGCTGGAAAGTAGGCTCTGTGGTAAAGACAAAGCTCAGCCTTAACATTGTAACTACTGCGTGTGTGTGTGTTTAACATTTCCTTGAGTTAAGAAAAAATCCCCATCTAATGCTGGAGACCTGGAGTCATTCCAAAGGGGGACCTATTTCAAAATGTATGCAGCATTTCTCTTGAATATAATAATTGTGGTTTTGCATACAAACATAGATAATCCTCTGTTTTTTCTCAACAGCGTCAAAACTGTTGTTACCACGGCCGAACAAGAGCAAAGGCCTGGAAAAATGCTTTGGACCCTATCATTCATTTTGAATTGTACTGTCCAACGAGAAAGGCAATGCGTGCACATGCACAAAGAAACGCACAAATGCGACATGCGCACACTGCTCCACTCACACAAAAACGCACGCACGCTCGCACACACACACACACACACACATACGGACACAATGCACACCATTCACACTGCAGCTAATATGGGTGTTCGACAATTGAGTTCCTGACATGTTGCAGCGATGATAGGTCTGCTGCCACGCAAAGATGTCCCCTGTCACTCCCAGCGGCTCCCTCCCTCACCTTGATGTCACGGTCAGTCGACAACATCATTACTCTTCACATCACCACGGAAACACATGCCTAGTGCAGCACTATATCACTCCCATATTGATATGTTGGTTATAGTATTATATTCAATGTACTGTATGAGAACATTATTTCATATAAACACGTCCACGGTTTCATATATCACTTTTATATTCACATGCCCACTTCATCACTATATCACCGTCATATTGACACCCCACTATATAAGTACATCACTTTCGTTTATCATAAATCCACTGTGTCATAGAAAAGAAACATTTATTTTTTAGCTGATATGTGGGCATTTTTGTTGTTGACTCTCATATGTTGTTGATCTGGGCCGTTTTCAAATCATTTTCATGTTGACCCGTCGAGGGCCACTCGTTTCTGTGGCCTCTGCTGCTGCCCCGTTGGACTTGCGAGGGACATACTCAATGTCAAAGTTGCTCTTGTGGCGTCCTTTCCCCCTGCTCCAGATAAACAGCAGCAGGAAGCAGAAGATTACCACACCTAGAAAGGACAGGCAGCCCATGGCTGTGGATATAATGATAGTCTTAAGGTCTATAGGGGTAGTCATGTTGTACAGTACTGTTCCATTCCTCCATGTGCTATTAGAGTCTGACAGATAGTTGGAGCTCCTGTTGCTATAGTGAGATCTGTCCCCAGTGGCCATGCTCTTCACAGCTAAAGAGGCTGAAAGGCTAGCGTTGCCAGCAGGGTTACTGGCGATGCACCAATACACCCCACTGTCGTGCAGCTCCGCCATCTTGATATCCAGGGTCCCATCTGACTGGACCTCCACCCTACCACTGCTCTTGGTTGTCACGTAGCGTCTGTGAGGTGTAATCCAGACCACTGAGGGCCGCGGTGCTCCCTCTGCCACACAGGTCAAGCGGGCGGGCTGACCCTCATCAGCCATCAGAAGCTGTGTCGTGTTGGGTCCAATCCTTGGTTTGGTGCAGGTCATGTAGGTGGAGGCCAGAGGCTCCTTGAGGTCGCGGAGAGTTTTACCCAAGAGTCGGTCAGGGGCGCTGCACTCGGGCTGGATATCCAGGATCTGCAGAGAGGGCGGCTTCTGGCTATTGAGCAGCCAAAGCAATCGGCAGTCGCACACTAATGGGTTCCCACCCAGACAGAGCCTCTGGAGACCATCCGGCGAGGCAAACACTCCCCTCTCCAGGGAGTCAAGGCGGTTCTGTGACACATCCAGTAGTTGCAAGGATTTGAGGCCTGCGAATGCAAGAGGCTCGATGGAGAGCAGATGAGCCCCTTGGAGGCGCAACTCCACTAGGTGCGGGAGAGGGCCCAGCTCTCCTCGATGGATGTGCTTGATGTGGCAGTAGGACAAATTGAGATGTGTGAGGTAGGGCAGGTTGCGCAGGGCCGCGCCGGGGAAGGCAGACAGGTTAGTGTTGGTTATGAACAATGTTGTGAGGTTGAGGCCGTGCAGAGAGAGGGGAGGCAGTGTGTCCAGCCAGGGCCAGTAATCAATCTCCAGTCGGTGGAGACGCGACAACCTCTTAAAGGAGAAAGGCTTGAGAAAGCCAATGCTCAGGTAGCGCATGCGCAGTTCCAGCAGGCTGTGCAGATGTCCCAGAGCGTCAGTGGGGACCACGGTCAGATTGGATCGTTCCAGGGACAGACTTTGGAGTCCTAGTAATCCCGTAAAGGCCCGCTGAGAGACGAAAACCAGTTCGTTGTCACCCACCTCCAAGGACGTCAACCTGCGCAGATCTTGGAAGGCATGGTCCAGGAGAACCACCAGGCGGTTGTGGCTGAGGTCAAGGCGGGTGAGGTTGGTCAGGCCCGACAGCACGCCGGCGGGAACCAACTGAAGCAAGTTACTGCGAAAGTTGAGCGAGCGGAGGGCGAGCTGAGAGCGGAAGGAGCCAGGCTCCAGCACGGTGATGAGGTTGTCGCTGAGGTCCAGGTCCTCCAGCTGCAGGAAGGAGGAGAAGTTGTCCGGCGTGATGAGGCGGAGCTTGTTCTTGCTGAGGTCCAGTACGCGCGTCTCAATGGGAATGCCTTCAGGGATGGTGGGCAGGCGCTTGCGGTGGCAGCTGACCGACTTGCTGTAGGCGTTGCACTCGCATCGGGCAGGGCAGCTCAGAGCCGGGCTGGCCAGGAGAAGCAGCAGCAAGGCCCCGCCCAGAAAGAGGTGGCAGTGGTGCTGGGCTGGGTTTCGCATGTCTCTTTTACCCACGTTGCCCTCTGTCATGGCACGGCAGCTTCTCGTCCATACAGAGCACCATCACGAACAAGCCCTGCAAGACACGATACAAGGACAGAGAAATGGGTTACTTTATAGTCCACACTCTACTCACACTGTCTCACACCCATTTTACATTTTCATCCTTTTACACTTTATGTCTCATCTGCCAAGTCTTTTCTCCCCTAATGAACTGTCTCTTTTCCTGGCAAGGTGGATATAATGGAATTAAACTCACAGTAGGGCAAGAGAAATATCACCTGCGGAAGAAAATGTGAATGTTCATCACTGTGTTAGCACAAAAGGTTGCAGGCTAACTGGGGGCTGTTTCATGAGGATGGAAGAGGTTTTTTTCTGCTCGATGGCGAGAAATTACCCTCATTAGAGTGCAGTGAGGCTAAATGCTCATGTGGATTGGTTTGTCCTGCTTGTGTGCGACTATGCATATTGCATGGCCTGTACAATATATGCATGTCTGTGTCCGAGGTAAGGGGGGGGGGGGATGGTTGCAGTGAATGCCTTATATGTGGCGAGTGTTCAAAGGAAAATACAAGCTAAATAGGCAATGAAGTAGCAGCATGGCTTTGCTTCTATACGGGAATCCACAGGGTTTACAGCAGGGTTCGCCCAGCACACATGTAACCCCGGTGGGATGAATGCAAACAAATGACACGTGACAGCATATTAAGTCATCAACATACTGACTCATCTCACTGGCTCATTGTTGCAGTTTACACGTCACACACTGAGTTTCTATATTTTTCATGTTAGATGTTGTGTTTAGACAGTTGGCATTATTATACAGAGGAGGAATTCATTTTGTATTTAGTTATCATACAAAAAAATACAAGCAATCAGCACGAGAGCTGTGAAAAACACCAGATGCATACATTTACATAATCGCCACAACAGTTTCCCTTTGCTTCATTGCCCTGTTAGTGTCTTTTTACTGCTTGTTACCACAAATCAATGTTTCATTATGCTTTTTATATATTTAACACTGTGCTGCATTAATGTTTTTTTCCTGAGATGACCAGGCTTTTCCGATACAATCAGCGTTGCTTTATCTCATGATTTGACGTTTAGTGTTTACACATCACTTGAAGTCCATACAGCACGGCAGGGTTCCATTGCTGAAAGTCTTAGCTGCTTGTCTCACAGAGTAAAACACAGTCAGAGCTCAAGATGATAGAAAGCTTACTGGTATGGCAGCATTGTGCTTTGCTCTTAACAATACCTGGAATGATGATAACTTTGAGGCAGACATTTGTGAGTCTTGTGTAACTGGTAATTTTCACTTTGTAAAAATGCTCAAATTCCCAGCCAATTGGTTTTAAGTTGATGGAAGATATATGGCAAGGTAATGAGGGGAAGGAGTTCAACAGTAAAACATAATGTTTTTTACCAAGAGCCATGCCTCTGCACAGCCTGGGAAGACAACGGCCTCGATAGAAAAAAGAAAAGAAAAACACTTTCCAGCCGCCACAGGTTGTTGCATTGACAGATGGCCAAGTAGACAGAGAAACGGTTCTTAATTGTCTCATTACCACTAGTATCTAAATTCTGCTCATGGCTATCTTTGCCAATTAGGCGTGCAACACCTAAGATGCATCTGTGAGCGGTGGACATTTGAATGCACTCTCATATACATAGGTAAAAAAAAAACGCAGGAAGAATTGTGCACCCTTTAGAATGCTCTCGACTGCTTTGCAGAGCTCTTGTCAATCACCGCAAAAGCACACTCCTTCTCAAGCAGATGATGAGCACACAGACACATTCTACCTCACTTTGATCGCCAAGTGAGTGACATTCGGAAAATAGCAGAGATGAGGCGCGAGGAGCCGAAGAGCACACACACACACACGCGCACACACACAAACACACACACACACACACACACACACTCTCTCTCTCTTTCTCTCTCAAACGGCACTCACCCCTCCGCCCGGCTCAGCAGCTGCACAGATCGCATCTCCATATCGCTCCTCCTTCCCTTTCCTATCTATCGCTGTTTTATCTCCCCATCCTCCTGTTCACACCTTTTCCAACCTAACCCCTTCTATCTCTCTCCCAGGTCCTCTCCGGTCTGGCAAAAAAAAAGCCCCCAGTCCGCTCATCAGTCCCCGCAGGGCAGGCTGGGTTGTTCTATCGATCGCGCGCAGAAACATCAGATGCCAGGAATGTAGCCTTTAACAAAGAGCAAGCCGTTGCCACAGCAACTACAAACCCTGACTCCCCATCCTCTCTGTGGAGTCTGCCAATCAAATTAATGAAAAAAAGGGGGAAGAGAGGGTAGATAGAGTAAGGAGGGTGACATTATTTCATATCCTTTTTAGAACGCACATATTGAATACATTCCTTGGGAAAATAGCGGCTTCATTGCTACAGCGGAGCCTATAGTTTTAAGATGTTTGCAATCTGTCATTCCGGCCGCCTTTGCTATTTGTCGACCTGTCTTGTTGCTCATCCATCTGGTGCTCTGGTAACTATCTCCATGTCTCTCTACCTTATTATCCGTCCACCAAGCCCCGCTCTCTCTGTCTCTGTGTATTTATCAGTCTGCCTCTGCCCATCAGCCTGTGTTCACTCTCTGCCTCTCAATTTAATAATTACAGTCCAGTTGTCTGTTGCTGCAGCAAGGAGCAGGTCCGGTGATCTGTTGAGTGTCTAGTTGTGCGTCAGGCAGCCCGCACAGGGTCTTAAGCGCGTTAAGAGAGTTGGTGCAAGCACACGCCGAAAAAACAACAGCCTTTTAAGTTATATAAGTGCAGTACTACATACATACCAGATAAAGGATGTGATAAAATGGCTATTGTTATGCTGGGCTTCTAATGTGTATTATGTACCTTAATCTTGCCCCTGTAAAGCACTTTGAATGGCCTTGTGTCTGAATTGTGCTATATAAATGAACTTGCCTAGCCTTGCCTTGGGCCTAAGATCTCAGATGTGGACCTGTCTTAAAGGCGGAGTCAGTGATTCAGGAGGATGGTTGTTGTCAAGATCACTTTTTGGTCAAAATAAGCAAATGTATCCTCACAATCCACTACCTGTCCGTAGGCGTGTGCGCGGAAAAAGTGGATTGTGAGGAGATATTCACTGATTTTGACAAAAAAAAGTTATTTTCATAACAAACATTCTCTAGAATTGCCGACTTCACCTTTCAGACAAACCGGTTCTCTGACAGAAAAGCTAACCTGTTCTGTAAACGTATTCAATTTGAAAGCGAATGAATTCTTGCTTTTTTACAGCAGTAATCCTCCAAAGAAATCCAACACTTTTACAGTTAATATCACAAATCAAAATCTGCCCACATCCAGTTTTCACAGCTCATGCATCGATAAGATAAAGCTGATTCCCTAAAGACTGTTAAGCATGTCTTTGGATTAAGATACTATTTCAGCACTCGCACAAGTGTATAACCTTGAAATATAACAGAGCTTTGATGACACTGAAGACAACTCGTCTGTCCACATCTGGCATCCCTGTCCTCAAAGTGCTTTTCTGTTCTCAAGTAGCCTATTTGCCTTGAAGACACAATTCTCCCACCACAGTATGACTGAATGGAAAGTTTAATCAACGTTGACAGTAGGCCTATGTAATATAATGCAATATGGATATCTATATGGCAGAATGTGTTTTTCCCCCCCAGTATTACATAAGGAAAACTAGTTTATGGAGAAAAAAATATCCAAGAAAAAGTATTGGCCTCTGCATATTATAGCCTAGTGTATTTCCCATTGTATTGCGTGGCACTTGTTCAGAATTAGCCATGGATGTAGTAGTAGCCTGAAGCTTTTCAGACTTATCTGTCTCCATGGCAGACGTTGGAAGCAGTGAAAGGCAGATGGGGATGAAAAATCTCTCCCACGATGTCAAGGAGTAAGAACAGGATGAGTAAGAACAGGGAAATATATAATATAACTTATGAACTATTAAATGAATGTTGTGAAAGGTCTTGCCACCTCACTACAAACAGTGTAGCGTCTTCCAGCATATAGTTTTGGTTTCACGGCTACAAACTTTACAGTTTTGGTTATAGTATAGCTATAATTATTTATGTTAGGGATAACATTTTTTTACAGAATGCACACACTTGAAATGCCTAGCCTGCTATTGTCTGACCCAGACTGACCAAGTTGGCTCACACACAGTACTACAGTGGCCATCCTTATTCCCTAGAAGCACAGCCATATATATATATATATTTTTAGAAATGCTTGGTGTCGACTGTGTCATGGGCAAGTATAGAAAGTGTGCAAGATCCAACTGAATTCTGGGTAGATGGTAATGGTGATGGCGTGGGGGTCATTGAGAAGGGCAGCCTACAGGGTTGGGCATTTTGGGATTTGCTTCTGAATTGGATTAGAGTCAGTGAAACCGCAGAAAATCTGACAAGCCGAAAACGGAGCTGTAGGGTTGATGCATGAGTCACTGAGAGAGAGTGAGAGCGAAGGAGAGACACGTTGGGGGGCGGGGGGGGGGGGGGGGGATGAGTGGGGGGGGGGGGTGGAGGGGGGAAGAGAGAGAAAATAAAGAGAGCCCAGTGTTGGATAAAGCAGGAACACATGGGGGAAGTGAGGAAAAGCCACGCACACCAGATTAGATGAAGGCCCCTTGTTTGCTCGCCTCCAATGGGATTTCCAGCGCAATGCTAACCGAGTAAAGCCAGAGAAAGTGATTAAAGCGCCTCCGTAATACTACAGCAATGCTCGGTTGGTGTGCCATGTTGATTTGAATCCGGAGGCCTATCCGTCAAGAAGGAGCATCATTAAATCCCTGTTCATTATCACACCACTTTCCAAATCTCTGGCCTTTGACAGGGCGCGGAGCAAATCCATTTTAGACTTGAGGAGGACTTAATTGGACTGTACCGATGAATATTTTAAAACGGCTCTAAAGTACAGTATCGATCGGCACAAAATTATCTATGAATTAATAATGAATGTCATTGACAGAGTGTGTGGGCCTGACATTTTTCTTTTTGCCTTTGGGTGTCCATTAAAATCAATGCGTATAGTTGTGTCTTTGTAAAGGGAAGCGCCCTGTGCAACAATGCAACTTTTATGTTAATAGCGAATGGTTTCCCCAAATGTGTTTTTTTTTGTGGTTTCACTGCGTAATAATCTCAACAATAAATTGCATCTTTTCCTCCTCCTACAGCCTTGCAAAAAACTAAAAATGATGCTAATGAACTCATTTACATGGAAATAAGCCATTTTTATATTCCTTCCTACATACATCTTATTCAGTTTACTCCCACCGCAACCTCCGCAAGGAAGTTGAATCCACATATTTACACTTATTTGCTCATATAACAAAAAAAAGAAAGAAGAAGAAGAAGCTCGGGAGATCAATTGAGGGGTGGCCCTCATTTGCAATGGCGTCGAGTATATATGGATATATGGATTGTATAAATATAAAAAAATATATATATATATAAAAAATTATTATAAAGTTATTGAGCTGTGGAAAAGGGGTAGGATCAAATAAGTTTATACTTCTTCCTACTCCTTTTCAGGCATATCAATTCAATATGTTATTTGTTTATTTTTTGTTTATTTTTATTTGTGAAATCATTTGAACATATTTTTTTATTGTATTTTCATGGTTTTAGTTTTTCTTTTTTGATATGTCTGAAATAAAATTGAATCAATCAATCAATCAATCAATCAAAGCTTGTATTTGCTGAGTTCTAATTTGTCACTTTGGATCACTGTAGTGGTAGAAAGAGCCGACTGTATTCATTCCTCCTATGCAATATTAAACATACTGTAGTTACCAGACTGTTCTGCTTTGCTCATTTCCAGTTAAATAATAGTGACATGGATAATGGAATTAGTTCACATGAGAGATTTCACATGTTGGCAATTATTGCCGCAGTGTGAGCACATGGCATAAACATACAACAGCATGATAATTGACCTATAAGGACGCACCGTTAAGCACATCATCCTTTTTGTGCGTCTTGGTTGTTGACGCACAAACAAATGTGCGTGCGGTTCAAAGAGGGGACCTCGTCGTGAAATAACTACACACAAGGGACACGCATGGTATTTGCCAAGGTGTTTGATGATTGATTGCCCTTTTTCAAGTCAGTACCATTAGGATGTATACAGAGAGAGAGAGACACACACACATACACACGCACGCACGCACGCACATACACACACACACCCACACACACACACACACACACACACGCAGAGGAGCAACAGGATGTTTAAGCTTTAAGACAGCTGAGATGTAGGATTGTGTAAAAGCAACCACAAAAAGCCTCCCTATAATGTGTTGTTCTTTCAGTGTTGCCCCCTCGCTCAGTTTAATGATAATTCGCTGTGCATGCACCGCAAATACTAACAAGCCAAATGCCTTTTCTATTCTGGGGAATTGTGGCACTTTGCACACACAAGCACACACACACAACACACACACACACACACACACACACACACACACACACACACACACACACACACACACACACACACACACACACACACACACACACAGACCCACTGACTGACCACCCTGCAGAGTGCAAAATGTCAGCCGAGTCTTCAGGAGGCTGTTGGGATTTGGGAGGTTGAACCGTGGCTCTTCTTCGGTTAATTAGTGCCTGTGCATTGCAAACTCTGCCAATTAAACAGCTCCTTTCTGCACCACTGGCCATGTTCCCTTCTGAAGCGCTGCCTTGTTGAGCCATCAACAGCATATCCCTGTCTGCCTTCTGCCACCATGCGGCTCATAGCCAACGTCTGCTATGCTGTGGGCTCTTGCTGCTTTAGCCCTGCATTTGCTGGAATTATAAAAAAAGTCCAGTTAATTCTTATGCAGTGTTTGATCATGCTGTCAGACAGACAGACAGACAGAGGGAAGTCACAGCGCCTTTTTAACTACACAGCCTTCCGGAACGGAAACCAAATAGCACACAGACACTGTGTAACAGAGCCCGCACACCCTCCTGCTGTGCACATGAATAATTTGAACATTAAGTTTTGTCGGCGGGCGAATGACGTCACGACAGCGTGTGGCATTTTTTTGCCTGTTTGTCACACTAAAACTGTAACGTTCAAATGGAAGACCCCTTTCAGATAGTGCTCCTGGTTACAAGGATATGACGGGGGAATTGGACATGTCTGACTGAATGAGGCCCCTGAGTCACCATTAAATAAAGGTCACGACGGCCATCTTACTAGATACTAAAACATTTCTGTGTCACTTTCCACATGACACCTTCATGTCTGAAATAAATGTCAACAGATTAACTTAAAGGTTGCATACAGACAGACAGAGAGGGAGGAATGAAATGTACTTCATATAATAATAATAATAATCAATTAATATAACAATTAAAACAGCAATGACATTTTTGCTTACATTTTCAGCTTACATACGGCTTCAGATAGCTAATACAACTCCCAGCTTAAAGATGCACTAATTTTGTTAATGTTAACAATGGATCAAATGACTTGTATAATATGAAAAGTGTTCCTCATTGTGACAAACCCCTTGGAGAATGATCATCTTACTCCAATCAGCTCTACTGAGCATTTTAGTCTCTTTGTTCATTGTTTGGCCGTTATATGGCCCTCTAATTTAACAATGTGATTAAGTTTCACCACTCTCAGGAGTGCAATATAGGCAAAATAAAGCTCTTCAAAATCTAGCTAGGGATCATAGTGGAGCATTTTGTAGAGAAGGAGCCAGATATTTCCCTAAGGAGTTGGTGGTGGAGACCAAAAACAGAGCAAAAACAAAAGGGATGTGGATATTGGATCTATTTATATGTCCGGTATAGATGCAGTCAAGACTCCATTATTGACGAGGTGATAATATGTCAATGTTGTGTTGACAGCTTGTCGAAAGTGGATGAAAAATAAATTATTCATTAAAGCAGGTAACGTCTGGTCATTTCATGCTCACAATGGTCATTAACTTAAGCTTCAACAGCAAAATATGTTTTAAAAGGCTTTTAACTGATGCAGCCTTTGAGAGTAAGAAGAAAACACCCACTGGAAAAACCAAATGTCGCACTAGCTTCCCTAACGAGTAAAGCCTTGATGAACTTTTAAGCAATTGGACACCTATGTCTGGATCACAAAAAAGCAATTACGTGATAATTTCTGCTTCTTTTTTTTCTCTTTCTTATCTTAAAAATGTTATTTACCAAAGGACCTAAAAAGTCCATAAAGATTGTTCCTCATTAATTAGTTAAAGTAAGTAGTTTAGTCGCCAGTCTGTGCACTGCTTGCCAAACGATTCCCCCCTTTTAAAACATTAACGTGCACATACACAATTCTTTATCTAATGGCACTGAAAAATCGTGTCTCAGTATCCCTACTAAATTGTACATGATCCTCTGTGATGCTTTATATTCTAACTCGGCACAGTTGTCATTGAAGGACATGCCACGAAGTAATCGTATAGCGTGCAACGATTTCTTAAAGAGAGATGCCATCGCTTCATTTCGATGGCTGCTTAGGTTTCATGCACAATAGGAATAATCATATTTTCCACGCTGTGTCTAATGACATTGCACATTCTCCACCAATCTTGGCGAGTGTGCTGGAGAATAGCAGCATTGTTCCTCACCCTGTGTCTCTTGTTGTTGCATGTAAATCACAGTGTTACTTGAAGGACACTCTCCATATTAGGTTCCTGTCTAATTTTAGTCTCGGGAGGTAGAACTCATCCATTTTTCATGGTATATGCATACCAACCACTGACTCATAGCCCCCCCCTCCCCCCGTCCCCCATTCACTCAAATAAGATTTGTCTTAGCATATTACACCACATTTTCCACGAACTTGATCATTTTACTGCAATAACATTATCTTTTCGGCAAACAAGTTCCTCGTAAAGTGTTTCAAAGCAATATTATAATTTAGTTCAGCAGTTTTTTTTTTAGGGAGTACCGACTCAAGGCTTACTGCGGCTGTTGGGGTAGGGGGTGAGGATTATCTTCTATTAAGCTTGTGTGAAATCCTTAAAAACATATTAAAAAACTGAAATAACCCTCATACAAGGCTTTACTTGACCACAGAAAATCCACATAAATGTAAAAAATTATTTTGTGGAACTCCCGGCGGGGTCCACCTTAAAATACTTTGTCCCTTTCAAACTCAGACTGACGCACATAACCACAACGACAAGGAGGCGTGGCCACTTCAGAAGGTCAAGTGTTAACTTACAGCTACTTCCTTATCATTGAAATAAAAAATGGGAAACAAAGGAGTATACGCTGATGTCCAACAGCCTCTTGTTGTCATGATTTTTATTTATGCCACAAAACTCAGGGGAGGCATTTGTACTGTCCTAGAAGGGGCCTGTTGCAATTATATGGTGCCTGTATCGACCCTCAAATATTGATTGAAGTCTGTCCGTGATTTTAAGATGCAACAGACGCCCCTCTGGATTTCAGAGGAAATGAGAACGATTGGAAAGTAGGCTACTTTCATTCGAAAACAGCAAGGGAACTCATCAATAATGCATTTGTATTTACCTTAAGGAAAACATGATTGACAAGGTATACATCCTATATATGTGTTAAAAAACATCATAAGATCTGAAGTTCTAAAAAGAGTCATTTAACATAGACCAGATGGCTTCAATTATTGAGAGATAAAAGCAACACGTCTTGCTCACTCTATTCAGGTGTCTGCACAATGCCAGTTTTTAACAACCAAAACACTAATTACTTTTCACAGTAATTGAAGGACTATTAAACAGTATTTACTTTCTCACTGACCAGTGAAATGAGAACATCAATACTACTCTCGTCTGTCAGATTGAAATAAGGCTGGAGAGCCAGGAGATGGTTAGCTTATCTTAGTTTAGCTTTGCTTGGCTCAATCAAAAAGTAAAACAAGCTGCTTAGTAGCATCTCTAAAGGCTTGCCCTTCATTTTTAACATGTTATATCTCAATTGTTTGAATTAATTATTAATTATGCAAGGTTATGTGTTGGTGATTGAGGAAGCCATCGCCTAGAGGTTGCCCTGGCAATTAGCTGAGACTCAAGGAAGTCACTGCTTCTGGACATGAAAGCAGTCCTGCACACAATCCCCCATAACACCATAAACATAGAATACTTACACTGCAGTTTTTCTGCAAATTATACAAACAACATATAACGTGTTCATTAGCAAGCTTTAAAAGTGCCCGTGGGTGAATTTTGTTTCTCAATTTTCAGCGTTTATCTCATAAGCCAAGTTAACTGGTTGATGGTTGTAGGCAGCTTAATATGTAACATACTAGACACAAGAGCTGTATCCATATTTACATCTGACTCTTGGCAACAAAGCCAATACGCTTATATCCCAAAAAATTTAACTACTCCTTTAATTTTTGATCTGCCCGCTCTACAATCAAAGATAGGCCTATTTTTAAAATATTCTTTTTCATATCTCTAGGGTTAATTCCCTCCCTGCTGCAGGCCTATATCATTCAGTCAGAAAAGATGACTCATCTCTGTGAATGAGGCCCACAGTTACCAATACTGTAGTTGCATCAAAGCGCTTATAATTAATTAGATGACTAACCAATCCTGCATTTGCAGATTCAGTGATCCTGCATGGGGACATTCACTTAATGCTCACTACCTCTGGGGCACAGCATAACCAATGGCCACTGAGAGAAAAAAACACTATTATTAGATTTAGGTGGTCAACATACAGCGACATATGTTAATGCACTGTTGTAGGTTAAACATTTAAAAAATATATATTGTTTTTTTTCTTGTAAATGTATGATGACTATAATCTTAGAGAATATACACATTTTTGTTCTCATAAAATTATATGTCTTGCAAATTTACCATTTATAGTTCCAAGTTTTTTACTTGTAAATATATATAACTTTAATCTCAGAGGTCTTTCATGGAATATTGCCTCCCTAGCCTGGCTCCAATATTTGTATTTAATATTTTTTTATACACCACTAATAGCCCTATATTGGGTCGTAGAAAATAGCTCCATAATTAACACTTGCTTTAAAATGCAATCATTTCCCATTAGCTGCCAACGGATTTGTAATTATAATATGCACTCATTCCCATTTTCTGTCTCTTGGAACTTGGCTCCTCTCATTCCGCCAAAAGTTTCCTCCACTTGCAAACTCTGTCAGCATGGGACTTGATATTTTTTTTCTCTGTATTCACGCAGCACATTTCTGGAAGTCAATTTAGCCTGCTAGCAATTATTAATAACAAGAATTTGACGAAAGGCCTGAATCTTAAGTGGATCTTTGGAGCAGATACTTTCTCCTTGGAACTCATGTGGACGTTTGTTGCCAAAGCCTCTCCACCACACATTCACCCTGTCCCCCGAATCAGTTTGAATTTAGGCAAATAAACTGCAGCGGCTTCATTTGCATTCAAGCCTTCGTGACATTGCATTTTCAAATAAAATGTGCTGAATATTTTGTGCGTGAAAAATGTATTTATTTTACAAGGATATGCTTTAAATCGAAGTTAAGCTAATCACATATCAATGTTATTTGAATGGAATGTTTACTCCGACCAGATATAATATTTAAAACAACTGAGTCGGTTTCTCCACGGAAAAATTTCAATTGAACAGGTTTAAACCCACAGAAGCCCGTGTTCCCCAAGTCATGCTTTCTATTTACCTCAGGACGGTTTTCTTTTGGCTTAGAATCAAGATATATTCACCACGCAAAGTACGCAAAGAGCGGCGGTAAATATTGGCTGTGCTAATGTCAATGTGTGTTGGAAGCATGACTCACTCCACGACCCTCCTATCCTTTTTTTCCGCAAGAGCCTTTTAGTTACATAGCGTCATCTCATTTTTTTTTTTTACATCAGACCCTTGGCGAAGGGGATTAGGCGGTCCTCACTGGCACCGAATAACACGGGAGGATTAGCACTTTCGCCTGTCACCAAAGGCATTCTGACGGCTTATAGCAATGCCCACTGTCACTCCAGTGAAATTCACTCAAAAAGTCAAGTCAAGTCGGTGTTTGATGGCCAAGGTGACATTGGAGTGAAATGGAAAGAGGCATTTTTTTTCTTAGTCGAGGGCTTTGTGACAGAGTGTGGTTATGGTCAGTGTTGGCATGACGGACATTTAGTTATAGGAGTTGTTCATCTAGGCCACAGTCAGTCCCCCCAGGCACGCGTATACAATGAATACGCTTCAGATCAAAAGTCACTTTTGTCAGCTGCACAAGATGTATTAATACAATTGCATCACAGTAAATATAACGGTATCTACGAGAGGATGACTGACTGAGAAAAACTGGCCCAGTGCCCTCAGGGGTCCAAAACAACACACAGCGTTCATCATGTTTCAATTGGTTGTAAGCACGGGAAAATGTCAGCTAATTGAAGGGATTGATGGTAGCTTGACAAAAAGTCCTTAGCCCTGGGGGTCCCTAATAGGTTAATACCACCACAGCCCCTCTATGACCATGACACATTTCACTGCAAAAGCTTAAAAGCCCTGTTCTCTAGCCAGTAAACAAAAAGACAAATTGGTTTTGGCATTCGAATATTTCTTGCAAGATGACAGGAGGCTTCTGTTAGCACGACATCTTAGAAAAGTACCCGTTTTTAATCACGCCCTCATGGAGTGGCAAAGTGTGAGGAGCCGCTATGATTCTGGAAGTGTTTTTCCCTCGTTTTATTTGCTGTTTCTGGGCAAGTTCTTTTGAGGATATGCTGGTGCTAAAACGGGGCAGATTGATAGGTGCTATTTCTCCGGAAAATCATTCAGAGAAAATTGCTATTAGCAACCGCAATCGATCTTTGTGGATCCGGCGCAAATACTTCATATTGAAGAACTAGATATTTTTCTAATGCAGTTGGAATGATGATTCAACCAGGAGAATTTGGTGTCACATACATCACATACACTCAAATTATATTTGCAGTGGGAAAACTTGACTTCCCTCACTAAAATTGCCATGACACTATCTCTGCCCACATCTTTTCAGTGGCGGACCCTTTCTAGCATCTGACAAAATACGACAATCATGCCCATAGCAAATAGTCAGGTGTGTAGAAGTGACAGAGTAAGCAGGGTTCTGTCACTTTTTGTGTGAACAAACAAGCGCAAAACTACGAAAACCTTTGAGGAAAGACTGTCTGAAAGAGTGCGTCCCTATACCCCGTATATTTGACCAATAACTTCATCTTGCCTCTCTCTCTAGCTTTTCATCCCACCTTCGAGTGAGACTTTCCAGAGTCAATATAAACAGTTTTTTTGCCTTTAGACCCATTTGAAAGATGAATCATGAGAATTAGTTTGTTTCAGAGATACCACATGTAGAGTGACAGTTGTGAGGGCAAATTTATTTGTAACCATCGTATTGATCTGTTTTTCTTATATGTATATCACATCAGTTTAACACATGTGGATTTCCTCTAAGAAATGTGCTGACAACAGTTGCTTAAACTAATTTAAGGTTTATTGTCGCTGACCACAATAAACCACAATGACCACAATAAACCCCTGAGACCTTTTTGACCATCTGTTAGTTGACATCTGTTAGTTGACACCCCCGTTGTTGAAGGGGGCCTTTAAAATCCCTGTCTGACCAAAAGATAGTGTCAGTCTCGTCGGGGGCTGACCATGCAGGTTGGAAACTTTACTCTGTAACTCTGTTTGTTTTATCTACTTTTATTAAATTGTTTATATTGAGAAGTTTCAGTTCATTTATTCCCACAAGGTTTAACTGATTTAAAAACTTCCATGACAACAGTCTCTGCTGCGAGCAGTCCGCCAATAAAATAACAGAAGAAGAGATATCAAATAACAGACATTATGTATTATATACAGTATATTGTTTGGCCAGCTCAATTGTCAAAAATCAAAATTCCACAAAGAAAAAATGTGACGTCTCAAACTGAAAAAACTAATTTACTCCATTAATAATCATAGTAAACAGAAAATAACGAGGCAAATCCTTGCACATAGGAAGTTGGAACCAATTTTGTTCGATAAATGAGTTCTGTCAATCAACTAATGGAAAAATAATAAAATAGTTTGAGGACTTTTTTTCACATGCAAACTCATTTCTCATTCAGAAATCATTTCCACCAGCGTCGTTGCAGTTTGTAATTGCCAACAGTGAAGATCAATAATGACTTAACTCCCCTAATGCAGTGTATCTCTTATTTAGGCACAAAGCTGCTGCTGCTGCTGCAATCAAAGCACTGGCTGCAGTATACTGTGTGTTGGTTTCTAAGTACAGTAGTACAAAAGAGACTGAGACAGAGATTTTCTTTGCCCAAAATGCGGAACCACAACGTCAAATTAGTGTGTTTTATTTGTGTATGTATGTGTGTGTGTGTTTGCCTGTGTGTGTGTGTGTGTGTGTGTGTGTGTGTGTGTGTGTGTGCGCCTGTGTGTGTGGGAGTGGTTGTGGTTGTGTGAGTGTGAGCCATAGATAGTAAGGTGTGAGCTTACTAGATGCTTTTCACACCTGTCGCATAATTGGCTGCAAACAGTGGGCCGGACACTGGCAAAAGTGAAGCCCTTTGGGAACCAAGCTGGTTTGGACCAGTTAAATGTTTCGCTAAATGAATGCACTGAGATCTCAGGCTATAGCTCATATTCACGTGTGCATGAATGTGAATATTAATATGCACATTTTCATATCCGCTTGAAAGCCTTGGAACTAAGTGGGAAAAAAAAGAGCGTAAAAAATGTCTACCGCTGCACAATAACTATGGGGTTCACACTGTCTTTGCTGGAAGGAAGTGTGGTTTGGATATTTCATGTATAAACAGTGTTTGGCTTGTGTAGTCATCTAAACCACAGCTATCCCAAAAAAGCAAACCTCCCGGGGTAAAGCTATAGTTGAAAGACTATCCAGCTGAGAAAGTGGCACAGGAAATCATTTAGCCTTCTTGGCAAAGCGAAAAGCTGTGCCTTTTTATCCTCCTGCAGACTCTGTATGCGATATAGCTAAGCTTGTAGCGACATTATGATTCCTGCAAATAGTGCCATTCAAGAAAAAAAACAAGCATATGTCAGGAAATCAATTGAGGGAGGATGAGGACAAAGGGATCTGTAGCTGTGCCCCCAGTGTCTTAGACAGGATGGAGAACTACTGGTGGCACGCATCCATTAGCGCCTCATCTATTTCCTATCAATGAAACACACACAGGGGCAGAGTAAATAGTGGCAGCTGCTGCCACGACCACAGCCATTTCTAAGCAATGGATGTTACCCTTTTTCCCTGGTATTGTAGACCTCAACACATTTGTTATGCCGTTTTTTATTTATTTATTCAGGTTCGATTCAGCAAACACTTTATAGGTGTTCTTGGGCAAGAGGGAAGATGTGCACTGTGCAGAGGAATACTAGGTGTGCCTTTTCTCTTTTTTTCCCTCACATTTGTTCTCGTATGTTGGAAAATTGGGTCATGGACTCCTGTCCCATTCCTCTCCCTTTAGATGCTTTAGACTCTGAGGCTTGCCTTAATAGAATGCACTTTACCTTTGTACGCCTATGCAACGGCAACTTTATTGCGTTGATTAATATTTACCCCACAGACATAGAAAATACAGCTATGTCAGGTTAAGAATCAGATTTAAATACATTTATATACCAAAGATGAGGATCCTTATGCCAAACCAACTGTATATGTTCTTGTGTTTTTGTGCAGCACAATGGACATTGATTGTCCAAATTATTATATTGGTTTGTGGCAAAAGCACATGACCAGGATTTTTAGAGAAAAAATCAATCAATCAATGGAAGCAACTCTTTTGTAAATAACATGTGCAGATATTGGCTTATGGGGAGATGAGTGGCTTTGCAAAAAACAATTATCCAAACATGGCAAAGCTCAGTGATTGAGGTCTGGTCCATGTGGAAATGCTGAGTGCACTTAAAGCCGATGTCTTGGCAACCTGAGTGCACCCCGCGACTTCCCTTCTCCCTAAATGATCCATTAAAAAACGGCTAAACAGCCGGAAACATCCAGACCACTTAGTCGCTCGCAGAAATAGTCTTCTTACTTTTCAGAAAAGCGATCAGCAACAAATAGCCTAATTCATTTCACTTCAGGCTTTCGTAGCTCAACAAGGCATGTCCTGTTTCAGTGTGAGGCAATAGGTTTGTATGCAAATGTCTCCTGCTTTTTTGCATTGGAAAAAGCCTCAAGAGACCACAATGCACAGCAGCCACCAAGATATTCTTTAACACAGGTCACTGATGCAGGAGACATGCCACTGTGCGAACTATACAAGTCAGCGTAAAGAAAAATCCAATGAAAAAGTCAATTAGAAACTCTGTGCCGGCATTGAAAATCTTTAATGCGCTTAACAACTGAGTAATGACAATATAGGCCTGCTGTGCAGCACTGCAAAGGTCTCTTTGAGGCTGGATAGTAGAAGCAAAGTCTCTGGTGAAAACTGAAAATGTAAGTAAAGGAACAGATTTTGACTCAAGTTAGAAAAAAATCATTGAAACAAGTAATCATTTTTCCTCTTATGAACCCCTTGGTGAGTTGGTGAGTTAACTACGTCCCCAAACAGAAGAGATAAGGGGTTGTTCCACACACCATCCAGAACAATCCTCTCACTTTAGGAAGTGGATGGTATCAGATTTTAGTCATTGTAACTTTTTGGGGGATTAATACTTTCTGTAATACACTGAATTTACCAATACAATGTATCGCATTTTAAAGCCACGTTCCTTAACATTTTCATAATATCAAAGACAATTTTTTTGCCATTAATGGCTGGGATTTATTCTGCTTAAGCCACTAAATGTAGTAACACCCATTAGTTATCTTCATATAGTACTTTGCTGGAGATGGATGCACACCTGGCATGTCAATTGTAAACATGTCACCAAATGATGTATACAACCTGTAAGAGCAGAGCTGTTGGCCATATTAGGAGGACAGATATTTGAGTTATTACATGTAATGGCTGCAGCATTTTTTTTTTACAACAAGACATTGACATTTACGTCATGGCAGACGAGCAATAATATTTAAGTTATTAAGTGTTAAAACTCCTGTAGGTTTCAGGCTATATTTAGGGCTGAAACTAAGAATCTTCATGGATTTCTGACTCGCTCCAGTTGAGAGCGAGAATTGTGTTTTGACCTGACACTCAAAATAACTGTGACATTTACACCTTTGCACAAGGCACTTTGTCTTAATTAAAATTAAGACAATGAGGTAAAATGTATTATTATACCTGTTTGACATAAGCAACACCTTGCTTAGACGAACACATGCTATTCAAAGTCTGTGTCTATTTCCAAGTACAAGCTGTCTAATGCTGTCAGAGTGTGATGTTGGTCCACTATACAGTAGGCACAGTCTCCCTACTACAGTGGATCCATTTCAAACACTGCTATGCTAATTAATCCCCCCAAAGCAGCTGACAAACTCATAAGAAGGGACTGACTGACCAGCTGGCTGCATATTTTGGCGAGATTAGGGAACTGCAACACGTTTGGGATGTTCCCTCGTCAAATTGTCGCCGTCACGACAGCGGGTGTTGCGTTTGCTTCCCCTCTGCAAAAGTGTGACATTCCGGTTGCTCTAAAACTTTGTGCTCCCTGGGTCGTTAGTTTCCTGCTGCAGACACTTTGATTTCCTTTCAGTGTGTGTGCCAGCTGGTTTCGCAAAGAATCCCAAAGCAGCAAATGCACTTGTTTTGGCAAGGTAGCATGGACGTCAAATTACCCCAAATTCGCATTGAGTCTGCAGGCTCAGCCATATGTTTATGTGCAAACTTATCTTTCTTTTTCTAAACGTCAATATGGGGGTTGTGAAATCCAATTTGCAGCGCTCGGATTCTTGCTGTTTACCCCGTTATTCAGTTGTTGAATGTCTTTAACAGGTTTCAAATGTCATAAATATTTATTCGTATTGTCAATGCAATTCCTATTTTTTACCACTTAAATCAGCATCATTCTGGGTCTGAAAAGAAAATGTTTGGAATGAGTGAACTGACAAAACCAACTTTCACTATTTTGTATTTGGGTATTAGGTATTTTGCAGTACAAATATCCTTGACGTCCAGTGGTTTCATTGTCACCTTGCTCTAGCGTGTGTTAATTCACCATGACACCACTGGGTGGGTGTGCACAAAGGTGCAACAGGCTTAAAACTCTCAGAGAAATGCAGCCAAAGACTTTGCTCTATAATTGGTCCGTCCATCCAAATTTTGCTGCTGAAAAAACATTCTTAGTCACGCATGCTTCTCATTCATTTCTCTCTCACAGATCAGTCTGGCATTTATCCAATCTCCATGGGTAGGAGCCTGGCCCTGTCCGTAAGTGGAAGGCAGCCCCCGATTGGTTCATGTAGTCGTCACTCTACCCTCCAGTCAGACCGGACCCTCCCCACTTTCACTTGCAATTAGTAGAAGGCAGCCACCTGATGGGTTCTTGTAGCTCTTGACATCTACATGAACGAATAAGCTTGTGCGATACGGCTGGTCTCACGAGGCTAGATTGACGACCACATGAACCAATCATGAGCTGCATTCCATTAAATGGGACGAACGTTGGGTCAGAACGAGGGTCCTGATTGGCCCTCGTGTGAGATCGGTCTGGTCTCGCCAGGCAACACAAACATGGCGACGGTTGGTTTCCAGTCTTACTTGCTGAGATCTTTAAGGATGTCTGCTGCTGAGACTGCAGCTGCCACTGCAATACAATGGCGGTAGAAAATGACTTCCACTTTGTCATCTTCCTCCCTGCCTGTCTCGTCTTAGCTTTAACTAAGTCTATTGCGCAGTTTGATAGCGTGGAACATTATTGATGAAGAGTCATTTGTTTCCTGTCTCCGGCATCTTTTGATGTATTCAGGCAAACAATCAACACATCAGCGTTAACTTGACTGCAGCACACACACACACACACACCACTCTCTGCAGGGAACTGTGAGAAAGAAATATCACAGGTCACGCTAACTGAGAGACACACACGCGATGCATAACAGTCCTCTGGAGTGTGACACAATAGGGGGAACGCCTCAGACTATCTTCCTGCCTAATTGTGTAACATTTCCCAAGTTTAATTAACTCTCGGGTCACTCACTCATTAGCAGAGAGAATCAAAACAATGCCAGATGCTTGGCAAGACAATTTGTTGCCAGTTTCCTGCCAGGAGACCCCCTTCCAACAGTGAGGATATAGTACAGTCAGTACAAAAGGTCATGTTTTGAGCAGCGTAAAAACAAGTCCAAGAAGAATGTTGTATATCATTCAGAACATCCACTTGGGAACCTCTATCTATGCACATAACATGAATTATGCCACATACAAGACTCAATAGACCAAGTAGAATGTAAAAAATAAAAATAAACAAGTACTTAAACACATTTATATTCCAAGGAAGAGTGTGAGGGCCACGGGAGAGAAAAAAATGAGGAGGATGTTTTTTTGTTTTTTTCATGAGCCTAATTTTTACCTAAACAAGACATCCTCTAAGTGAAACTTATCATATATGGCTGTCTAGACTGCTGCGCTCATGAGATATTGATACCGGCAGTTGGAATCTGCAAACCTCTTTCCAGCTTTGAACTGCATTTCGCCTTTACTCTTGACATTGTCTACAAGCACATGAGGAAAAAAACAACCTTCCTCCTCTCTTTATTTTGGCACTAATACTCCTCCGTATATCCCACCACCTTGCTCAGTGTGGCATCAGCGCAGTATGACGCAGCTCCTGCAGGGCATGTGGCGCTGATGCTGTGCTGTCATCCTAAAATAAAGCCAGTGAAGCCTTCAACCAGCCAACATGGCCCCCCACGGCAAGGAGTGTGCTCTCAGACGAAAAGGGAATGAGCCAGATCACTGCTGCCGCTGTCCACACAACAGCGGGCTACAGCTGAGAGGCCACAGGGCTGCACAACTGGAAAACACGCAAAGGCACTGTGGGCTTAATGGCCTTTTGTGTTCTTTGAAGTGGTTTTCTAATGATGAGGGAGGTAGAGGAGGGGTGAGTGCACTAAGAACTACAGCTCACTGGGCCAATCGGATTGACATGGTGCTTACTTACAGGGTAGCAGTGTGTTCCCTACCTTGACAAACAAACTGTTTGTGTGACCGCGCTTGCTGTTTTTTTTTTTTTTTTTTAAATCAGTGCTTTTACTGAGCACTCCAGCAAAGCTATCCAGGCCCGCCCACACAAATGACAGGGCCCCCTAACGAGTACCACTCAATTGGCCCCTCTTCACTCATGCTTTACTTACATATCTGTTGTTGTGTATTTGATGTATTTGCGTTGAATATTGTTTATGTATTGTTGTTTTTCCTTTGAATTTGTTTGAACTCGACGTCATTGAAAATGAGGGTCACCCCTCAATTGGTCTCTCGAGGATAAATAAAAGTTAAATGAAATGAAATGAAATATCAATGATGTCATTCCTACATAAGCTTGTGTGGCTGACATTTTGACGTTGCAGGCAAAAGCTACGAGGGGGAAATAACGGCTCTTACTATTTTTAGGTTTACAAGATGAAATAGGATATATTCTGCTCAATTAACAATAGATAAATAAAATATTGGATACGCTATATTGAATATCTTGGTTCGAAATAAAGTTTAACTTAGTTAGGTCCTTGGCCTCCAAAGAACATAGCCCCCCCCCCCCCTCTATTTGCTGGGCCCTAGAAAGCTTTCCCACTTTCTCCCCCCTTATGGAGAGCGCTGAAGCCATCCTAAATCCTGTCACGGAGGTGAATTAAGCCGTATGGACCATCCCATATTGGAACACTAGTTGTTGCAATATATGCAACTGTGGGCGGCTTCGTTCCCTCCATCTTACATAACAGGCAATCAGCAGTCGATTTTATTACTGCCTATATGATGACAGGAAATTATTATGATTTGTGTTTGTCCATCGCCCGGTGCCATTCGTCACACTCTGGCTGGGCAACGAAACCTAACATAACACCTAGCACAGTATCCATTTATACTGAAGTGTTATTTGGCTAGTCATACACATTGTTGCATTGTAATAACCACTTTGCCCATGTTTCCTTATCTTTACTTAACAGGGCAGAATGAATGCTTAGGTATACAGTGAGCGGGGGTTTTAATTTATTTATGATGCAAACACATCAGGATCCCAGACATGAAAGGGAAAACAAGCAATACATATGCGCCCTGTGGTTATTGCACTTGAGAGAGCTTGGAAGTCTCGGAAAATCTAACCTGTCTCCAGATTATGCTTTAAAAAAAAATCAAAACACCCCCTTGCCGAACGCCAAATTCACTTTCATTTAAGGTGTCAGGTTTGCTTTATCTTGCGCCGAGCCGTCTGCGCTCTGTAAGTGACGTTCCAAAATGCTTTTCCTGCAGACTTTTGCCATCGTTTCCCCCACTCCGTTATCCAATTCACCTTTTACTTGTTCATTTCTTTGTTTTGGTTTCGTAAACCCCCTCTGGGCTTTCACTTCTATCACCTGTGAAATGGGTAATCTATTTCCCTCTTATTTGTTTCCATCATCTTTACTCTATATGTGACTAAAGTAAATTTGCAGTAGCAGAGATGGAAGGAGGGAGGCGGTGAAAGAGAGGTCGGGGGGGGGGGGGGGGGGGGGGGGGGTAATGATAGAATATGGGGCAGATGCAGGTTACGGGCACCGCTGTTGAAATAAATACCAAAATGGAAAAAAGATGAGGTTGAGGGGCGGGGTGGGCCGGCAGGTGCTCTGACATTCTGATATAAAATCCTGCTCTTTGCTTATGTCACATTTAATTCCCTTCCCTGTCCTGTCTGATAGCCGACCCCAATAGTCCCTCTGCTGCAGAAGCAGAAGCAAATGTCGGTTTTTTTGGGTTAGTTAGGCATATTCCAAAGTATGGCCTTTTGGCACATAATATATCTCTTAACCAGGGTCCTTTCGATGTTAAGAACTTACAGTCAACCATTGTTTGAGCTTAAAGCTAGAGTGTACATTTTTTTCATATAAATATATGTTGGTTACATTCAAGCCATCGCAGAAACGAGTTGACACAAAATCGATTAAGCCTATCGGCTCCACAAAGCTCTGACAAATCCCAAGAGCCCACGGAATGTTTCAGTTGTTGATTCTACTGCTAAGAAAAAACCTGGACCAATGCTATCTCAAAGAGGAAAAACTCCAAAAAGAGTGCTGAAAATGTTTTTTTTTCTTTCTTTCATTTCATTATGTAGAACCTTAGTAGTAATGTTAAATTGTATTTAAAGTAAGCACTTTGTTCGTAACATTAATTGCAGCTCGCAAGCAGCATGAGGTTATTAACCACCTGGGAGAAGGATATAGCATGCTAACACATCTCGTTAGCTAGCAAGCACACGTATTTAAAGCTCTAAAAAATGTATACAGTGGGGAGGGAAAATCTCCCTTTAAGCTACACCACTATGATAATGAATGTAAAAAAAGAAAACAATAGTACATAGGGCTCCTTTTTTACAGACTGAGCTCTTAAATAATCTACAAATTGCCTTCTGAGCAAAAACTCCACCAACCTTCCTCTGTGTAAGCTAAGTGGTAATGCCAGGGGAAGGGAAGCCCACGCTAACCTGACAGCGCCATTGTGCTGAAAGCCTTTTTCCCCCCCGTTTGGCTGGCGTCTCTGAATAAGTCCTCCAGAGACCATGCCTGTTGCTTCGTTTTTTCTCATATCTCAATGGGAAGTATAGCCTACTGTATCTGTCATTATGTGCTCTTGACAGCTAAGCGTCTGTATATATATATATAAATAAATACATAGCAGCTGGAGTGACTGGCACTTCTAAACATTATGACTTTTAGCACCTCAAGCTGTTTTTTTTTTCTGTCAGTCGATAGTGGGAGCAACACGATGCTGTTCCCTCCACTCTGCAAGAGAAAATGTACATGCACAGGGCCCACGTCCACTTACAAGAAGGCAACAACTAACACTATAAGTTATTAATGCAATGTGTAGCTTAGCCGCAGCAGGTCAAGGCTGTACACGTCAGTAAGCACACTGTGCTCTTAAAGGCAACACATAAGGCATTTTAACGGGGAGACATTGACAATGACTAAGGCAGTAACAACAACACAAGTGGTGGGGCTCTACCATCCATTAGTTAGATGGCACCCCACCTGTAGCTACGCCAACCAAGTGCAGCTGTATTCCTGCAGGTGTGTGAGTGTGTGTGTGTGTGCTGCAACGTAATGTGTGTGTGTGTGTGCTAACACTGCTCTCATAAAGTGGGTTATTACACCAATGTAGGATAGTATATTGATTTTGTTGACGTATGGCCCCTCAGCTACCACAGCTTCACTGTTGTCTTCAATAATAGATATATGAAGCAGTTTGAGTGATCACCTTTACTTTCAAATGAATCAATAATGCTAGTTGTCTGTGGGAGGAGAACCCTTAACCTGAATCGATTTTAATGGAACATTTAAAGCATGCATATTACATCACCATGAAACTGGTACGATTGTTACGATTATTATGATGATCTTTATGAATTTTTATTATGATGGTGGGTGAGTGTATTATTACGATGGTGGGTGAGTGTATTATTACGCCTATACGGTTATGTCTATGATCAAAGCCTTAAGCGCCCTTGTAGAGCTTGTTTTCCGCACTGCCAAAAATGATTTGTCTTTGTCAGAAAAACGTCCTCCCTCACACTACCTGCTTTGTTTTTTTCTGAAATCCAACATCTGGAGAAATTAATAGCTGCTGACAGCTTTGATGCGATTTTTGGCACCTCCGAGCCCATGTGGGTTGAGAGAGCCTTGTGGTGTTTTTTTTTTTCACTTGTGAGAAAAAAAAGTGAGAGAGGAGAAGGTGCAACATACCTGAGTGGGGAAAGAAAATAGGCTCTTTGAATGTGGGAGCATGATCCTGAATTTCCCATGCACGACTGTTACATTTTTATCATGCACAGGAGACAGGGAAGGAACCTTGAGTTTGTTCGAAACTGACGCCTACAGAAAAACTTGAATCTGCAATGCTAATCGCGCTCCGGCAAAGGGCCCCGACAGACTAGCCATGTCTGCCATGTCAAGCTAAAGGAAAAAAAACATTTCTCCAGTAACAACCTAGCACTCCAATCATCGCTGCATCGCTAATGTGTTTGTGCGCGGGCTACATCTGTCCTGTTGCTTCTGCATCCTCCCCAGTCTGCATTCAGTATACCAGAGTCGGCACGCATAGCCTATACCTACCCGCTATGTGCTATCGTTTTTCTCCCATGACGATGATTCTATTTTTTTGCTGCTCAGTGATGCTGGCTGTGTGCACTGTTTGGATGCTTTTATCTTAATTGTATCCTATGTTGTACAATAGTTAAGTTAAATTAAATGGAAAAAAGTCATAGATGATAATTTTTTATAACAATGTTTTATATGGAGAGTTCTCTGTGAGCTTTTTGGCCCTTTCGTCAGAGAACCTGCTATCGGAAATTCCGAGTTTATTTGTGACTATTTTGAGAGCTACTCAGAAAGCTGATGCAGGTAAAAAAAAAAGAAGCAGTCTAGTAGTGGATAAACCCCTGAGATTTAAATCACCACATCTAGGCTTTTGTTACTTTAGAGAACTTTTCATCTCATCTCCATTTGTTACAAGCGCTCCTTCCCTTTGCTTCATAAACTATGAGCTACTTTAAAGTCCTGCTCCACACGCCAACTCAAGCATCTTAAGAGCTGAGATCTACAGGTCCTTGTCTGGGTAGCATTCGTCATTGAATCTTTTCGTGGGAAATTCTTAGAAGATGCCATATTTCTCTATTTTGGAGGTTGAATCCAAATGTCTACACTGACAAGCTCTGTAAATACCACTGTTTGGGGCGCTGTGGCATGTTGTCACTGAAAACATCCTTTTCAATGACATTGAAGCTTTTCTCTCTAAATGCCTACTGCCATGCACTTGGCATTGTGTGTTCTGCTCTAGATGACTTGCAGTTTATTTTTGGAAGACTGCTTCGAGGAAAAAAACAGTTGGAAAAAAAGAAAGAAAAACAGCCCAACGTTGAGCCTTACGTCACTGCTGTTTTTTTGTGTGTGTGTTTTTTTTTTACGACTGTCCACTCACATCAAAGGAGAGGACTGGTGCCCACAATGGACTCCGCACATCCTTTTTCTGCATCGAAACTCAATGACCTCGAGCCCCAGTTACGGAACACATACAGAAAACTGCAGGGAAGAGCCTGGACTGTTAAGGAATCTGTACACTGCAAGGCACAAGAAATGCTTTACAAATGTTTCTTGGTAATAAGCTTCATTGTCCACTGAATTAGTTTTCTCTTTATATTACTGCAGAAACTTTTTCCAAAAACAGATGTCTGTTGCAGACAATGTGTTTTGCTATCTTCCGAGCAAACGTTTTTATTGAAATGTAATGTATCGACATTTTCTGGTACAATCAGTAAAATTCTCTATTCCAGACTCGAACTCTAAGTTACAACAAAAGAAAGCATTGACTAATAATCAACTTGGAAATAAAACTTTGACAACATGCTCAAAGAAAAAACCTGAAAGTTACATTGCCTTGGAGGTAATCCGTTATAGTTGATGTTTGTCACTTAGTTTATTAAAAAGGTAACACAATTAATAGTGTGATGCACGTTGTCCCTAATGCTGAATTACAGTATGGCATGTTCAGGTGCTGCTGGGAAGATCCAACACTTGGGAGACGAGAGGCGGCTGCCTAATAGCATTTTACTCATTAGTTCTGCTGTGGAAATTGAAAATCGGATGATGATTATTAAAGTAATTAAAGATGAGTGAGTGTGTGTGTGTGTGTGTGTGTGTGTGTGTGTGTGTGTGTGTGTGTGTGTGTGTGAATGTGTAGTCCTTGAATGGTGCAGCCAGCTGTGTACATTGTTTTTTCTTAATAGATGGATGCAGAACAGTGACTTTAATGGATGCACTGTTAGCCTAAGAATGCAGCCAGCTCCAATTTGTCTAGATAAAAATATTTTTTTTACTCCCTTAAACTAATCTGTGTAACTTTTATTTTGAGCCAGCACATTGAACCAGGCAGTGGATGATTGACAGCTGATCATGGACTATTACTAAAGTGTTTTTGCAGTAGCAGCAGCAGCACTTAAACACAGCGGACTGCTGCTGACTGGGCCTCAGCAATAGGGCACTGCTACACACCTCATGTTTTTCTCAGCCTTCTAAACTTCCACTGGCCTGGTTATTGTTTCTATTCAATTTAATGGGGGAAAATTCTGTTTTCTTTTGACATCTTTTGAAAAGAAAAATTATAAGCAGCCTAAATTTAACCAATTCATAACGTGCTTAACATTTGCACAGGAAGCAAAAAAGAGTATACAGTACTTCATATTTGATAAAACCCGAGTCCTTCTTAACCTGGGAAATGCCAGAGTTGGTAATGGATACTAATTTCCGCCATTATTTCCAACTTGTGCGAAGTACCTGCCTGAATAGCCTGAATAATGATTAAAATATATATTTTTAAAAGAAAAATCTTTAGGCCACACTTGTTGCTGCAACCTGTTGCATGTGTCCCTTTACACTAACTAAATATCAAAGACCTATTTTTACGTAATCCATTCAATGACTACATTTTTCCCCCTTCGGCTTAAGTTGGATATTTTTAATATTAGAAAGCATTTCTATGCTCTTTAGAATTTGCTCTGGGTGTGTCGTGCGCATGTGACCATAGTGAGTGAGCTGCATTGTGGCTGTTCTGTTCCCACTGAAGAAGCTAATAGCCAGGGAGCACGGAAGGAAGCACTAACAACGCCCATAAAGGAAATTAGCAGAAACACACACCCCCACACCCCCACACACACACACACGCACACACAGATGAACAACTAGCAGATAATACACCAAACACTGGTGCACTCTCCCTCACAATCATTTGCACTGTGAAAACCATTGTCATCTGTAGGAGTGGTGAAAGCAGGTGAGGGGTTTTGCAATTGACCAGTGAGGCTATGGAGGTCAGGATATTGGTCTACAGCTACTACTACTACTACAACCGTCCAAAGACACGTCAAGCGAGCACAGTAAAAATGTCTTCAAAACAGTTCAAAGGCGTCACCACTTCCATTTCCACTTGATAACCACCGTGGAAGCTTCCCTCCCATATGACACACACACAGGCGTGACAAGCCCTGCTGCCAGTCCCTATACCGAACACGCACAAGGAAAGGTGGCCTGAGGAGAGAAGAGAGGAGAGGAGAAAGAAACAATAGGAGAGAGAGTGAGAGAGATCCCACCTTCCCTCCATTATCTCCATTTCCCATCCCCCTCTCCCCCTTAACGAGGGATACTTTTCCCTCCTCGCCTCTCATCTCTCTCTCTCTCTCCTCCTCCTCCTCCCCTCCTCACCGTCTCCGGGGACCAAACACACCCCTGACAGGTTGCCATGGAAACGCCTCTCACACACGCTCCCTCTCTAACTCACGCTCTCCCTCTCTCGCTCTAACTCTCTCGCTCTCTTTCTCTCTCCCTCTATCTTGCAGCATCGTGTAACGCCTGTATCCTCTCTCTACCTCCATTAGCATCCCTGTTGCTCAGAGGCAGACAGCAATAGGTGGCAGTTGTTGGAATAAAAAAAAAAAAAGAAAAAAAAAGAAAGAATGCCGTCCATGTGATGGAATTTCATTGGTCAGATAAAAAAATAAAACCGACAAGAGAGCCGGAAAATTTGGCCATGGTGATAAATTATATTATAATTTATAAAAATGTTCCTTCTTCTTTCCTTTCTTTTATGCGTTTCTTGCCAATTTCCCCCCTACTGAACTTTGCTGTCTCCATTAGGAAAAGATAAGGACGAGCTGATTGCATTTGCTACACAATTACCGCGGCCATCATGCCACACTCAATTAATGCCCGCGGAAGTCAGACAAGAGACAGTGTAGGCCTTTAGCTGAGTGAGTCCCTTTTGACTGGAGCGTAACTCATTTATAATTCAGTCATATTTCTCATACTTAAAGCTCAGGACACAAGTGGGTAAAGCGGAGGGGATTTTTTATTCTTATCTTTTTTTTTTTCACTCTTCCCTTTTGCAAGCATTCATCCGCATGAAAGGAGATAGCTAAAACTATATCTCAACCCCCGCAGGCTTTTAGGGACCCGGGATGTCCACTTTGGGAGAAGGGGGGTACACACACACACACACACACACACACATACACACACACATACACACACCAGGACTGTGTTCCTTTTCTACAGGAACACAAAAGCACCAGGCACCAACTTCACACACACACACACACACACACACACACACACACACACACACACACACACACACACACACACACACACACACACACACACAGTACATGTCATGTGTGTAGCTCCCCCCCGCTGTGCAGCTCGGGGAGGGTTTTTATCCACCTTGTGAAGTGTGATGGTGGCACCCGTGTCATCCAGTGCACAGAGGCAATCTCTTTGCTGCGCCTATCTTCAATAGAAGTATAATGGAAGTATGGGAAAAAAGGAAAACAAAAGCTAAAAATACAGTGACATCCACAAGCGTCACCAAGCCATTCACCTGGGCAAGAGGGGCGGGGTGAATTTAATACATACAACATTCAAAGATAAAAACATTTTAACATTGCTTAATTGATTCTCCCTTTGATCTCTCTCTCTCTCTCTCTCTCTCTCAGACACACACACACACACACACACACACACACAAAGCTGGGTGGGTGGGTGTGGGTGGGTACTGGGTAGGTGGGTGAAACAAGTGTCGTCATCCACCCAAACTCACAAAGACAGTGAATGCAGCACATTGTCATTCCCTCAACACCTCCTCATCATCAAGCTGATGCGTGCGTCCAGCTCCATTCACAGGTGTACGCAGACAGACGTCATGTGGGGACTTCGTTTACTCATTTAAATATAATTTACTGAATTAACTTGCACGCTCACGAGCCTATATCCTACTGCCCACACAGATAAGGGGATGGGGGGCTACGCCTATATGCTCTGCTGATGAAACCAGGTGTCAATATCACTTTCCCAATAATTAACAAGTCAGTTTAATAGAGTCGTGCTTGGAGAGATTGTTTCCCCCCATAATTCTTTATAGCAACATATTGGAGCCACTGAAGCTATAGGCTGTAGCATTAAAGTTGTTCAAATGCTAAGGAAATAGTGTCACGAGGCTTACCTTTTTTTTTTTACCTGCTCCTCCACATGTCAAAATCCAGCTTCACGTGAGTGGGTTAGGGGAGTCCGCGGCGCACTCTCTTCACTGACTCACACAGGCTGTAGAATAGATTGCAATCCCCCCTCTCCGCTGAGTTTGGTCTCCTTATGTCAAACAAAACTACAGTCGTCAAAAGAAAATCCGAGAAAGAAAAAAAATATGTTAATGAAAAGTGGTCTTGGAATATGTTTTGTCTCCGATAACCAGGCAGCAGCTCATCCTTCTTGACGGCGGCTCCGGGTTCTGAAGGCAGCGGGTGACGGCGGGTAGAGAGAGGTAGAGAGAGAGATGGAGAGGAGTGAGAGAGAGAGAGAGAGAGAGCGTGAGAGAGAGAATGGAAAGAGAGAGAGAGAGAGATGCGTCAAGCAAGCAGCTGCGACGCTGAGTTGGTTTTTCCTTCAGAGTAAAAGTCTGAAAAAATATATAGAATAAGAATAATAATCTATCTATCTATCTATCTATCTATCTATCTATCTATCTATCTATCTATCTATCTATCTATCTATCTATCTATCTATCTATCTATCTATCTATCTATCTATCTATCTATCTATCTATCTATCTATCTATCTATCTATCTATCTATCTATCTATCTATCTATCTATCTATCTATCTATCTATCTATCTTTGTTTTGCATTGTATTTGTTGGGCAAATGACAAATAGGTAGGCCTAACGAAACTTGATCTTGAACTTTTTAACCAGCCTTAACATAAACCTCAGCCCTTACCCAACCTTAAACCAAGGAACCAAACTCAAATTGAATGATTCATGAGGACTAGCATGTTGTCCTCAAAAGGAGGTGAATCCACACAATGTTAATGTTAACTGATGTATGTCCTCATAGTGATATATCAACCAACACATGCACACATACAGATGCACGCGCACAAATAGCGTGCACACACACACACACACACACACACACACACAGAAAGACAGACAGACAGACAGACAGACAGACACACAGACTCACACACACACACACACACACACGCACACACACAGAAAGAAAGATAGACCGACAGAAAGACAGACAGACACACACACACACACACACACACACACACACACACACACACACACACACACACACACACACACACACACACACACACACACACACAAAAGCCTACAGAACATTGGTTATCCAGTGACATTTAATTGTGATTGCAATTCAGGCTGAGTTCATGCTGCTGTCATTTAGAGGACGGTTTAATGAGTAAACTGTAGAAATGACTTCATGTATAAATGACACTTAGCAAATGCGTCTCTCGAAGTATTTATCTTTTGCTCAGCAGTTTCTTCTCAGTAGGATTTCCCTTTCTTTTTTTGTTAAATTTCAAGCTCTGTCAGTTAGTGAATGGAACTGGGCACAGTGTGAGCTGAGAGGATGCTGAGGGAATGAAATGTAGACAAGAAGGAGGGAGGGAAAAGGCCAGGCAGTGAAGTGCAGTTTTGTATCGAGACGTGCCTAAAGCAATAAAGAGCAGTGCAATAAGAGCAGTGCAATGTACATATGTAACAGTAAGGCGTGTACGACAATTGAACCCAAACTCCAAGCAGAAGTTTTTTTTTTATGTGTTTCTGATTAAAGAATGGGAAGCAGGTGAGGCTATGGGCAGGGAATGGTAACTTATGGAAGTGTATGGAGATGGGGAAAAGGAGGGAAAGTTCAAGGGCCTCTGGTGGACAGAACAGACATGACAGAGAAATGAGACTGAAAAATGTTGCTTGTGATGGACACGCAGAGAGAGAGAGAAAGAAACCATGACAATGTAGACTTAACAGTAAGGTTTGGATACAAATGTACTAATATAAACGCAGTTTGATCATAGGCAACAGTTAGAAAAGGAAAAAATTTAAAGTGTTAGTGCAATAATGACAATAGTGAGACATGCTGGATGTTTGATAAAGTATGGACAGCTGTATGGATACGTAGGGGAGAACGGGGTAAGTAGGCACACTTTTTACTCTAGTGAGAATTGCTCATCACCTAAACATCTTTCAATAGTCATTCCTACATTAAATTGAAGCTTAAGGTGTTGGCTTGAAATGTGTACCCCTCACTTTTTCTATCTTATTGTAATAAAGAAGAAATTAATCGTCAAAGACACCCTTACACATTGTGACAACCAACCCCATCAAGGGGTCGGTTGTCACACACTATGGGGTTGTTTTTCACAATGTTATCTTAATGGGAATAATCTTAAAAAGAAGACGAGAAAGCAGAACAAAATTTGAACGTGTAATTGCATTGTCAAGTTGACAAATAGGCCTACATAACTTACTGTAGCCTTGGCAGCTGGTCTAGTTTGGGATGCACTGGGTTGTTTTGATTTTGTTGCCCTTTTTTCTTTTGCATGCTAGCTGCCTGTAGAAATGCAGCTTGACAATTTCTTTCGTTATTGTGTTCCTTTTCTGGCTGCAGCCTTTGGATAACATGTGACAACCAATCCCCCAAAAAATGTGACGACAAACCCCAACTTGAATTTCTTGCTAGCATCAAGGCCAACAACCATCTGACAACTAATTAGCTTGCCAACCACAATCTAAACTATAGTTTACCCTTCACACTTTTTATGGGTAACAAGTGTTTTGTTATAAACCCATTGTGTAAAAGCCTAGAAGAAAAATACTGAGGAGCTAAATATTTTCAATTTGACATGAAAAACACAAACAGTCCTCTCACCTCAAATTCAGCAGTCTAACTCCAAGGAAGACTATGTAGGTGACCTCTGACCCCAATTGTGGATATTTACATACCAAAATTTCACAGACAGCGCCTTCTGGTTCCGAGATATAACGATTGTGACAACCAACCCGTGTGACAATTTACCCCGTTCTCCCCTATGGGATCGTGAAAGCATAGAGCTGAGTGTGTACAGAATCGGCTAATAACAGTTGCATGTATGTAAACCCACATCATTTGCATGTTGTATATGAGATATATATTGTCAAATAGCTTTAAAGTTAACATAAAAAAAAATAAGAAAAGTGCTGCTGAACATAACATAAATTGCTGAGATTTGAAAGTGACCATAAAAGTTCATTTAAGGAACAAAACAATATGTAGACCTAAGGAGACACAGGGTCGGTTTAAGGAGTCCTTAATGGTAATCAATAGTAGTTAAGTTATTGAGCTGGGACATAATAGTAATGTGCTTTCATTGAGTCCTCATGGTAACCTAATCAGGCTCAGGTCCAAACTATATTTAGTCTGATCGGGTTAAGTTTGTGTTTCATTCTATTGATGTGTGTCTTTATTTATTTATTATTTTTTCTGGGCTTTTTAAGGACATGTTACTTATCGGCGGGGTGGAAGTGGGTAGGGCGGCCGTCCACTGGATTGCAGGGTCGGAGGTTCGATCCCCTGCCTACCTGCCACATGTCAAAGTGTCCCTGGGCAAGACACTGAACCCCACATTGCTCCCGATGGTTCAGAGAGCGCCTTGCATGGAAGCTACTGCCATCGGTGTATGTGTGTGTGTGTGTGTGTGTGTGAATGTGGTAAGAAATGTAAAGCGCTTTGGGGCTGAGAAAATCGTCTAAAAAGCACTATATAAGTCAAGTCCATTTACCATTTACTTAAATAATTTTCTCCTTTTAGTTTTTTTGTCCACTTATCCTATATCAAGTTATATCTCATTCGTTCAGTTTCAAATATGTCAGTCTCGATCCAAGACATTGGTCATACATAACAAAAGTTACACCTCCAAACCTATTGTATTGGGAGAACAAAGAAGAAGGCATGACAACCACAAGGATCACTCATTGTTGTATGTATGTGTGTGTGTGTGTGTGTGTGGAATCAGATCAAAATGTCACATTAGCACAACCATGCGCTGATCAATTCCTCCAATCAATTCCTGCTGAAACAGATGCGTCATTATGTCAGAGGGTTGGCCAAAGCCGACTTCAAGATAATCTTATCGGGGGGCGGGGGGGAGGGGGGGGGGTTTGTCAAGATAACAGGTCGATATCTGACTCACGTGTCACACACAAAACCCATGATCAGATCTTTCCTTCTGGAGGCAGGATTTGATTTTCATGAGTCAATGTATAGAGCGCAGCAAACCTGTCACCTTAAACCGTCTTTTACTGTTGTCCAGGTAAAATGTGTTCAATACAACAACAAAAATATAACAGCTGTATAAGACAAATTCTTTTTCCACAGGCTACAAGTCTGAAAGGATTTTGTAAGAAGCACCTGCATGCTGTTCATGTTTTATTTTGAAATGTTGCATAGGAAATTCTATTTTCTTATTCTAACTGGCTTGCCGCTGGGCTGGGGTGGGAACCCAGTATTTCAACTAAAATCAGTCAGCTCCTAGTCCTACCAGTGAGAAGCAGCTCACAGCATGGGGCAAATAGAGGAGCACCTTTGGGATCCGTTTGGTTCCCTATACCTCCACTTCCACCCTTTTTTCTTATTATTTCTTCAGGCTTCGTCACTCGGCTTGCTCTGTGTGACTTTTAATCCGAGAAATGCTTTCATCCGTTCTTGCCCTTTATCCTGGTTACTCGTACGCACCACATTTCCCTCTTATCTTCCCCTTATTTTAATCTTCTGTGACACACTCCCCCCTGTCACTAAGTCACGGGGGACACCCCGGCTCACGTGTGGCATAAAGGAGATGTGAAATGTGTGTGGGAGGTGTTTTCTTACCCTTCTATCCTCATGAAGATTAAACACAAAGTCTCCACAAGAAAAAAACTGCCAGAACACACAGTAACACCAGGGGGCTTAAAACTTGATGGATGGATGGATGGATGGATGGATGGATGGATGGATGGATGGATGGATGGATGGATGGATGGATGGATGGATGGATGGATGGATGGATGGATGGATGGATGGATGGATGGATGGATGGATGGATGGATGGATGGATGGATGGATGGATGGATGGATGGATGGATAGATAGATAGATAGATAGATAGATAGATAGATAGATAGATAGATAGATAGATAGATAGATAGATAGATAGATAGATAGATAGATAGATAGATAGATAGATAGATAGATAGATAGATAGATAGATAGATAGATAGATAGATAGATAGATAGATAGATAGATAGATAGATAGAGTTTTTTTTCTAGAAATGTTGAACTACTCCTTTAACATTATTGGTCTCTTCACAGCATGTGTGTTAACATTCTGGGAAATATGGAGAAGTAACTAAGTGGGGTATAAAATAAAGTTTAACGCAAAACTGAGTTCACGAAAAACTTAAATAGCTAAATACAGTGAATAAATAATGTTTAAGTGTATAATCTAGTTGATTGAGGATAATGTGTAGCTAGTGGTAGGTCCTCACTAGTACAGAAATAAAAGCGCGCGTGTGTGTGTGTGTGTGTCTGTAAATGACTGTGGGGAGATGATAGCAGGAATATTGATTCCAAAGCCTTCATTAGCATGTAGGCTAGCATGTACCTTTGGGGGCTAACGTCTCAGCGGGGTTCTGGCTAGACAAGCCAACACTTTGCTGCTTCTCCCTGTTGGTGGTGAGAGACCGGTTTGCCACTCCCCTCTCCTGAGCCGCCCGACACTTTGGACTGAGAGAGAGAGAAGGGGGGAGACCAAAAATAGAAGCAAGGAGAGACAAGAACCAGAGACCAAAGAGGAACGAACACAGGCACAGTTCCTGGCATCTATGACAACCGCGCTGACGAAAGAAGTAGGCCTATAAAAGAAAAAGCCTTAAAATGTCTCAGGCAGTTTTTTTATTTTATATTGCTCCATAATTCATTACTCTGCCATAACTCATGATGTTAACATCAAAAACATTTTCCTCTCACCCCCGGTTTTTAATGCATTGCTCTCACTTCAGCTTTTTCTGTTTTCTACGGCAACTTTAATTACATTACCCTCTTACTTAGCGGGCTCTATAAAAACACTTAGTTTGATTAATTGAACGATAGGCCTACTAAAAAAAACACCCTGATTTGAAAAAAAGGAGAAAACAAAGCAATCACATCAAATGAGACGAATTAATCCCCCACATTAGCTTTTTTTTTCTCTCTGTCAAGACTTTGATTTAAATCCCTGGAAGCTCATTTAAGATCTGCGAGTTGAATCCGAGGAGACTGCAAACACTTAGTTTCACATAGAAACAATCAATCATGCAATGCAGATCCCCCTGACTTTCATTCCAGTGCCACCAGGAGGAGGAGGAAGACATTTTCTGATTTAGAGTGAAATATCTTGATCTATTGAACGAATGGATTGATTCGTTTTTGGCTATAGTGCTGCATTTATATTGCTGTTTTATCCAAAGCACTGTATGATTTGCTTCTTATTCTGCCCTGCCACTCACACACTGATGGCAGCAGGCTACCATGTAAGGTGCTAGCCTTAGTGACCCTGTGTGTCTCTCAGTGCGCTTCAAGGACACTTTGACATGTGGGGACCAAGCCTCCAATGTGTTTTTTAAATTTCAAATAAATTGTTCACAGAATAGCCAAATAAAAATAAATGCTACATGCCTTAAGTGGCTAACTCGCTAGCTTGAAATGTTTTGTATGTGAAACTCAAGCTTTTCTACATTGCCCATCTAAATCAGAAAAAAAACCTTTCTGTTTCTATTTCAACTTAAAACTAAATATTTTGTGGTCATGTGTATAAAAAGAAAAAGTGAATAATATTTGAAAAGGTTGGTTCCTTTGGTAAGAGTTAGCATTAATTAGTTCCCCTACCAGGTGGCAGTAAAAGCGAATTAAAGCTGCGATGAAAACAAGCAAGGGCGCAGAGATAAATATAAAATGCTACGTGAATACTGTAAATAACCAATTATTATTTTCATTTCACAAACCTACTTCGCTAATTGCAAGGCAGTTCATAGTTTTAAGTTATTCCACTCGTGTTTCCACAATCACAGACTGTAATGTAGAGAGTATTTTTTCCTCTACTGATAGCAAATAATGACGGAGGCAAGGCTATAAATAAATATAAGCGGCCTACATTTTGACATTTTGAATGGAAAAGCAGAGAATACTTTTTTCATAGTAGTAATACCCTGAGTGATTAAAACATCGGGGACATGACATTTCAATTTTAATTTTTATTCAATCTAACTCGAAAGGTCAGATGTGGAGACGCTAAACTTAATTTGGAGACTGACAGCCCCTTTCATAACAGATTTGGATGGGAGTAATTGTGCCTGGGGAAGTAAGAGTCACTTCTGCACTAATCTAATTTGTCCTGAATTAATACCCGTTGTAATGAGTATCCGTTTGCTTCACCCTACTATTTTCAGCAGACAGTTATGAGGGAAGGACACAAACAAACACCCAAACCCAAAGCCAAGAAATGGGTGCAAGTAAAAAGACCAATGTGCACTTTGTCATATTTCATTTTTACCTGTGAGTGTTTGTGTGTCAAAATTGGGGTGCTCACCTTGATTTTTATTGCTGTCCTCCCTAGATGAGCATCTCCCCTGTAGGTTTTGGTTTGCTTTTTTCATCTCCTGCAGATAGAAAAAAAAAACACAAAACAAAAATAAATAAATAAAGATTGAATGGTAATTTTTTTTAAATAAATAATAAATGTCATGCAATTTCTTCAATGAGGACTTACTGTGTAGCTTTACTAGCTTAAAAGCAGATATAATTACTAACCTAATGTGAAAGATCAAAGGGGCAGTGACATGTTGCAGGTCAGTCCTGACTCAATTCCGCTGTCTCAGAGCCCTATGGCGGTGACAGGCATCTGGCTTGCATCATACACGTCGCCTATATTTTGCAGAGAGGCAGAAACAACAGGGACAGGAGGCACACTGTTTAGTCTCACATCCAAAGTGGCAAAGAAAACCGTCACGCCATCTTGACTTTATCACCCTAAAGAAGTGAAACCTGGGCCAACGGTAAGTGTACAAATATATACTACTTCAAAATAGTTTTAGAGAATTTTGTGGAGCTGCCTGTGTCAACCCATTTGGCGATGGCTTGGCTGTAACCAAAATTCATTTATATGAAAAAGTGACACACTATAGCTTTAATAGGATGCTGCAGTGGACAGACCTTAGGGAATTCCTTCCTTCTCTTGGGGATGTATCTTATGGAACCTGTCAAAGTGCATCACTAATTGTATGCATTGAGGCAAACAGAAGTGGGAAGGTTATTTAGAAACAGCCATTTTCCACACTCAACCAAGGTGGTGGAATTTTCCTGGTTGAATGCCGGCCACCTAGCTATCTCGTGAACTGTAGTGTGGTTGCATATGCATCCAGTGTTTACTTGACTTTAAACAAACAGCAACACATCTAGCTGATGAGCTCTGCCAACAGTGGCTGCAGTAGTCCAGTCGAGGTTGACTCATGTTATGTACGGCTACTCCAAAACAGTCAGAACCCTGCTTAAAGGTCATGCTCCGAAGCAAAATGCACAACACAGATAGGCTATGTTTGGTTTGGTCTGGCTGGTAAAAAGTCAAATATTGTTTGACATTTAGTAATAGCTGAATACGTACGCCACATAGGAAATGCCCGGAATCTTATTAAAGGAATATTTTGAAATGTTGGGAAATACACATATTTGATTTCTTGCTGAGTATTAGATGAGAACATGTACGCCTACTGTAATGTGTGTACACCCAATATGAAGCTATAGCCATCCGGTTTTCATTGTGTCATGGCATATAGGCTAGAGACTGGGGAACAGCTGGCTGGGCTCTGTGAAAATGTTAAAAATAAATCTGTTTTCAGAAACTCAAAAGCTACCTACCTTTTGTGTTTAATCTGTAGAGAAAACAACCCACAGAGATTACAGTGTCTAGTACAGTGACTTCCTTCAGTCTTTGCATCACTGTGATGTTGCCAGGCAACCAATGGAGACTCCAGGTACTCCCTTGTATTATTAACACAGAGCCATGAAGACCGTTTCCAGTCTTTATGCCATGTGCTGTGTTTTTTTATTTTCTTTATTAGCGGCATTAAAGCTTAATTATCATTGTGTCGTGGCTTTCTCCCTCACTATATGCACAGTTCAAAGCCTATAGGGGAAGGAGATGCTGGAGGTATGTTGGAAGGTGTATAGAGGATAGAGTGTCTGGTTAGCATAGGAGGCAGGTGTACCAACCACTTTATCACAGGTCAAGCGCCATGGGACTTGACAGCATCGCTACTTGCAGCAACAACAAGTGAAACATATATTGCCTTTTTTTATTATTTTTTTTACAGTGTTTTTGGGAGGCAAATTGGTCAGGAGAGAGCAGCAAAATCAGGTGAGCGGCTGTAATAACAAGCGGCTGGGTGTTCAACACGAATAATAAGATGATTTTAACCACCAAAACCCAGTAAATGAGAAGAAGGAAGCAGTGATGAGCGGATGAGTATTCAGACCACAGACCCATAAAAAAACGTTTAATGGAGGGACATCGCCGAGGACAGACTGAGCCGAGTGCTAATCAAATATCCATCACATTGGGATAATTCCACGATAGCCGGCCAATGTATAAGCTTTTCGAATGTTTTGTCTGCTCGGTAGAAATGTGTTTACAGACAAAAATACACTTAAATGAACATGAAACATAAAACAACCCCTATTTAGCAATCCCTGCTTTATTGCAACACTATCCCGGCGGTGTTTATGATTTACTTGAACTGTTCATTACCCCGAGTTATATGCTCCAAAAAGTATTGTATCATTTCTGTGGTAGTCTGGTATTTCAGGCAAAATCCTGTACTGAATATACGCCTCGGAGGCACAATTACACTGAAAAAAATAAAAAACAAAGGCAGTTTATTGTGCACATTAAATACAAACACATCCCAATCCTTTATACAGTCTCGCACAAATCTGCTCTTGTTTGGGAATTACTGAGAGTTAAGAAAGCGTGGAAAAGTGACGAGTGGCTCCGAGGTGGGCGTTGAATAGTCAGTGAACGCAAGCCAAGAGCACAAAGGCATGCGACTTTACTGCAGAGTACTTGAGCGGTATTAGAAAGGGGGTTTTGTCATCACAGACACGCACGTAGCTGTCACTTACTGGGAAAATAATAGGTTTTATACAAGAGAAAGAAAAGCAATATATATAATAATATAGGTCTGCCAAAAAAGGTATAATTTATTTGATCTGTTACAAAAAAAAAAGAGGCAAATAAGGCGTCTGTATAACACTTCACTTGTGTTAAGGTTAGGATTTCCCTCTGGGAATACCGCTAATGAATATGTTCTCTGTGCACTCATGCACTCTTAAAGGCACTCAATGGCGTTCTTGTACTGAAAAGGAAAAACATGTATAGGCTATAAAGGAATCCAAGGAAATCCATACTTTTAACCCAATAGCAGCAATAATGTTGCTGGGTAGTAATGGCCTTAAGGTTACACAATATATTTTACACCATTTCAGTACATGCATGCATAGTAGTCTTAGTGCCATCACCATATTTTTTTTTACTAACTTCGTCACTATCTTCTCATTTCCTGTCTTATACCCCAACCGTATAAAGGAAAAAGATCACTCTTTGAACTGAATCTCAAAGGCTTTTCCTCTGTAAATCTAAGTCTACTGGGATGAAAGCTGTGTCCCAATTTCTTAATAAAATCTAAGTTGGTGAAGTATCGCACCATATGCTTTTTGTCAGTGCATACTGTTTTGTGTCAGTGCGTGTGTGTGTGTGTGTGTGTGTGTGTGTGTGTTTGTGTGAAAAGGGGTGTTTTTGAACGTACTTTCTGTTTTCTTGGATATTTCTGAAGCTGACACACCACCACGCACCACCTCCTGCAATTAGAGGTGTTTTCCATTGTGAGCCCTAACAAGTGAAGTCAGAACTGGATTATAACTAGTTTGTACTAGGCTATGGAATTGATACACGGCTATTGTTTATAATAGTGCTCTACGCAAATAATTTGACTTGAAATGTACAGTGAGGGGAATTAGACACAATGAGCTATACAGAGGGATGGAAACTTTCATTTCCGCCAATGACATCCAGGTCATTTCACTAATCAGTTCACTTTTGTGTCACTAATTAGTAAAGGTCAAATGCTTACCAATGTCCTCCCATGTCCGCACTGTGATTTTCCACAAGAGGCAAAGCCAGGGCGCATTATTCACACACGTGGGATCCTTCAGGAGTCAAGCACACAGAGGGAGAGCTAGACGAGGACAATGCGCACTCAAGGGAGAGACAGGAAGAGAGGCTGACTGTCCCAGAGCGCAAAACATCCACATTCAAAACATCTGGAGTGAGGCGCCGACAGCTACTGGAGAGAGAGAGAGAGAGAGAGAGAGAGGGGTCCCAGGATGACTCATGGTTACGCACAGAGAAGACTGAGTGAAAAGAGAAGATTCAGAGTTATTAAAAAACTACAAGTCCCCGTCAGTACAGTCAATGTAGGTGTCAACTTTAAATAGTTCATTTTAGAACTTGTAAATGTCCTCGGTTTATCTTGTTCTATCAAAAACTGTCAAAGGATATATATATATATATTTCTCTTTAAAATTCCCAAAATATCGATCTCGATATCAACATTGGCCTGATTCAAATCACTTGGGTTGGCTTTGAAGCAGTAACTGGATCTCCTATGGTAGCCTTACCTTTGATTTTTATGTCTCAGCGCCAGAGGCATTATGTGTTTTAGGATGTCCGTCCATCTGTCCGGGCAAATCTTGTGAAAGTGATTTCTCATGAACGCTTTTATGGTTCATTCTGACTCAAGGGTATATTGATTTGATTTCGGAGGTCATAGGTCAATGGTTAAAGTCACTGTGACCTTATGCCTCATCAGAGCCGGCCAAGCCTTCATGGGGCCCTAAGCAAAATATGATTAGGGGGCCCCTCTCCAATGTTAGCGCTGCTGAAACTATAGATCTTTGTTAAATATCATTCACACACCCAGTGTTTTCCGCTAGTGCCTCCACTGTGCAGCTGTGCGAAAATATTAGACAGCTGAGATTCAGACCTTCCTAGGGGGGTCCGGGGGTATGCCCCCCCCCTCGCCCCCGGGAGATTTTTTTAACCTTTTTAAAGTGAAATGCATGAATCTGGTGCACTTTGAGAGGAAAATTAAGAGGCTAAATCTGAGAAATTGTGTGAACAAATAATTTGGAGACACTGATGAATTAGAAGCTATTGAAGGACACATGGATTTTCCATAAAAATATTAATATAAAATAAAATATTATGGAGGGTCCTCTGGGTTGGGCTTGGAGCTCTTTTTCTTTTACGGGACATATTTCTCTGTAATATAATGAATGCATTTAAATTGCAGTGAGAGGAACGAAGCAGAAGAACTCTGTTGTCCAGCTACTGTATCTTTTTTTCCACAGACAAGGCTGAAATAGGCTATAGACTATACACAGTGCATGCTGAGGGCAGCCCCATTTCCAATTGTTTTTAAATAAACTCAATACACACTGTGCATGGATGTGAACGTGACATGATCAGATAATTTCGGATTACCTCCCAGATTAACTGATTACATTTTTAGGCTATTAATTATCTAGACCAAAACATTGTATTCCTTTTTTGTATGATAACTTACATTTGCATAATATAATGTTAATATCAAACACACAAACTAAAAAAAAAACGTTTTTTTTTTTTTTTTTGAGGGTCCCCCCTGGCGGTCGGGGGCCCTAAGCGACCGCTTAGTTCGCTTATGCCTCGGGCCGGCTCTGTGCCTCATACATGCAATATATCACAAACGCTTTGAGAGAAATTCGTCAAATTTGGCGTAAACTCACACTTTAACTCCAGGATAAACTGATCACATTTTGGAGGTCAAAGGATAATTCAACCTTACATAGTAACTGCAAGTAACAGCATGAAAAGTCACCCAATACGCTTAATGTACACTCCTTTTTGTGCGAACCCTGCCAATTGTGACCTCAGCCCCCTATTGAAAGTTTGATGAACGCACAGCAGCTCAAGCTGTTCAGGAATCCTTTTGATTGAATATCTTCAAGCTGTTTTTAGAAGTGCTCAAGCTCATTGACTGACCCACTTGTGTAAGCAGGCAATGTTTTTTTTTTCACTTTCTTTTCAAAGCATTGGTTTTCCATTGAGTGGTTTTCAAGGCCCCGCTGCTTTTTTTATACTCTATAGCCAAATCATGGGGGATTAACCTGAAACAACCTGTGATGCCAGATAAGTGAAATAGACTACAATTAACCACCTGGTAAGACGGCAGCACCGCAGGTCCACAGCACAGCGCTGAGAATCACTGTGTTAAAGAAACAGAAAGGCAATCATGTTAATTACCACCAATCACTGCGAAATGTCACATTTTGAACACACTGGTTTGAAGCAGTGATTAAATGAGCAAAAGTCAGATTCCAAATGTCACAAAATGACCATACAGCAAACTACACGGGAGGGAAATAACATATTACTTAAGGGAACAGTTTGACATTTGTTTTGAGGAAATAGGCCTACACTTAATCCCAGATCAACATATCTTCCTACTCTAAATATGAAGCTACGGCTTGGTGTCCGCCAGCTAAACTTTGTACAAAGACTAGCTGTGCGGTCCATTACAACGATTAATATGCAGTTTTTACACTTCGGTTTTTGTATGAAATAAACTAACGAGATAAAGCCAACACTGTTTTATTTAACAAGCTCTAGAATTGATGGTATGGCACATCATTTAAAAGTGTTGTGTGTGTCAATAAGCTAACGTCGCCTGGCTTTAGCTTAGCGTCACGTTTAGCAAGCAGACATAAAAGCGGTATCAATCTTCTCATCTAACTGCAAGAAAAAGAAAAGAAAAGAAACAAAAAAAAAATAAGTCAAACTATTCCTCAGCAAGGTGCTAAAAATTCAGGCTGTCAGCATTCCATATCTTTTTCAACTGTTGAAAGTGAGTACTAAAGCTGGTCGTGAAGTTAGAAGAGTTTCTCGAGGGATCAGAAAGCTCCCTCAGACCCCCTTTAGGATCACACAGACAGACAGGTGCAAGTGAAGAGAAATAACTAGGTGCTCCAAGATGGTGCCTTAATGGTGATCGATGGAATGTTCAAAATCAATCCTACACACCGGCAACATAGCAGGCTACAGAGGCTCTAACAGGTGTGTGGATCAATACAGAGAACCCAACTAGCCTATGTAGCCTATATACAGTGACTGCTTTACACTGCATGATTGCTCTGATAGTGTCTCAAGGGATTCTTCTATATACATGTTAATTGTATGTGTCCGGGACTTAACATGTAATCCGGGAATTTCCTTCACAAGTAGGCTAACTGCCTGTCTGATTACCCCGCCTTATTCATTTAATAGGTTAACAAATCCCCCCCAATGGATCCTTATTCTATCGGGAGAGTAATGAGTGCCCGGATAGCCCCTGGGGAAATTGATCAGCCATATATATTCGCAATGGTAAGCCGATAAAGCATTCGACTGCACAAACGACCGTGGCTCCTTATATTAGGCCCTTCAGCTGTAAGGGAATTACACAATGTAATGTGCCTAATTATAGCTACAGGGAAACATACACGACCACACACAGTTCTTTGCCTTCAAATGTGTAATAATCTCATTCCAAGTATAGACTACAATGTTTCAAGACATTACAATTCACCCTCGACACTGGCAGACATAGCAACGCACAAAGCAGTTCCCCTTTTTGATGTTTCATGCTTTTGTTGATTTTCTAAAATTCCCTAGTCATCTCCTCTTGCGCACACACACACACACACACACACACACACACACACACACACACACACACACACACACACACACACAAACACACACCACATTCTGGTACTTCTATCTGTGTGAGGACACTCGTTGGCATAATCATGCGTTCGTTAGCCCTTTACGCTAACCTAAACCATTACAACTGAATGCCTAACCCTGACCCTACACTCACCATAACCTCAACTGAATTCTAACCTGAACCTTAAAATCTAGTCCTAAGTCTTCAAGCAGCCCTTTGAAGAAGTGAGGGCCAGGCAGAATGTCCTCACTTTGAAAAAGGTCCCCGATCCCATGATGAAAAGCTAAAATTGGTACTCACAAAGATGCTTTTACAAGTACACACACACACATGCACACACACAAACACAAACAGAGAATATACACGCTTAGATTTTGCCTGCTGCCTAAGTTAATTTATTTTCCTTTGAATTGTGAGCCGCCACCATCAAAGCCCCAGATAGAAAGTAGCCAGACAGACAGACAGACAGACAAGACTTCAGTGTAATTCAGCCAACACCGAGCCGAGCGAATCACTGCTTTTAAGATGAACGCCTACAGGATAACAACTGTAAACAGATCCACCCCATTACTGCCTTTATACTGGCCTTTCAAACACCAGTTTAAAGTTAAATGGGTCTGCAGCTCCCTCCAGTGTAAAAAGTGATGGGCAACAATGAAAAGATTAGCTATTAAAACCTGCCCTAAAGGCCCTGTGCGGCCCTATAAAACTGGAGTCGGCTGGATAAATATTCCACTGTAATAATATTTTATGTTTCGGTGCATTGGGCTCTTCTGCTTGATATAGTAGATTACTCTGTCCCTAAAGAACTCTATTCTAAATTTGTATTGTTTGTTTAGTTTTTTTCCCCCTTTGCCGATTCATATCCTTTTGATTTGACCCATCGTCTCAAATAGGACTGTTTGGGGGTTTTGTTAAGTGCCTCTGATTTGAAAACAAGGAGGCCCTGGGGCAACTCCTGGGCGGACCAGAGAGACCTGTGAAACTTTGCCCGATTCAATTTACCACATTGATCGCATTCATTGCTGCCAAGGTTGGTCTGTCTGTAACCCCCATTTAATAAAGTAACTGAGTCGGTGGCCTTGTGTTCACCTCTCTGAAAGGACTGGGACATTTGTTTTTTTAATACTAGCCAATTGACAAGAGAACGATTCAAAGAATTAGCATCTGTGTTGGTGGACAGTTTTTCTTTTTATAAATGCAAGTTGTGGACAAACGTGCATATATATCTTTAATGAGTTTTGTAAAATAGATTTCATTACATGCCATAACTGTTGTAGTTAGTACACCTCTCAGTATGGCATACTACAGTCCTACATCATAGTGTGAGGGCAAATGTATTTGTAACCATCGTATTGATCTGTTTTTCTTATATGTATATCACATCAGTTTAACACATGTGCATTTCCTCTAAGAAATGTGCTGACAACAGTTGCTTAAACTAATTTAAGGTTTATTGTTGCTGACCACAATAAACCACAATGACCACAATAAACCCCTGAGACCTGTTTGACCATCTGTTAGTTGACATCTGTTAGTTGACACCCCCGTTGTTGAAGGGGGCCTTTAAAATCCCTGTCTGACCAAAAGATAGGGTCAGTCTCGTCGGGGGCTGACCATGCAGGTTGGAAACTTTACTCTGTAGTTTTATCTACTTTTATTAAATTGTTTATATTGAGAAGTTTCAGTTCATTTATTCCCACAAGGTTTAACTGATTAAAAACTTCCACGACACATAGCAAACCATAGCCTCCAAAATGGCAATACAATTGACTCAACACATCTTCTATAAGTTTCAACAAAACGATAGGCTTAATAACCTTCATGAAGGCTGAGTATATAGCAGGGCTGCTGTAATAGACCTTGAGCTAGACGTACCTAATAAACTTGCAACAAAGTGTACAATATGTGCACTTTTAATGACGCTTACTCATGAGATGATTATCTGATATCCTTGACGCATTCTAACTTTTAACTCAATCACAATTGACCAGACTAAATCAGATGAGTTATTAGATATTTCTCAGTTTTTTATATTCATACTGACACTCCAAATAACATGTGAAGTAACATTAGAATAACTGAGAGCATTGTTATGGTTATGGATTTTAATTAAAAAATATTAACCAATCGTCTCATGAATGTGTTAATGACAATTGTTATGAAAAGCAGTGTTATGTTCATGTACAGAGGATTAGGGTGAGTTTTTTTACTATTTTTTTTCTCTGAATTCCTGTTGATAAGTTATGTATCACATGTATTAATTAAATTATTAAGGCAGTCAACTCTTGCGCATGGAGGGGAATGCAGCTTTAACGTAGTATTAGATGTACAACGCCTGTTTTGTACATCGGCATTGTATATTATTAATTTTTTTCTTTATACCTCTGATCATAATGCTCTATGTTGCGATGTGGATGTTCACCACATCATTTAAAGGTGCTCTGAGGGACTTTCAGTTAGTGTTAATTCTAGCACCCCCTTTGGACAAAAGCGGTAGTGTTTTACTACACCAGCTGTTGAGTGTATCCATGACAAAGACATTAAGAAAAGCTATATAGAAATATAATTATTTGCACTGATCGTCTCGTTTGCTGTTACATGTCATTTAAGATCATCAGAGGAACATTTGGACTGTTTCAGAACTATTTAAAAAAATTCTCGTAGCACCTGGTATGTCTTGAATTGTCCTTCACTCCTACTGGACCCATCTCAAGACCTCCGTTTAAGCCTCTGTTGAGATTAGATTTGCTTATATTGTGAGGTACTTCTTGAAATCTTCTCTAGGAATGTGCTATACATATGTTTATTATTTCAGTGTGTGCCTGTCAAGAGTCTTACATGATATATCAGTTGGCCTTTAAAGGTTACCATCACAACCACACCATATACCTTCAACAAGGATCTTAATGAAGCTCCTACAGTCTCTTAACGCTTCGTCAGATCAAGAGGGATCTACTTGTGGATGCTTCGCCTGCTGGCTTAAAGAATGCCGATCCTTGAGTACAGTGATGACATTTGTCATGTTGAAGTGACATTTTTAAAGGTGGCAATGGACTCAGATGGAGAGCCATGTTGCCCAAAGTAACCTTTTCTTTCAAAGTTCTTTTTACATTGACATTTTGAGGGATCTCGGGATGATGGGGTGATGTGAATGGGTTTGAATTTGGGCTTGGGGCCATTGGTGAATCGAAAGCTATATGGGAGCTGCGGGGGGGATTTACCTGTTCCCCTGTGATCGTGTCTCCTGTAGAATACTCATTTCTATCATGTGGTACTAAACTATGAGATGGTATTTTATAAATGCCCTGAGCAGCAATGAAGAAATATCCTTACGATACAGCACCGCTGCAAGTCAAAATGCAAATCATTTATAACAAGGAATGTTGTAATTACAGGTTGCGAAAAAGTATTACCCAATTTAACAACTAATAATTGCAAAACCAATGTTTTAATTATATTAACACTCAAAATGAATATGAGTCATGAAATACTTTAAAAAGGCTGATTACGTGCAACAGTTCAAGGCAAAAAAAAGAAGCATAAAAACAAAGTCTAACAATCTAATAATATGCAGGCAAATTAATAATAAATTAAAATGTCATTAAGGATTACAGCAATCCAACTATGCTGTAAAAAATGGGAGAGAAATATATATTTTTCTTGCATTTCAGGATTCCCTGAATTAAAAAAAAAAGAAAAGAAAAAAATCAACACATTTTTTAGTAGAGTATGCAGCACTCTAAATCTCATCCACTGTTAATACCTCTTATTGTTAGTGTTTAGGAAAATTCACATTCATTCATCTGCTTTCCATGGGTAATTTTCTTTTCTTCCTATGGTTCAAGTCCCGCGTAGGTTATGGAAACATTTGGCATGTAGTCTTGGTAGATTGTTTTTTTTGTCATCTAGATTGCATTCCGCACAGTCTTTGCAGCAAAGTAAACATATGCACCAACAACAAATAAGACAAGGACATTTAAAAGAGGCACTTTAGGGGCATTTTCTCAAACAACAAATTTGTTCTTGGTGGTTGAACCGCTTTTGGTTGCGGTGTCTGAGTGGGATTGGTAGCCGATAGTCATCTTCATGGGAATGCCCAAGCGCTCCTTGTAAACTCTCCTGTTGGCAAGAAGATGACATCATAAGGGGAGGCAGGGAATGTCATCACTTCACTTGTATGTATGAATGGAAACCTGTTAAACAATGTGAATATGAATAAACCCGTAAATACTGAAGACCCGCCTCACCCTATGTGTGTCACGGCTTCCCGGTTATCAAAGTCTGCTGTCCAAACGGCTATTTTGTCTCCCTTTGTGCGGATGTTGACCACGGCTCCACAGACGTCATCACTGTGGTCGTCAAAGGCCTCTCCCACTAAGCACAGGAGCTGCAGGAGGGACAAAAATAAGCTGTTAGAAATGTAGAAGTTCAGCCATAATATTTGAATATTTTTTGTTTATTCCTATAAAATATATTGTAAGGACCAATGATCCAAACTCATCATCAGCATAGTATGTAATTCCCAACAGAACCTTTCTGCACTCTGATGATGATGACCAAAGCATCATTTCAACACACAATTGAATAATTAACTTCAACTGAACTAAATACTAATTCAGTGAATGGAAGAAGAAAACCCTTAGCAAACTATAAACTGGGTTCCTTCTAGCACTGAGGTATTAATATAGGTGGCCTAAAGAAGTATAAATGTCACTGAGAATACTGTTTTTTTATTGCTACGAAAAAGCTTCTAGCTACTACTTGCAGATACATTTGAATTTTAACATTTTTTCCTGAGGTAACCTATTGTGCAAAATGCTTTTTCATGTTTATTCAACATAAATATGGAACCCTCTATCTTTTTCTGTGTTAAAAAACCCCCAGTAATATGTATCTTTCCTTATGACATCATAAGGGGAAAAGCAACGACCTCTCAACCCCCCCCATTACCAATCTAACTAAGCACTACCTCAGCAACCTGTGGATAAGCCCATTCCCAGATATCTCTGAATCTAACCTGCTGTTTTAGCTGAAACGGAGCATTTCAGACAGAATGTGAAAAGAGGAGATTTAGCAATGGCTGAGAGAGAAGAAAAATTAAAGTTTTTTTTTTTTGGACATTACAAAGAAAACAGTTCATAGTAGAAACCAAAATTACAATTTTGGCCATAAAAGTTAGAATAATGTGTGGCCTTTAACGTTATTTATGAGCAGATCTGTGAAACAAATGTCCAAATTCAGGCAGATATCCATGCAGGTCCTGGAACGGGGTTAAGTATCACACTCCAGTGTCTCAGCTCAAAAGCTGTCTTTTGAAAATGTCCTCAATCAAAAACTGTGTCTTACAGCTTATCACATGGTACAATAAATAGTGAAAATGTCATGGACGAGCATTTCAATGAGTGAGAGGGTGACAAAGACCAGTGGTATTGACAGGTGCTGTTTGCTCAGTGACAGATCACAGCTGACTAGATGACTGTATCACTGTCAGTGAGCTTTAAAATAGCAAGAGAGCTCACCACAACGCTGTGTGGACTGCAGACTTAGCAGCAAGCTAGCCAATTTAAAGCTGCTCTCATTTGAAACTCAGCATACAGTCAAGGCAATAGTATCTTTCTTAAGATATAGAAAATGTTGTTGCGCTAAAGGACGATGGTCTGACCTGCGGCTCACATTAGTTTTAAAAGGTATGAGTGGATATAATCATTGTGTAAGTAATGTATTAATAGTGTTCTAAAACAAATCACGGCTGAGATCTACTACTTTGGTGGAGCAAGTGATTCTGGAGAATGACTGTTGTTAAAATCACTTTCTCATCACAATCCTCTACTTGACTGTACTGTGTGCACACACTGAAACAAATCCAGTGTTGTTAATACACAACCTAGACTCTGTAAATGGGCATTTTGCTAGCTACGAAGGACCCTTTGTTTACATACCCTTTGTCTACATACCCGTATAGAGCCTAGGCTGTGTATACACCAGATTTCTTTGAATGCACGTCCCACACACACAGTACAGACAGGTAGCGGAACTGGTGGAGATAATTACTGATTTTGACAAAGTGATTTTGACAACCAACTTTCCCCAGAATCGCTGACTCCATCTTTAATATTGTCAGTCATTTTATTTACAACACTGAAGAGGACTCAAAGGACAGTCAAACCTACAGTTTCCAGCCAGAAGCGGTCCAGGTCTTGTCTCCTTTGCTGCTTGTTGAGTGTGATGAGCCAGCGGCCGCCGCGCTTGTTCCTCTCGTCCTCCCACATGGGTTCAATGCCATCCTGCAGCAATGGTTCACATTGTCAGTGCACGTCCCAAAACCACTCAAATGGTTTAATCTGAATACTACACTCAGTATGTGTTCATTATGTTAACATCTTTTTCTCAAGTAGCTTTTCTCTCATTTGACACTAGCTCTGTCTCAACATTATGATTAACATTGAAGCATTTTTTTTCAAAATTTAAATTGCATTAGAAAGTGCTGACAAATTCACTCCCCCCAGCTATGAATACAAGTGCACTCGTTAAGTCTTCTCAACATGTGATCAAGCAAATTATATCAAGACACTGATCAAAGACTGCAGTCGTATTAGCATACAGGCCCTTTTTACAGCCGTAATCACGCCTATATCATGCACTATACAGTTTCTGCCATTTAACTTCCTAAACGTTCACACAAGCTCATTTTACCATCATCACATCTGGTAACATGAGTTCTGAGTAACTAGAGACAGATTTAGTGAGAGACAAAGTCCTGCCCACTCCTGCCTTTGTTCGTCTAGCCTCCAGTAATGATACTGTTGTTTTTTTGAGTGGAACGCTTTGTGTCAACAATTCAATTAGGTACAGTTCTGTTTGCGGGAGCTTAACTTGATTCATTGTCAGACAAATCCAGTAATTTGGCTTAATTGGTAAGATAGTAATGAAACGCTCAACACATCATTGAAACAAAATGTTGAGACACAGTTTTTCAAATAACTGCCAAAAGATGATACACTTGTGTTTCAAGTGTGAATATATGATATGGCCTGCCATGTTGCCCTCAGGCAAATTATAATGAGTCATCATCCAAACATGATGTTCAGCTTTGAAAGAAATATGTTTTATAGCCTTTCACACGGTCTTTCCAGTTTCATTGAGTCAATATAAAAGAGAGAAAACTATTTGTTGTTGAACACAGAACGGAGCAACTCTGGACAGTGGTGTGTCAAATATAAAGTACTTACCTCAGCACCAGAGGGGAGATAAGCATTTAAAAAATATTTTTCAACTAAACTGGAATCTGTATGTGTACTTAAGACTGTTCACATTGACATAAATGGAGAATAAATCAGGCATACCTTAAACAGGGAGTAATCACAACCTGACATGAGGTTGCTTGACAACTGGATATGGTTGTAGAGACTGAAATGAAATGAGGAGAGCGCAGCATTAACAACACATACTGGTCTACCATTATTTCTATTTCACAGTATACAGACATTCAGGCACGGCATGAAAGTACAGGAATATAGATTTAGTGCTCCTTACGCCCAGAAATCTTCAACTGTGTCAAATTTAGAGATGAGTCGCAGGTTGGCCTGCCATGTTTTGCTCTTGTCGTTCTTGAAGAACCACAGAGACCATCTGTTGAGGGGGGGAACAAACAGGAAAAAAGAATTTACATTAATGTAGCAAGATCCTAATCAAAACAAGAGGTAAACAAAGGCAACCTAAAGCCTTTGAGCTTTCCGAGCAAATGAGCAACGTACGGATGCACCTGGACCCTGCCGGCAAAAACTGTTCAGTTAATCAAGCCTACACACTCTCTCCCGGCCCAATTAATTTTGACACCGTGTCATACTTGTTCGACGTGGAAGCCTCTCGTGGTTCAGCAACTGCCTTAAGCTCTTTAGTTTGAGGAATAATGAAGAAAACTGTGGCTGTTTACACTATTATGAAGCCATTAAAGCAGCTAGTTGGGATGAAAGCCCGGACCAAAAAGAAAAATTACAGAAAAGGTGGCATAAGTCAACTGGTAGCAGCTTTATTACCTTCAATTGCATTGTCTATTTATAACAGAATGTCTGATAAGCAAATATGACAATCCAATAGTAGGTACTGGTAGGCTGTAGTTTATGGGACCTTTTGGTATACCTTGTTTAACTTGTGCTGTATAATATTTGAATGTTTAAATATAATCTGAGGCATCTGATATTGTCCAGTCCCTTACATGGATCTCTATTAGGGTTGTTTCTTTGCATTCCAATGCTTGCTGTTATAAGGCACATGCACCCACTGACCCTGGGAAGAAATAGGTGGGTGTATTTATCATAATGTAATCGAGCAATCAATTACATGTTCATATCATGTTACTGGTACATTTCCAAAGAGTCATGATGTTAAACAATTTTTTTTCTTCAGTAACTTCTGAGTCCATCTGGTAAATGAATATAATTTAATAGCGAGAAAAGAGTATTTGGGGTTTTTATTCAGATTTTTGTTATATACTTTGTGCTGCATACAGACGGTTTGGTAAATTGCTTCCTCCTGGTGAACACAGCATTCATTGTTTTTTTGCTCAATGGTCTATTCTTGTATCCCTTTCACTTGTGTGAGGTCCATTCAGTTGTGTGGAAGAAGGGTCATTCAGTTGTTGAACTGCTGCTAGAGATCAAAACACTGGGCAACACACAAGTCACAAATCATTTGACATTAAATTCAAATGTCAGATAAAATATGTGTATTATTCTAATGTTCGCTGGCTGTCTTGAATACTTTTGAACTTTGCAGCCCCCTAACCTGTTCTGGAGGGGGTGTTTCATGTAGGCCTCAGGGCTCACAAGCTCCTGTCCAGCCTCCTCAACTCCATCTTCATCAAGGTGGGGTGGACTTGGGGTTGGGTTGAGTTCCTTAAAGAGCAGAGCAAATAAAGAGTCATATTTTCTGGTCTGGGACTAATTTGATAAATAACAGTAACACAACATGTCTAATCTCTTTAATAGCAACTTCACAGTGGTTGATTACATAAGTGAATCCTTCTACCATGCCAACTGCATGGTAGTTACAACTAAATACATTATTTTTTTTAAAGTGTGTGTTTTTTTAATTTTTAGAAAAAGGCCTAATACCGACAAGAACAACGACAGTGTTGTTTTTAATTTCAAAGAAATTAGTCATCTCCGAAAACACTCCGTTCCGTGACGTCAGCGTTTTTCGGTGAAACCCGATATGAACATCTGTTACACATTTCACTGTTCTGTGAAGCTAGAGTTTGCCTTAATCAATCTTCTGATAACTCATTAGTCAAGAATAGTGACAAGCCACTTTGCCCGACTGTAGTAATTCACATAATGTTTGCTGGTGAACGGAAAGAACAGCGTAGCATTTTTCCATTCATACGACTTTACCCTATCTGACAGTTGAATCATTCCCATTTTTGGTCATTTTAACCAAAACTTTGACTCAATCTTGTTTTTTGGAAAGCACTTTATGCAGCAAATCATGTTTATCAGGGAAACTTACAACTTTTAAAGTGGACTTCGCCGGTTTCGCGTTAACTTCTGTAGTGAAGAAGCTTTCGTTGTAACGCAAAGGTCAGCAGGGAGCACTGTCAACCAATTTGACAGTTTTCAAATGTCAGCTATACAACTGCTATTCGTATTTGGTGTACTACTCAGCATGCCGAATATACTGAAAGTTTATAGTAATAACTTAACCTAAGCAATGACAAACTAACACATTTTCTAATGAGACCTAGCGTGGTTGTCACCGTAAAGGTGAACGGCACGTCGGTTAGCTCTAACGTCAGCCTTAAAGCGAGGAGGTCTCCACTCACAGGCTTTCCCCATTTTTATGCCTGGGTCGTGGCACAGAAGACAAACTTGAAACTAGTCAAAACAGCACGTGTAATTCTAACGACGGTTAATTACACTTTACTGACTGGTGTTTAAAGTTTTACATTAACTTTTAGTGCGATATCACCCAGTATTTAGAGCCAGAAACCCCCTTTCCAAAAAAATTAAAATGTTTTGATATGTTCTTTAGAGAAAGTGCTCACCGGTTCGGCGGTCGCCATCTTACAAATCTCCTGTTAGAAAAGTTTCTGCTGATTGGACCCGAGCTCCGAAACGTGACGGTCCCCTCACACGCGCATGCGCTGTGTGCCGACGCTGGATGGCTGCCTGCTTCTCCTCTGCGGCTCCACCCACCCCGGCTCCCGCAGACGAAGGCATGGCGAGCACCGACGAGGCTAGAAGGGAGTGTGAGACAGAGGGCTGCAGCAAGGACGCCAAACTCCAATGTCCCACATGTATCAAGCTTGCTATTCAAGGCTCCTATTTCTGTTCGCAGGTACGGCTTTTTTTCTTGGCTTGCCCGGCTAAAACGCCCGCTTTAGCAACACTCCCAAGGCCCTGTGTCTTCTCACGAGGCTGCTAACTGTCAAGCTAGGTAGACATGTGTAGGTGCTTGGTAAACCGCTAATAACGCATTTGCTTTAGGATAACAAATACCTTGTAGCTGTGTAATGGCACACTGGTCAGTGAGGGTGAATAATGCAGTCAGTGATGGTACCTGCCTGGTGCTATCTGAGTAACGGTAGGCCGAGGTAAAAACGCTTAGCCAGTTAACTGTTGGCAGGTTAGCTAAAGTGAATGATTCAACGTCCCCGATCACAGTGTAAAGTATGTTGGTGCTGTTGACGACAGCGTACAACTGTATATGCAATGTTGTAGAAATCAGTTGTTCTAGTTTTGTAACAGAATTGAAGTGACAGGAATTAAGTTGTGAAGGGCTGCTGCAGAGTGTGAGTCGCGTGCTACATCATTTTGATGCCACGATGTTTGACTCTCATCCTGGTACTTTTCCCAATAGGACCAACCTAGCCCACTCCCAAATCTGTCAGTTTAAAGATGCAATATTTCTTGATTCGCCTTTGGCTGAATGTTAATGCTTACCTATACCCGTTAGCTACTCCCCACAATGCAGATGTTCACCTGAGCAGGATAGTTCACCTAAAATACATGTAGTAAGAACTATAGTACGTGTGTGAGAGTTGATGTAATACTGATACAGTTGTGAATGCAGCTATAGGACTTTCTTGTTGCAGACACTGCATTGGGTAAAGATCGTTGCCAATAAAGCATTAATCATTCATCTATAGCCATTTCACTCTCCCTCTCCGCAGGAAGGCTCTGTTTTGACTTGCATTGGATCAAGTCAAAACAGACTGGCCGATCAACCAGGTTTCAGCTCATTCAAAAAGCTTTATAAATAGTCTCTAAATGTTCTTGTGGTGCAGTGGTATTTGACCCTGGAGGCCTCAGCTGTGATTGCAGATATGGCCATGCAGCCTTACCCCCTGCACTCTACATCATCAGCTGTTAACTGGCCAGTTAACACACAAACACCATTGAATTTGAGACAAATAGTAGTATTATGGTGTCAAGGATACAGAAACATATGTGGGAAGGCCTAAGACGCACTGCTACAATACTGTTGCATTGATTCCTGTAGTTGGGTTTGAATGGGTTCTGCATCAGCACAAAGTCAATGATCATGCATTTGACTCATTGTCATTCACTAACTAACTAAATTTCCTTTTTAAGCGCAATTTGCACTGTCATGTGATTTAAAAAAAATACACACATCTGTCCCTGGGTTATTGTACATACGTCCGCAAATCTAAAGTTTGTTTCTGTGTTTTCATTTTTCAGGAATGTTTCAAAGGGAGCTGGGTGTCTCACAAGCTGCTGCATAAAAAAACAAGTATGTGTCTCTCTGATCACTTGTCACTTCTGCACTGACTGTTAATCAGACAAGCTCTGTAAAGGCATTCACAGTTAAATCAATAAGTGGCAACAAGGAAACCTACTGGTGTTCATTTAGAGCTTGCCACAACAAGTCTAGGGCAGACGATGCCCCTCGGCTGTGAGCTTTATAACACAGTGGTGCCAGATGCTTCACAGGCCTTGTGTTTGTGTTTTCTCAGAGGACGACAAGAACCAGAATGAATCTAATAACTGTGTGGAGAAGGACATCAACACGGACCCATGGCCGGGCTACCGCTACACGGGGAAACTACGCCCTTATTACCCACTGGTACGCTCCTACTGGTCCAAAAGAAACCCTTATCATTTCGAGTGCAGACATGCATAATCGGTGACAGCCTTTTTTTGGTCCCCATTGGTGCTAAACTAATTATCACCTTTTTTTCCTCCACATTTTTCTAATTGTTAACCATTAACAGCTCTAACTATGGCAACAACTACAAGACAAGTTCACATATGCATCATCTTTTTTTGATTGATTTACAGTTGTTTTTTTAATGTTATCGTGGCACAAAGGGCAGTTTTTAAAATGGAACCTTGCCCCTTTGTGACAGGATTCTGAAACCTGTTGGCTGGAAGGATTGAATTAAAATGTACTCTAAAGCCGTTCGGGCCTTGAACAATCAGTCAGTGCCCCACACAGCACCATATACTTTAAGCTGAAAACAGGGTCATACGCTGATACCCACAGAGTAACACGTCTTTTAAAAACTGTTCACTTCTCTTCAAGTGTTTTCTCATCCATGTGCTGATGTATGTGAATTCCACAATGTGACGTGTGTGTTCTCTTCTTGGCCCCCTGGTGCAGACTCCCATGAGGCTTGTGCCCGGTGACATCCAAAGACCTGACTATTCTGACCACCCTAGAGGTAACCATGCTTCTTTCTAAAGGAAATACATTTTCATTGATTAGTTTGTCTCACACAGTCCACTTGAGAAGCTTTGATATCTTCTTTGAAACTCATTCCTTATGGCATGGTAAAATGCATTAACACTGACATTTCTTATTTTATGATTATGATTATTATTTTTGAAATATATATAGAAACACTCCAAATGAGTGTTTAAAAACACCAACATGAATAGTTTTTTTAATTTGTCACAAAGTATATTAACAAAATACACGCACACCTTTTTCTTATAATGCTAATTTTCGAGTCAATACATCAAGATCAACCACTCATGGTTGAGTACTGCCTTTTTAGTTTCTTCAACATAATGCTATTAACTAATGTTAATGTAAAAAAAAAAAATTTTTGGATTTGTGAATAGATTCAAAATGGTAGAAAACAAGAATAGTGCCTCTTGTTTCAATTGGATTGTTTTTGTCCACCCACCCCTTTAACTTCTAAAAGCAGGTGTTTACCCAGTATATCTAAGAGGGTCATCGTGATATTGATGGGGCTTTTATGCAATCATATTTCCTGCCCGCTGGCAGAGTTCCCAATGACACTCATTCAGAACTTTAACATAACAGTTAGCGACTGACGGCATAGATGTGATAACATTGAGTTGGTTGCAAGCTGTCGAAAGCCTGTCTCAACAGTCTTTACAAAGCCGCCATCCATGCATGTGTTTTAAATAACCTTCTGCATGAATAGACAGATAAGCTCATGTGTCTTGTGCTGTTGGCTAAAGGACTACACAAACGGGATAGTCTGAGCGTCTGCATGTCTGCAGGCCATGCCCAAGGCAGAGAACTCCGTCAAGAACAAGACCAGAAATTGTTTTGCTGGTTTTCTAACAATTGAAACTGAAAAATGTCATATTTCTCATTCTAAAAAGAAACCTAGTTTTAAAAAAAAACACACAATCATGAAGAAATGCGGTGTTGCCACTAGCTGTCTGCTATGAGTTCAACCATCTAAACCTTTTATTATGGGGGTTGAACAAGTGGCAGAAAGCTGTATACACCTGCAGAGACAGAGGTGTATTCTCTGTAGGATTGGTAATAGCAGTATCCATCACCGGAGTCAATTTAATTCTCCATTACTATGAGAAATATTGCTCGATGGGGCGCAGTTTAAAAAAAGTATATCTGAGGAAATGTTTGCATGGACATTATAATTGAATGTCCGTTCATCCAAAGAACAATGAGAGCCATCCATTTTTCATTAGTTATTTTCACATGTAAGCACCTGTTAAACAGCCTAGAATCTCTCAAACCTTAGTTTAAAAGGACGTGCAGGTCTGTCAGGTCTGCCGCTGTGTTTATGTCCTCTTAGCTTCATTCTGGTTAATTACCTGACACCTATAATTGTGGCCTGCCTTATTTATGTCCATTTCTCGGGGCTAGTCATTCATTGTGTGCAGCCATGGCAACCTCTATATCCTTGTCATGGGGCTGCATAGATCCCTGCTCAGGTAGTCATGGTTACCGTCTCCTTTCATCCTCCTGTGATGCCGTGTCAGGGACAGGAGCACATCTGTGTTAGGCTGATGTGTCTGTAACGTAGCACGGCTATTGAACTGAAATCAAACCCAGAGCTCTTTTTTTTATTAAATAAAAACTTAAATGCCGATCATTACCACTAGTAATTGGACCTTAACATTATGAATAATCACCATAATTATCAGTGTATGTACGCCCATATGATTTCAACATAGCCTGCTTCTTTTCTGTGCATCTGTATAAAAGCGTGAATATACCTCCAATTGATCGTTGTCTTCACACTGTTGTCTCTTTGAGGTCAAAAGGGGGACGCATATGACTTGTGGCACGCAATCCTATAGAGTTGGTGTTGCTAAGCAACTGTTCATCCAGCATTCATTTTGTTGAGTTTATAAATAATTGATGAGGGAACTGTTGATGAGTCCAGTGCTTTGACCAACATGTATTTAAATTGTCCTCCCTAAGTGATTCTAAGTCCAAGAGTATTGTATATCTGGTCATTTAAAATCTATAGTGGAACTGCATGGAGTGTAATATGTTGCCAGGCTGAGTGCTCTGACAGCTGCTCCTCTGTTCTCCTCCATATAACCATAGCAATCCCGCTCTGCTCCCCTGAGCCCACAGTGTCATTAGAGTTTGCCTCTGCTCGGCTGCTGAGGCCACTAGCCTATCATGTGCAGGGGGAGCTAGTTGGGAGGCACAAAGCACTGATGCAAGATGCTGTTGTGTCTGTTAAGAAATGTGGCTTTTCAGTTATAACGAAATACCTTCTGCAATATATATTTAATGTAACGCGACAAAGCTTTTACGTTACATTATGCAAGCGAGCGATATCAACAAAACCAGATTCTGTCTCGGTATGAATATTTAAATTGAGTAACTTGGCTCAACCCAGTCTTAGACTCCAGGCATGGCTCCCGCCGAGTGTAGACTTGGCTTGTGTTGAAGACAGTGCACTCTGGCTGCATATGTGCAGTTGTTCTTTACAAAACGCTTCTGATGATTCATCACATCCGCCTCTCATCACTTGTACTTGTGTTCTGGATTTGAATTAAGTTGTGTACTCTGCTGAAGCTGCCATGCGTCAGAAATAATAAAAAAATAGATGTTAATCAGAAGTTGGATAGCAATAGCTGTTGTGTGTGTGTATATAAGGACTACGCATTCTGAAGGACTACGTTTCCTCCACACAGGGATATCTGAGTCAGAGCAGTCTCTGAAGGGGACGTCGCAGATCAAGATCCTCCCTTCTGAGGACATCGAAGGCATGAGAGTAGTGAGCAAGGTAAACGCCATTAACTGCCATTGTTGCTCTTTTTTTATTTATTTAAAAAAATGCATTTTGGTTTTGACACTTGTTATTTTTTTCAGCTGGCACGGGAAGTCCTGGACATTGCAGCCTTGATGGTGAAACCGGGTATTACAACAGAAGAAATTGACCACGCTGTGCATCTGGTATATACACACACACACACACACACACACACACACACACACACACACACACATACACACCATTCCAAAGCCTGGTATTCTGTGTTCTCTCTTTGACCAAAGTAGCCTTCACACAAACACACAATAAGATTCCATGTACTGATTACTTTTTCTATAAATGTTTTGTACAGTAGCTGTCCTATTGAAATATATAAGGCTTCATATGCCATCCCTGTTTGTCCTTATTGCTTAAAAGTGTTTTTTTTTATTAGCCACGTGGGCTACATCTCTAAAGATGGCACAAAAAACTGGATGAATTTCCACCATCCTGAGCTGTACTTTGTGTTGTATGCCAGTTATAAAAAGCTAGTATGCTAAAATCACATCTTAAGACCATCAGCGTTGCTCATACCAGCCAGACATTGCATGCCTTCCCTCTTCACTGTTCTCTCTCTATAACTAACTGTGCTTTGTGTGTTCAGGCTTGTATAGCGAGGAACTGCTACCCCTCCCCTCTCAACTACTACAACTTCCCCAAATCCTCCTGCACGTCTGTCAATGAAGTCATCTGCCATGGCATCCCAGACAGAAGACTACTACAAGACGGGGATATCCTCAACGGTATGCTCATGGCACTACACATGGCGATATGATTTTTTGTTGTGTATAATTGACTGAAAATTAAATAGCTTCAGAGTTACATTACCAAATTTTTTTTGTATAACAAACCTAACGTTGACTTCTGCTTGGAACCGCACTTTTGAAAAAAGTTTAAGTTTGCTGTGGTGATGTTTTATTGAAGAGAGCGGTTGGGGGGGGGGGAAATGACAAATGGTTGTACCAGCATCCTGAAATGTTGTCAGCGGGAGTTTGGCCAATTTTAGCCTCTTTATGAATACTTGTGCTTAGGCAAACGTCTTCCGTCCGCCACTCCCCTCAGAGCGTCTGATGGAGGACTTGCCAACAAATCATCTCTCGCTGCGTGGTCCGACAAGACAAATTGTGTCATTAACCTTTACCGGAGGGGATTGGCTAGCCCGCATTCCACATTCTCTATATTTCTCCTTAAATGGGCAAACGTCCCAGTTAGCCCACTAGCAATTCAATTTCCATCAGAAACTTCTAAAAAAAGGGGGCAATTTATTTTACCTTTCAAGTGGGTCGATGTTTTATAAGAATCAATATTCCCCGATGCAAGCCATTTATGTCTGGCACTATTCCTAACAGTACTTTTCTTTGGTTCAATGTAATAGTAATCTAGTTTGTTACACAGTGGCTCTGACATGTCTTCTTTGTCTTTCTCTCTCTCACACAGTGGACATCACCGTCTACCACAACGGTTTCCATGGTGACCTCAATGAAACCTTCTATGTCGGAGAGGTGGATGAAGAAGCAAAGAAACTGGTTCTGACCACATATGAATGCCTTATGCAAGCCATCGACTCTGGTAGGAATGTCAACTGGATTTTCCTTTTTAATGACGATTACAGTTGTGTGAACAGAATAATTTGCTACCGGACAGATAGATGGTAGGAACTCCACCTTCACTGCACGTTGTCTAGTCTTATGACCAGTCATGTACTATATGGCTGTCGGGCTAAGGGGTTAGATCAGATATCGGTAAGAATATACAAGTAAGAAGAAATTGCTCTACAGAAACGATCAAAAATAAGAAGAATATTTACATAGTTTACAGTTTAGTTACATAGTTGGTCCAGCAGAGAGCGCTATCATTCGATAACGAGCTGAGCTTGAAAGTTCTTTCTTGACCTTGGGAACTACTTCTCTGTTTCAGACCAGTTTCCAAAGTCAGAAACACTCAGTCTCATCTTTTAAGCCAAAATGGGAAAAACATTTGAAAAAACAATTACAGTTCGAATTGAAGTTTTATTTATGTCATCTGAGAGCAATTTCATTTTGACTGTTAAATATCCCCATCAGTACATTGATTTCAGTAGAGGAAAATTATTGAAGTCATCAAAAATGTTTCTTGAAGGTGCCGTCATCAGATCTCAAATATTTACATCTACATTGGAATTCCCATATTACCCTTAGCTTATTTCTTTCTATTTCTTTTTTACAGTGAAGCCTGGCGTTCGCTACAGAGAATTAGGGAACATCATCCAGAAGCACGCGCAGGCCAACGGCTTCTCTGTAGTGCGGAGCTACTGCGGCCACGGCATCCACAGACTGTTCCACACCGCTCCCAATGTGCCACATTACGCCAGTGAGTAGTCAGTCTCATGATCCACCGGGCCACCTGAACTTTCCCTCGTGTTCAACCCACAACTAAGTCATTTAACACTTTCATTTCGTTTCCCAGAAAATAAAGCAGTCGGTGTTATGAAGCCTGGCCACGTGTTCACCATTGAGCCCATGATATGTGAAGGTGAGTGGAACTGCCTTTTTTTGTATGAATAATGTGAACAAACAAAAATGATCATTGTAGAGATGATGATAGTTTGAATTAATTATGATTAGAACATAATTGCCTTAATTAAACAAGTACCATTGTTTAAAACAAATACTGTCAAACAAGAATATTGTTTTAAATATGCTGTTTTTCACAAAGTGTTTCAGCGTAGTCACAATGGATATTTCACAGAATCCATGGGGCGTTTAAACTTTTTAACTGGCCTTAGAAGTAGGAGAAGAAACACTTAATTATTCAGTTAATCCGACCCCACTGGGTATTGCAAGGACTTCTTAGGACAACAACACAAATGGAACCTTTTTTTGAAGTATTGTGGCTAACTTTTTAGCTCGAAGTTACACTTAAGTATGAGGATTTGAGGCTGTAAGAGCCCATAATATAGTAAAACAAAATGCAATCGAACCCATTATGTAATAACTTGTCGATAATGTAACAAAACTGCTGAGCATATTAGCCTTCTGCCCATAATGTAACAACTTATTACATTTTGGTTAACAAATTCAATTATGAGGTTAGCAAAATTCACTCCATAATGTAATAAGTGAACCAAAATGATACAGTCGACCCAGTCACGCTTTAAAACGGGTATTTACAATCTTAAAGGAACAGTTCAACATTTTTAATTTTTAGCTTTTTGCCTAGCTCTCCGGCTCAAGAAAAAAGCTACAGGAACTGGAACTCTAAGTGGGCGGGCATTTTTTATGAAGAACCGGTCGCTCAAACACTGGAAGTGAAGGGGAGCTCCTGTGTGCTTGTTGGGACTGATTATTTACCACGTTATGTTGCTCTATACTTTTTACTGGCCGTATATTTATACCGTCACGGGCAGTTCTTGGTTTCCTACCACTATGTACTTGATTCTAAAACGACGTGAAGTGTAAATAGCACACATACTAACAGGAACGGCTTCTGTTGCCCCTTTTTTCGAGCCGGAGAATGAGGCACAAAGCAAAACAATTCAAATTTGTTTTACTATTCCTTTTAAAAACCACTTCATAGCTCACAGTTATCCATCGAGTCAGACTTGACGTATTTGTCTCCACAGCTCTTGTTTAATTGATGGTAAGCCAAAGTCGCGTGTGTGTCTCTTGTGTGTGTCTTGTCCTCAGGTGGCTGGCAGGACGAGACGTGGCCCGACGGCTGGACGGCGGTGACCAGAGACGGGAAGCGCTCGGCCCAGTTCGAACACACTCTGCTGGTGACGGAGACCGGCTGTGAGATCATGACCCGCCGCCCCGAGGACAACGGACGCGCTCATTTCCTCAGCCAATAGGACGGGACCCTGAACGCACCACGGACTGGACTTTTCCAGACACAAGACACCCAGCACCTCTGGGTCACACACACACACACAAACAAACACACAAACACAATATTTCTCTCACACACACACACACACACACACACACACACACACACACACACACACAGTCTCTCTCACATGACACTCACTCATACACACACACACACACACGCACACGCACACACACACACACACTTGCATATCTCAAAACAAGAGGCACCACTCCTAGAGCTCAGTTTAACTGTGGCTCTCATTGTTCTTTGAATTAAATATCGGTTCCTCAAACTAAATGGAAGTACTTGAATGTGTCTTATATCAAACGTGGATCGCTTTATTAGTGAAAACTGTATCCTGTGAAGGAAATACGAAAAGTATTTATTAGGTATTTGCTTAGTGGTCGGAGCTTGACATCAGGCCCGTTGTTGACCGGCTGGTTAGTTGTTGTCTGTGCCGTGTGGAGCTCAGGATGAATTCCAACAAGTATGATGTGCTTTGCTGCTTTTCTCTCTGCCTCTGCTAACTTAATCACACCTCATCACAATTGGATGGAACAAGAATCAGCAATACTTGAGTCAGACGGACAGGGGTTCCTGGAAACTGGGTCAACAAGTCTCACACAACCTCAACTTGCAACCCCGAACCTATTTTAAATGTAGAAAAAATAAAATAACTTATCTTTTGGCATCCATGTTTGAAATCTTCAGAGTTATATCAGTTGACGTGATATTTTAGATAATTCACTTAGATTAGAGATAATATGTGAAGATGAATTCCACTCCCATGTCTCTTCAGTATTTAGCTATTACCAAGAGACGGTTAGCTTAGCTTAGAATAAAAATTGAAGGCAGGGGGAAATGGCTAGCCTGGCTATGTCCAAAGTTTATAAACTTCTGCTGCTGGCCCCCCTACAAGTGTTTTTAAGAGAATTTGTGATCATTCAAGGTGTTTAAAGGTTGATTTTTATTACCAAGCTACTTTCCTGTTTCCAGTTTAAGCTAGGCTAAACAAAGCTAACTAATTCCAGATAGATATGAAAGTTGTTTTGTCCGATTCTCACAAAGAAAGCAAATTAAGCATATTTCCCAAAATGTTTTGGTATTGAAAGTAAAAAAATAATCTACCCATCAGTATTCATTATCATTATTGCTTCATTCCAGCCTGTTTGCTACTCGCATGCCATGTAAACTACGGACGTCTTATTTATATGGTGACGTGCCCAGTAGAAGCACTCAAACCTAACTATTCTTACTCTTGAGTGTGGCTATTATTAGCCCCCAGACAGTTTTTCCAGTAGAGGATTACGTCAGCCGTGGTCGCAAGGAGAATTGTGACGCAAAACTACAAGAGCATCCACACAAGTATCCTGGATGAGAATGACGTTGTTGAAGACACAGCATTTTGTAGTGCTTCACTTGTTAATTCAGCTTTTAAGGAATACCGTCTCTAAGGTGTCTCATGTTTTCCAATAGCCCTGGTGTAGCAAATTGAGCCTTAATATGTGAAACTAGCTATCAAAAAGTTGCCGGGTTTACCAAGGCACGTTGACTGATGTTTCCCCCTCATCTCGACAGTCACCATGTACCTTGATGTGTCGGGGAAGAGTTCTCGTGGTGTGAGCAGCATTCGTTATTTCTACATTTTCAGAGGACTAATGTGATCACAGTTTCTCTGCCATCTTTGTATTTTCTTCTAATGGAGTAATAAATGACTCTTGTGTAGCTCTGCGTGGGTGACTTTGTCCTTGAATAGCATGGTGATTTCAATCCAAAAAGTGTTATAAAAATTCACCATTAATTCACATGCATTTGTGGAAATGACTCATCTGGGTAGCTGTCAGCTTAAATAACCCTTTTAAAACTCAGTGGAGTACTATGATAGTGTGAAATGCATTTGAGGTTTGACTTTGGACATTATTAATTTCCTTCAAGCGATAGTAGTGTGACTGTTACTTGTGTCATCAATGCTCTCTGTGCTTCTATAGTAATATGTTAATTAAAAGGCCCTTAAACATGATTTAAAAATCTGCTAATACAAAATAATAATACATCAGATTTATATAGCGCTTTTCCAAATGCTCAAAGACGCTTCATGTCAATAGTTCAAACCATTGGACAAAGTAAATTATAAATTAGGGCCTCCACAGTACATCAATGGACCGAAAAACACATGAGTGGACCTTGCAAAACAGTTGAACTCACTTTGCTTAATTCTTAAACTTTATACACAAAATGCTGTGTCCGAACAAAGTGCAAAACACCAAATGGCATCACGGGCCTTGGTTCAAAGCCCATTGCTAAACAAACAGATCAGGCAAAATGAATGCAACATTTCTTCTCATTTAAACATTACCCTTGTGAAAGTAAGGCATTCATCTCTACTACAGTACATTATGATTGAAATGGATGTCATTGAGGAAAAATCAAGTGGTAAATATGATAGCATAAGAAATGAGAACAGCCTGCCTTGCTCATGGCGAAAGATCTTGTTTGCTCAAACGTAAACCAAACAGTAATATGGGGTTGGGCGTCGGTAATTACAGAATGGAAGTGCATTCACAAAAATTATTTAGCCTTGTATGCAAGTAGGACTTACTGTAGGTTACTTCAAAGAGTATTCTCTATAGTCTCATCTATATTTACATTAATACAGCATATTCAATGAGTAAATCGTCATTATCTCAAGTACCAGCTTCTGCGTACGTTTCACATTTTTATCTCACTGCTGCTTGTATGAGGAAATGCTCATATATTCTTTCTATGAGAATTAGATTGGAATAATGATCACATTTCTATGACAAACGTGTAATGTTATGATGCTCAGATAAACTTACCGCTTGGTGACCATGTGTAAGTTTGATATGAATGCTAATGCAATTGTAAAAGACCATAACACTATTAATCCCTGCTGCATTCCATTGTGTTCTACCAAATCCATGAACCTTGCTATTGTGTATGCTGTTCCACTGCTCATGCCCCCCCTTTATTTGGACACTAAATGGAATGCAGCCATCATTAAAAAAAATGCCTTTCCTTTTGAACATCACAAATAGTTTGTGGTGATTAAACCCAATCAAGCTGAAAAGCCCACTAGTCCTTTGAGTCATCCCAAGTCGATATCATGTGTCCTCATCGTCCTTGCACGAGAATCCTTCATTGCTCTTGCCTCGCGGACAGAAGACCACAGAAATACTCAGGAGGGAAAAAAAAACGTTTGAGCACGTACTGAGTTGTTGGGTAAACATGGGTGTAGACATGTTTTGCCTCACTAAGAATGGCATGGCTGAGCACAAGGTATTTACGGCAAAGAGTCGTGAAATGGTCAGCCTTGTACTGAAATCCTTCGGGGACATAATCAGAGGGTAATCGAGCATGGTTTACTTTATCGGCAGCGTCTTCAACACACCAGAACCACTCAAAACTCCTCATCGATTAACAACTCTCAGACTCTATTGCCATCCGTTTTTTTGTGGTTGTACTCCCTTATTTATTCAGTTGAGATCATAGAATATTTCTGAATAATTCTGTTTTAGTTTGCCTGTATGTTCCTTCAGGCGGGTTAGGGGTGCTGATCAAAGAGTCATCTGACTGTGCATTGTTCAAATAAACACAAGACTCGAACAGGGATTTGAAATGTTATTTACTGAACTGATCGTGGTGAACTCGGGAGTGGGATCATGGCTTTCTGCACTCCTCCGCGTCTACAACTGAAGGACGACACGAATGCTGAAAGATAAAAAAAAAAAGGGTTTAGAATGTGGATATCAGATTTAAAATACATTATTGATTGAACTGGTTCTCGTATTTATAAAAAAAATGTAAAAAAGAGAAGGCCTCTTGGGGTGCAAATAAGTAATAAATCCTGTCTCAACAGAGGGTAGTACTGACGCATCAAGTCCCCTGATAGAGAAAATAAAAAAACAAAAAAAACAGAGACGCCTGAGAGTATACTGAGCACATTAACATGATACATTTTGAGGCTTACCATTTCCCAGCATGCATGAGATCAAAACCTTCGCTGATCTTCTCAAAGGGCAGAGTGTGAGTCACAAACTCATCTACTTTGAGCTTTTTGCTCATGTACTCTTCCACCAGTCGGGGAACGCTTTCGACACTCTTGTAGCCTGGGAAAAAGTGGAAATAATTGAAGAACAATTGAAGTAGTATTGTGTGATTCATCCAACTGTGGCAAACAAAAAAAAGTTTTAATGCTTTTATTTTGTCTATACATACACAAAGTTACTGTCAGGAAAAAAAGTGATTCAATGTTGTGTACGTGAGCATAAATCAATATCTGTTCATATTACAATAGAGCCTCGTTTTTAAAAAGGATTACACATGTCAAAAGCAAACGATATATCCAGTCTGTAGAAGTTACATAACTGTATGCACAGGGAGTGCTTGTGTAACAAGTTTGGCCTCACTCCAGACTGACAAAACATTTATTCTAGAGAAATGAAGGATTTGCTTGCTCTGTGCAGGGTGTGTGCTCCCTTTGTATGAGAGCAGGGTTTTTGCAGTGCAGACAGTTTTATCCATATAAATAAAATCTATCTTGACATCCAATGTCCTCACATTGTTGGAACCAGCCACAGTGGCAATGCTTAGAAACATCTTTATCTTAACTAAACTGTTCGGAGCCTCCTCAAATTAGCACATGTATATATCACATCAACTTGCTCGTTACCTCCAAAAGCAGTGCCTTTCCAGGTGCGTCCAGTTACCAGCTGGAAGGGGCGGGTGGAGATCTCTTGACCGGCCGCTGCCACCCCGATGATGACGCTGGTGCCCCAGCCTTTGTGGCAGGCCTCCAGGGCTGCCCTCTGTCGCCAAAACACCATATAAGTACAGCATTAACACTCACATTCGTTTATCATCTGCAGATCAGTCTGGCCTTTCTCATATCTCTCAATCTGGCCCTGCTCCCTTGCTTGGTTCTTGTGGCTAGTGAGATACGGCTAGTCTCACGAAGCTAGATTGACGACTGCACGAACCAATCAGAAGATGCCTTCCACTGTAAGGGACGAACCTTAGGTCTGAATGCGCCTGATTGATTTTTTTTTTTACCAGACTCCTCCACACAGGGATTGGAGAAAGGCCAGACTGATCTGCGGAAGAGAGGCTGGCTAAGGATCTTTAGTGGCAGGGTTGTAATGTGTAAAAAAGCACACAGAGATAAATAACTTAGTCTGGGAGCTGGTCAATAATAAGGGATTATCATTTTTCCCACTCACCATGATTCCCACATTGCCAACACATTCGAAGGAGTAGTCCACACCTCCGTCCGTCATCTCCACCAGGACCTCTTGGATTGGCTTGCTGTGGTCCTTCGGGTTTACCATGTCCGTGGCACCGAACTCTCCAGCCGTTTTGAACTTGTCGGGGTTGAGATCGATTGCGATGATCCGGGCCGCACCGGCTTTTTTACAGCCCATGATGGCTGCCAGGCCCAGCGCCCCCAAGCCAAACACTGCACAGGTAGAGCCCGCCTCCACCTGTAGGGAGAGGCCAGTTTGGGTCAGCACTTTACTGCCACTGATAGTGCAGCATTTTGCAAGTGCTTGCATCGTCAAAGTTGTGTTTTTCACTGGCATAAGGGAAGTGCTGCAAGTACATGCTGGCTCAAAATCAATAACTTGCTATTTTAAACAATGTGAAGCTCTACTGTAGCACAGCGTTGCTTTGAGCAAAGTGCTAACGTCAGCAATCTAACATGCACACCATAAAACGTGGGGACAATTTATTCTTTCATATGGGCAGAGTTCGACATCTTCACTTTTCACTGAATTGTAATTACACAGTGAAAGTCATTTGGCTTGCCTAAATGTCGGAACCATTAATGTCTGCTCGAAATGTCTCTGGCAATACATAAAATACACACAGACTACCTTACAGTCAAAGAGCTTACAGGCCAACATGCTGGGGCCTGAACCCTATGTAGCTGTATGTTTTTTTTTCGCCCACAGATCCAGTGTCTACAAGTAGGACAATGGAAAAATAAGGAATATGATAAGCTGGCTGTCATGGTGTGAGGAGAGGAGGCTGACTTACCTTGGCAGTGTTCAGAGCAGCTCCATAGCCGGTGGTGATGCCACAGCCAAGCAGACACACCTTGTCCAGAGGGGCCCTATGGTCCACTTTGGCCAGGGAGATCTCAGCCACCACAGTGTACTCAGTGAAGGTGCTGCAGCCCATGAAGTGGAAGAGGCTCTTCCCTTTGCAGGTGAAACGGCTTGTCCCGTCCGGCATCAAACCTCTGCCCTGAGTGAGTCTGGAGAACAAGACACAAGCACAGATCTAACATCAACTTGACAAGCAGGATTTTGATGTTATCAGCTTGGTGAAGTCAGCGATTCTGGAGAACGCTGTCAAAATCAGTGAAAATCTCCCCACGATCTGTACCGTGTGTGCGCTGAATAAATCTGGTGTTAATACACAGCCTAGGCTCTGTAAACTGGCATGTGAAAGCTACAGGGGGCACGTTTTGTTGACATACTATTTTTACATACCCATTTACAGAGCTTAGGCTGTGTATAACCTACAGAATTGTATGGACAGGTAGCAGATCGTGAGGAGATAATCACTGATTTTGACAGAAAGTGAATTGACAACAAGCGTTTCTTCAGAATCGCTGACTCCAACCTTTTAATCAGTGAAGTTGACGCGTGCACTTTAAACCCCCGGGTGACTTTTTTACCTTATCTTCTGACACAGGTTGGTCTTGGGACTCTTACAGAACTTGCACTCTCCACACTGGGGCACGTACAATGGGATGACGGTATCCCCTGAAACATAGTGAGTATATGTCGCCCTTTGAGCATTTGCACTACAGCTATACATGAAGTGACCCTATTCTGTCTAAAGAAGATAAGTGGGAGAGAGAACCTGGTTGAAACTTGGTGACTCCCTCTCCAACGCTCTCCACGATGCCGGCTCCCTCGTGGCCCAGCACTACAGGGAAAACGCCCTCAGGGTCCGAGCCACTGAGCGTGTAGGAGTCAGTGTGACAGATGCCTGTAGCCACAACCTGAAATAAAGCAATGAGATCGGATCTCCATGCTCAATACATTTAAGGCAAAACACTGCACGTTGGCTATAGGGTCCAACTTTTTACTTATAGATACCAACATGAACTTTTTGGCTAGTATGAAAGGAGACATGTTATGGACGCAAAAACAATGTTTTTCTTGCAGTGCCAGGCTTTACAACTAATTCTTATCTGGAAATGATTATCTGCCTCATTGTGGGTTCATCAATCAACTCATAAATCAAATGTCATGGGTCATTTTTCAAATCATCTACTAAATATGAAAGCATCACTGACTTCTTAGAGGTTATACCGCCGATGTAAAGATAGTTTCAAAGTAAAGAGCAGACCTTTATTAAAATGTGAGTGCATGTGTCAGTAGCAAACACAGTATAGCCCTGATTCATTACCTTGAGACGAACCTCTCCGGCTTGAGGAGGTGCCACCTCCACCTCCTCCATCACCAGGGGTTTCCCAGCCTCCCATGCTACGGCAGCTTTGCACCGGATCACCTACAAACACACATCGTTCACAAGCTTCAGCTGCTGGCCCCCTTGTGTATGACTCATGACAACATGGGTCTGAACATTTAACCCATTCAGAGCTATAGAGTGTCCCTTGTTAAAAGAATGGAGTAAAACATATTGCAACTTTCTTCTTTTACTGTGGACTTTATGTAAAATAAAATAAAAACAAGATCATGGTCAGTTTACCATCAGCTGTTCTAATCAGTCTACAGGCTGAATATAATAGAAACAGGAAAACTGCCTTCAAGACAAACTTTGACCTTTTCACTTGCTTGTGCAGACCGTGTTGCAAAAACAGGAAGTCTTGACTGGAACACTGGCAAATACTTACCACGCGCACATAACTTTTTACTTTTTTTAGATTTTTATAGATTTCGAAAACAGCCTGGTTGTTTCTATTTTTTACATTTGGGGGGAAATTCTGACTACTAGACATTCCAACCCGCCTTTGACATTATACCTGTGGTCCTTTAAACAGACCCTCTCCTCTACCAAAACACCTAGCAGGGGAAAAACATTCACACAAGTTCAATATCCTGTTGTAATTTGTGCATGCGAGGGGAAGTCTGTGTGCTTACCCTCCCTGCAGTAGCCATGCTGAATCACGAATGGACTCTCCCACAAAGGTTAGGTAACAGTTAAGGATGTTTATCATTGTTTGGTCCAATCGCAAAGAAAGGGCTGTCCTTGTGAGGGCTTTGGGCTGTGGCCAAACACTTTGGGATGGTTCTCTCTCCCTCTGCAATACTCATTTCCCCCGCAGCTAATGTTTAACAGAGGTGCAGATAAGCACAGGGGGATAAAACACGAAGTGGATACTGCATATACAGTAAGACTCTGAACACAGTCAGTTCATATCGCATTCAAGGGGGCACCATTTGTCTTACAGCTTGAGTGAAGAATTTGGTAAAAAAGAAAATAGTTTGGGATTTTCCACTGATTTTATATTTGCTGTATACATTTGAATTGTTTTTCAATCATATTATTAGTTATAACCACTACAGGGAAAAATACACATTATTTCATTAAATAAATGTCTCAAATGTTATGATTCAAGATGGTGATGCATTGTGATGATGAGCACGGTATGTAGTGTTACAAATTCATAATTGTCAAATAGAAATCATAGCCAATCAATCACTTATGCTCCTCTCTTTGTCTCAAAATGTTGCATGCTTCTACACCAAAGACAGGTAATGTCTAATTGTTTAATCTAACACAATAAATCTAGTGTGTGTAAGAACCATTTAAAACCAGGGTCAGTCTCAGGTTCCATTGAAAACAGAGAGCAATCACACACTGTTAATTTCTTCTGCTTTCAATCACAAAGCGGCTGCTACGAAAATGTAGTCATATAGTTTCTTCTCACTTTTGATTGAATGGGCCTCTTGTCTTCTGCAATATCCTATCCTTAATTATACATTATTCAAACAACAGGCAGAAGATGGTTTATTTGTCATATGCACAACAATAACAGCACTACTCAGGGCCCTTTCTACACTCATATTTACAACCTTGTCTATCAAGTTAAGAAAACATTGGTATAATTAGGCGGGCTGGAGTAAATGTTTGAACGACACCTAGTTTAATAGAGCATATTATGCGTGAATGCAGTGCCTATTAAATACATAATTAAACCAGATCACAAACAAACAGGGCACATAAGCCATTTGTTTAAACTATTTTTTTATGCAGCTCTGTAAACACTTGGACATGTTTTTGCTCATTAATGTGTGAATACTGCAAATACTTCTTACCACAATTATCACCACAATCTGCACCATAAACTGTTCATAACTTGATAGATTTTATGTACAGGGAAATCACTGAATTTGGGTTTGATTTAAAGCACCATGGTGTTATTCTGGAGAAACACTCAGGACCGCCCGGATGCTGTAAAATAAAAAAACAGAAAAGATATTAGAGGTCTTGGACCTATTCATTTATCTGCGTTGCTGTCGACTCATGAATTGTGGAGAAAGTATAGGAGTGTTAACCTACCATTCACCACGCTTCATCAGTTCAATGGCATCATTGATTTGGTCCAATGTCATGTTGTGAGTGATAAACTCATCCACCTTCAACTTCTTGTCCATGTAGGCTTTAACCAACTTTGGCACGTCGTCCCTGCCCTTATAACCTAAGCAAAAACATATCCACAAAATCTCAGAATAAGAGTATAGACATTCACCCAGAATACAACTAGCTATACCCGAAAGCCATATAGTTAACAGAGATTCATTAGTCAGTGGTGATGCTCATATTTGTCTCACCTCCAAACATGGAGCCTGTCCATGTGCGTCCAGCAATGAGGTCAACTGGTTGGGCGGAAAACTCTTGGAGCGCTGTCCAGCCAACAATCACACTGACACCCCAACCTACCACACAAGACTGCAAGGCACTGCGCTAGATGGAGAAACAGATCAAAGTCAGTGGGCTTGTAACCAGTAGGGTGGAGGTCCAAATAGCCGTACTATTTGACATTTGAATCATCTGTTTTTTGAGGGGATCCATCATAAAGCACATACAGTAATACAATTCAACAGACATGATCACATACAACAAATACACATGAAGGTTCTTGTTTACCGACCCAGTAAATTTGACAACAAGCATTCTCCAGAATCGGAGGACGTTATGATTCAAATCAGCAACATGACGTTTTAAGGGTAACCAGTAAATCATTCTTCCAGAGGCGTAATTAATTAATTGTTCTTATGTTGTGATATTCATAGACAAGGTATTGAGGCGTATAGTCGTGGTGGGTAAGGGTTGCAGTTCGGTGGGCTAAGGAGCTCATCTCTGCTTTTTGCAGATGATGTGGTCCTCATGGCGCCATTGGTCACTAACTTTAGAATGGTTTAATTGGTTAGAATGAAAGATTATTGTTTTAATAGTTAGGTAACACCTCTCCATTATCTTCCTAAACCAGATGAAATCAAATCTCCCTACCATGACATCCACCTTCCCGGTACATTCCAAGGAGTAGTCCACTCCTCCGTTGGTCATCTCAGCTATAACTTGGTTGATGGGTTTACTGTGATCTTTTGGGTTCACAAAGTCAGTCGCACCAAACACCTTGGCCTTCTCAAACTTGTCTGGATTAATGTCGACAGCGATAATCTTCTTGGCTCCTGCAGCCTGGCAGCCCATGACTGCAGCCAAACCCACACATCCCAGGCCAAACACAGCACACGTGGAGCCTGGTTCCACCTAAAGCAAAATAGACTCTAGTCAACATCACACTTTAGGTTGGACCCCTCAATGATCCATACAGAAATGATCAATGATTTTGTGTCCCATAATACAATTTGCCAAATGTACTTGTCACAAAATTTCTCCGTCAGTTGTTTCAATTGAATAGTATTGATGTAAGCTAAATATCTACAACAGACATACACACCTTAGCGTTATTCACTGCTGCTCCATATCCTGTACAGATCCCACAGCCAATGAGACAGACTTTGTCCAGAGGGGCGGCAGGGTCAATCTTAGCCACAGCCATCTGGTTAACCACAGTGTACTCAGAGAAGGTACTGTTTCCCACAAACTGCAGCACCTTCTTCCCTTTACATGTAAACCTGGACTCTAGCGGTGCCATCATGCCTGGACGAGTTTCGGCCCTGAAGAAGATAATTTATTGACTTAAAAAAATGTAATTTAAAAATTTGATGGCTGATATTGTCATGGTCTGCCTGTGTCTTGTCTTGTTTTGGTGGTTTCCCTGTGTTTCCTGTTTTAGTTTGGTATGTCTGTCTTGTTTCTCCCCATGTCCTGTCAAGTTTCCCTCCTGTGTGATTACTGGCCCCGCCCTAATGTGTTCCACCTGTTCCTTGTTGCCTACCCTGTCTTTTGTGTGTATATAAGTGCTTGTGTTTCATTGTTCCTTGTCTTTGCATTATGGTTGTTGGTGAGTCTTGTCCTCTATGTTACCAGTGTTCGCATTTTTTTTTGTTGCCTTTTTTTGAGTTGTTGCATTTTTGGAGAATAAATTATCCTTTACTTTAACCGTCAGCATTTGGGTCCTACTTGCCGGCCTGCCCACCAGCTACCTTAACAGATATTGTCCTAATAGAGGGTTCTTTTGAATACTTCCAAGTCAATTTTAATTGAAAAACAAAGAAAGATCTTAACTATCTGTCCCTTACTATCTATCTATCATCAGAAAGCTCCTAAAGTTGCTAATTTGATAGAGACATTGTTGAAAAGCCAACTGATAGCTCACCATCCGTTCTCACACTGATTGGTCTTTGGGCTCTTACAGAAGCGACATTCTCTACACTGGTTGTAGTTCACAGGAATCACTTTGTCTCCTGAAAGACACAAACAATGTTGTCATGTATGTTACAGCCAATGCATTTTGGCCAACTTTATATTCATTTTGTAATAACAGGATACAATGGTTGTAATAAAGGAATAATGCGGATTCCGTCCTGGCTGTGGAACGGACCAGCTTTTCATTCTCGCAAGGATCCTAGAGGGAGCTTGGGAGTATGCTCATCTAGTCTACATGTGGTTTGTGGATCTGGAGAAGGCGTATGACCGAGTTCCCCGAGAGATACTGTGGGGGGTGCTGCAGGAGTATGGGGTGAGGGGGTCCCTTCTCAGGGCCATCCAATCTCTGTACGTCAAAGCGAGAGCTGTGTCCGGGTTCTCGGTAGTAAGTTGGACTCGTTTTCGGTGGGAGTTGGCCTCTGCCAGGGCTGCGCTTTATCACCAATCCTGTTTGTGATATTCATGGACAGGATATCAAGGCGTAGTCGTGGTGGGGAGGGGTTGCAGTTCGGTGGGCTGTGGATCTCATCTCTGCTGTTTGCGGATGATGTGGTTCTGATGGCATCATCGCACTGTGACCTTCAGCTCTCACTGGATCGGAGTGTGAAGCGGTTGGGATGAGGATCAGCACCTCTAAATCTGAGGCCATGGTGCTCAGCAGGAAACCGATGGATTGTCTACTCCAGGTAAGGAATGAGTCCTTACCACAGGTGAAGGAGTTCAATTACCCCGGGGTCCTGTTTGCGAGTGAGGGAACAATGGAACGTGAGATTGGCCGGAGAATCGGAGCAGCAGGGGCGGTTTTGCACACGCTTTACCGCACTGTTGTGGCGAATCTTCGTCGGTCGATCTTCGTTCCTTTTATCTTATTTTATTATTTTTATTTTATTTAACCTTTATTTCACCAGGAAGGTCCCATTGAGTTACAGTAACTCTTCTCACAGGGAGTCCTGGCCAAGACAAGCAGCAGAAAAGAAGTTGCAGAATTTGCACAAGGCCACACACACACACAAACAAAGTACACCACAATTGACACTATAATGCTAAAATTACACTTCATAACAGGCTATATAAAAACAAGCTAATACATACAGCTAAAAAAAACTAATTAAAAATAAATAAAAGGCATCAGGTTAAAAACAGTTGCAGTGTTCTTTTAGAGCTGATTGTAACATGTGTTTAAAGGTACTGAGTGGTGGGAGTGATTCCAGCTTTAGAGTGGCTTGAAGTTCATTCCAGACCTTTGGTACATATGATGAGAAAGCTGTTGTACCCAGTTGTGTTCTTGTTAGTGGTGTGGTTAATAACATATATTCTGATGACCTTGTTTTGTAAACACTGTTATGGAAGGAAAGCAAATTTGAAATGTAAAGGGGTAGTTTACCCATTAGTGCTTTCGCAATAAAAATCAGTGCATGTAGTTTCCTTCTAAGGGAGAGGGAGGGCCATTGTACAGCCTCATACAGAATGCAGTGGTGAGTTCTAGCTGGGGCACCTGTGATGAAGCGCAGGGCTGAATGGTAAATTACATCTAGTTTGTTTAATAGCGATGAGGAAGAATGCATATAAATGAGGTCACCATAGTCTAATACTGATACGAAAGTGCTCTGCACTAACCTTTTCCTTGCTAAATGAGGAAAACACTTTTTCATGCGAAAAAAGAAACCTAATTTAGGTCTAAGTTTTTTTTAAAAGGCTCACAATATGGACCCCGAGAGACAGCTTATCATCAAGCCAGATACCCAAGTATTTATAAGACGATACTCTCTCTATTATCGCACCATCCTGAGTTGTTAAAGTGATGTTTATTGGAGAGTGTGAACGAGTAAAAATCATTGACTTAGTTTTTGTAGCATTTAGTACCAAATTTAAGCTTACCTGAGATTTTTGTACTACACTAAAAGCAGACTGTAAATATGTAATTGCTTCACTGACTGATGTGGCAGATGTATACATAATGGTATCATCTGCGTAAAGATGAATCTTTGTTTGCTTTAAGTCCCTACCTAAATTGTTTATATAAATGGAAAATAAAATGGGGCCCAAAACTGACCCTTGTGGGACACCCATTTTTACTTCCAGCAAAGATGAGGTACAGTTATCCAATGCCACACACTGAGTTCTACTACTGGTAATTAGTGAACCAGCTTAATACAGTGGTACTAAAGCCTATACTTTGCAATCTCTGCAGGAGAAGGTGATGGTCCACAGTGTCAAATGTTCCTACCCTCACCTATGGTCATGAGGGCTGGGTAATGACCGAAAGAACGAGATTGTGGGTACAAGCGGCCGAAATGGGCTTTCTCAGGAGGGTGGCTCCCTTAGAGATAAGGTGAGAAGCTCAGTCATTCGTGAGGAACTTGGGGCAGAACCGCTACTCCTTTGCATCGAAAGGAGCCAGTTGAGGTGGTTAGGGCATCTGGTAAGGATGCCCCCCGGGGCGCTTCCCTAGGGAGGTGTTTCAGGAGCTTCCAGCTGGAAGAAGGCCTCGGTGAAGACCCAGGACTAGGCGGAGAGATTATATCTCTATGACTTCGGAGAAGCGGTTGAAGATGAAGATAAAGGTAATAAGTGAATACCTTCAAAATGAGACAAAACTAGATAATGACCATATCATAATGCTGTTCCAAACATGCCTTTTTGTTCCAAGATCATTCTCTACAAAGGATATGTTAATTGCTGTGACTTCTTACCAGAGGTGGGTCGTAACGCGCTACATTTACTCCGTTACAAATACTTGAGTAACTTTTTGAATACATTGTAATTTTAGGAGTAGTTTTATTGCAACATACTTTTACTTTTACTTGAGTAAATATTTGAAGAAAGAACGGTACTTTTACGCCGTTCCATTTGGCTACGTGACGGTCGTTACCTTATTTTTTTATCTATTTTATTTATTACATGCGAGAGCTATTTCTCTCATGATTTCTCTCCCCGGGGACGTCTTCAGCCAACATCTCTATCACGTGACTATTTCAACCAATAAAAACCACATTACAAAAGCTTGCCAATCAAATGCAGCCACTTCAGTCACATGACAAGTGTTGTCATGTTGTCATAGGGCTCAACCATGGGCTTAACAATGTCCGCGGACTTTTTTAAAGGCTGCGGTTCCGCACCGATGTTGTGTCCGTGGCTGTGCCATGTAGGTTAAACGCATATTTTACCGACTATCTGGGTGAGTCGAGAAAATGGAAGAAACCGCTGATTCCGAGGAGCAATAGCCACACCCCTGGCCTCAAATACAAACTCACACACTCGCAAGCTCTCAATCACACTAACTCACAAAATAACAATCACACACTCACAATGACACAGACTCCCACACACTCGCAATTACAGAGAAACTGTTCTTCTTTGACACATGTCCTGTTCTCCCTGTAGCCTACTCACTTCGCATGCCCCAGTCTGGCTGTGTGAGAGTCTGAGAGTGGTCTCTTTGTTCAGCCACTCTGTAGTTTCATACGTTAAGTGAGTGTGCCAGCAGGTTTTGATGTGTAACGAAGTTTAATTTTGTGTTTTATATTTTTGGGGCTAAACACAACCTAGATAATTTTCTCAGGGCCAGTGACATATTGTAGGAATTTGTTTTAAAATGTGTATATGCAAAACAATTGCAACAGTGTTATAAGTGTATTGGTTTTAATTAATATAATTTTGGACAAGCCTAATTTATTATCATTTTATTTGAAGGGTGATGTATTTAATTTGGCAGATAGTTAATTTATTATTGTTTGAGTTCAAGGGTTATTCATTTGATTTTTAAATACCTTATTTATTGTTTTATTTAAAATTATGTTATTTAACATATCTTTATTTGAACATTGCTGTTTTATATTATGTGCATGTCTATTCTGTACCGTTTGTGTTGCTCTGTATATTTCAAAAATAAATCCGGAGTAATTCAGTAGGCCTACTTGTACTCTTGAGTACTTGAGTAGTCTTTTCACTGCATACTTTTTTACTCTTACTCGAGTAATAATTTTTTTGATTACTTTTACTTCTACTTGAGTAATTATAATCTTAAAGTAACTTACTTTTACTTGAGTACATTCTTTGGCTACTCTGCCCACCTCTGCTTCTTACCTGGAAACACTGCTGGTAGTTTCTGTGTCATAACCATGAATCAGTGCTGCGAAATGCGAAATTGTCTGTTTCTATTTCATTGTAATATTATGTTAAACCAAACAGCCAGAGGCGCAGGGATTACCTGGAAACACTGATGGTAGTTTTTATGAAAGGCACTTGCCACTCACAAGTTTTTCTGTGTTAATTGTCTCTGAGAAGGGACAGGTGTGTGAGGTCTATATCTAGCCCTTGGCTTCCAGTGTTCAGAGCTGACTCATCATCAGAGGCAGTGAGAGCATCAACTCTCGCATGTATCTGTATATAAACACTTGTCGGTGTGATTTACGCACAGTTCATTTATGTTTTCTTTGGGAACTATTCTGCCAGGGATGTTGGCTTGTATGGTCTGGTTTTTCAGTTTTCACCTGGCTTTCGCACCAGCCACTTAGTAGGCTCCACTCTGTATTTCCCCCAGCTGCTCGGCAGTGTTGTTTTTAGTTTCGCTTTGGACCCCATCAATTTCCCCCCTTTACTGCGGCAGAGGGCTTTCATTTTGAGGCCTTTTATTCTTCTGTTTTTCTCCCATCCCTTACAATTGTTCTGCGACTTCTGTGGTAACCTTTTATGGGCTTAACCTCAAGACTTTTCCGGTCCGCAATTGTGTCCCCCTTCCTGTTAATATAACAAGCTCATATTCCAAACCATAAGAAACTGACCTGGCTGAATTTCGGTGACTCCAGACCCGACACTCTCTACGATCCCGGCTGCCTCATGGCCAAGAACAGTTGGGAAGCCGTCTGGATGCATACTCTCCAAAAGGTGGTACAAGTCCGTGTGACACACTGCAGTCGCCACAATCTGTAACATGACAGTTAAAAAAACCTGAACACAATGCAAAGACGAGTGAGTGTGTCAGTCTTAACACTTTTACATGTACTGCCACTTTAACTTAGAGTTAAAATCAAACCGCACTAAATGGATCTTATGAGCTGCACTAAGCAGGATGTTTATATCTAAACTACCTCTGTGACAGCCACTGTTTGACATAGTGAGGCTGCTGCAAAGATAAAGTGAAAGAAACAATTCAAGTCACATTTCTCACCTTGATGCGGACCTCGTTGGCCTGGGGTGGGGCTACCTCGATCTCCTCAATCACCAGAGGCTTGTTGGGCTCCCAGGCCACTGCTGCCTTGCACTTGATGACCTAGATGACAGTGACACTACTTGAAGTTACCCAGCTTGAGGTAGGCCAGACACTATTGGGGATGACTGATGTTAAGCCATACAGTTTTCCCAGAAAGAGCAACAGTGCAGACTTCTGGTAAACTGGAGAACACAGGTAAAGCAACAGTAAACTGTAAAAGGCAACATGCTATATTAACAAGACCCAGGATAAGGTGTTGTAATCCTTTGTGCTAATAATCAATGTCAAAACAACTGCTATCATATCAAGCAAACTGATAGCTTTAAGATTGTCCCTACATTTTTTTATTATTACATATTAACATCACGTGGTTTCTTCATTAAAACCACTTGTTGGGACCAGATGTTGTTACAATGTGAAAGCAAACATCACATTAAAAGCCACACAGGTTGTTTGACAAACATGAGCTGGATTAGCACAGTATACAATGTTCTAATCAATACAATCATGGTTCGCAAGTTAATTATTAATTTACCATGTAGAAAGCACCCTCATATATAGTGTGTGAGCTTGACATAGGAAATATTCATGCACAAATACAAAAAGAACAATCACATAAAGCGGCCTTACTTACCTTACCAGCAGTAGCCATTTTGGTTGCAACGATAAGGGTAAAGAGATATGAGCAGGACAGGAATCAAGAGAGGACTGCAGCTGCGGTGCAAGAGTGCAGAGCATAGCAAGATAGCCAAGATCTCAGGTTCTCTGTGTTGTGTCAGTATACTGTAAAACTGTTTCGAAGGCTTTCAGAGGGGCAGGCACTCTCTGTTATCAGAACATTGTTCCAACACGTGAGAGGACAACAGAGAAAGAGTCTGAGTTGAAAAAAAACAAGCGACAACCACAACTAAATCTCAAAATACTTTTTTTATTAAACCAACGTTAATACACAGCCTAGGCTCTGTAAACTTGTTTGTAAAGAAAGGGTATGTTAACAAAGGGAGCCCACCGTAGCTAACCACATGCCTCTTTACACAGCCTAGATAGATTTTTTTACAATGTACACAGTACGGACAGGTAGCAGATCTTGAGAAGATATTCATTTATTTTGACCTTCCTGACCCTTGGACTTCCGCCTGTTTTTTAATGGTCAGTAGGCTATATAATGTGAACTGTCTCGTAAATGAGTTGTGTGCAAACCTGGTTTTGTACCTCTACATAACAAAATGTCTCCTTTACGTATCTTTTGGCCACAAGTAGTTGCAACACTTATGCCTTTTTTTTTAAAGATGCAGTTACTGATTTTTGGCCACTTAGGGGCAGAGTAAAAACTCATTCCTTAGTTGCTACATGCTTCACAGTGAAGATGCAGGCCAGAAAACCAAACATTTAGCTAAAAGAAGCTAAAATGCTCCATAAACCTGAGCGAAACTACAAAACTGGATCATAATTCCTTGTGGTTCATCATGACAAGAAATCTTTTGTGGAATAAAAGTAACCATTTCATTGAAAAAATAAAAAGCTACTGTATCGCTAGTCAGCCAGGCAAGCTCAAACAAGTCGAATTTCTAACACTTTTACTTGTTTATTTGTTAAAATTCAAGTTGTTATGACTTATTGAGTATTAGCTACTATAGCTTTTAGATTATACTGTGCTTTCACATATTTGAGATTTGAAATTTCAAACTAAATGTGTCCTTGTCAAAAAAAAGGCCTCTCTAAGGGTAAATCTGTTTATAATCCCATCCCTTCACATCTGATATTTGTCCTCAGGGCAGAGGGCAGCAATGATACATCAAGTCCCCTGTCCAAAAAAACCCAGACGGTCACCAAATTCTTCAAAATGTATCTTAAATCGAGATTTACTATTCTCCAGCATGCATGCGATTAAAACCACTGCTGATCTTCTCAAAGGGTCTGAGTCACATGTTAGAGGAATACTGTCAGCAATGACAATGACAATGAGCTCATACATTTAATCGAGAGAAGAAATAATGTAGGCCTACATATTATTTGTTGGCTTTACAAAAATATGATTGCCGTCTCTTTATAAAGATAGAATTGTCAGGTATGATGACACAAACTCTGCCATGGGTAGGGCAGTACCCACAATGCATCTGTCACACCTCACGAAATTGCAACAAAAAAAATAATACTATAAAAAGTTAAACAGGTTTTCATGAACATTTCTTAACAAATGGATTTCTGACACCTATTATCCCATATGCCAACAGCTTCCACCCAGATAATGACGCGGGTGCCCTATAATTTATAGCTGGCCTGCAGGGCTTATTGCAGGCCAAACACTGCACAGGTGGACCTGGCCTCTGCCTAACCCCATTTCAACATCTAGAAGGGAAAAAAATTGAGGCCAGATTGTCATGACATCTCCACCTTTCATTATATCCACGTCTACAGCCAGGAGGCTAAACGTTGGGCTGTGCACAGCACAACAAGATGGATATCTGATTCCCCCTAAATTCTGGCATTTCCACAAGTTTTTACATGTGCAAACTGGAAATATACAAATATGTTATACTGTATGTATGTTAACGGTTGAATGGAAACAAACTTAATATTTATTTTGCTACAAACTAAACAAAGTTGGAAAATTAGGCTCGCTTAGTTATGAATATACAATTGTGAAGATAAGAATACATTTTAGATTTTCTATACAAGTAAAAATATATAGCTAATAATAACGGATGTAAAGGTCAAAGTGTGTCTCTCTCTAAAAGGTTGTAGTGGGTGTTTCCTCTGTATATGTATGGCCTCGTTCGGCATCGAGCTATGCATGTGCACGAGGAATGTGCCCATAGTAGGTTGGAATGAGTATTTGTTTCTTTAATGAATATCTAATTTACTACAATGTTGATGTGATGATGATGTGGTTTCATCTCATTTAAGCTAGTGTGCCTCTTGTTTAAATCCAATATCCTATCCTTGATTACACATTCTTCCAGGCAGAGGCACGACTCAGAGCTCATCCAAGCAGAATAATTACAACCCTGGCTGCCAAGTTGAGCAGAAATTGATATGATTAGGCTGGCTTGAGTAAATCTATTTCACTGACACTTAGAAAATAGTTTTAATAGAGCATTCAAAGACATGCCAGTCATGCTGAGAGTCTGTCAGACTAAAATGCAGTGCCTATGACAGACATAACAATACATCCAGAAGAGAAATGCCACTTGTAAGGACCATTTATTTTGCTTCATAAACACTTGGACATCTCAGAACACTGCAGCTGGTTCTCGTCACCATCTACTCATAATTCACTGAATAGTGTTGTACAGTATAATGTGCATAATCCGAAACATCTCTCTATTTTGTCAACTGTTGCTAGTATGGATATTGAGTACAACAAAACTGCAGGTCCCTTTAATGATCTTGGCTTCATTGAAAGCAACACAATGGTGTTATTGTGGAGAAACACTCAGGACTGTCCGGATGCTGTGGAGGAAAACAAAACAGAAATGAGAGGACTTGCACTTATGAATCATTCATCTGTGCAGCAAGTTAGTTGAATCATAGAATATGAGTGTAAACCTACCATTGGCCATGCTTCATCAGCTCAATGGCATCATTGACCTGGGCCAAGGTCATCTTGTGAGTGATGAACTCATCCAGCTTCACCTTCTTGTCCAGGTAGGCTTTAACCATCTGTGGCACTCCATCCTTACTCTTAAATCCTGTCAACACAAAGAGCACATGCAGAATCCTAGAACATAGAGTTTACTCTTAATACTTGTTGAATGATTGCAGCGATCTAGCCAACCGCCTTTTCGCGAAGGCACAGGTATACTTGTAAGATGATTAAAGGTCTATGTGACGTATTTACCTCTAAGGTAACAGGCCATAACAAACATGTGAGAAATGCATTTGGTTGCCAGTTGGCACAAATAGAATGCAGGCCTAACCAAATGTTAATGAGCCAGTTCCAACACATAGTTAACTAATATGCTAATAAAGCCTAATTGCAAATAAAACGACCAGTGACTAGCACAATTAACATAGTGTCTTTACTTGGACAAGATTGTCATATGTGACCTAAAAGCATCTCACCTCCGAACAGGGAGCCTTTCCATGTTTTTCCACTGATGAGCTGAATGGGTCGGGCAGAAAAATCGACATCTGTCCAGCCAACAATCACACTGACACCCCAACCTTTCCTACAAGCCTCCAACGCACTGCGCTAGATGGGGGTGGGGGGGAGGAACAAGTCAGTGGGCTAGTAAGATCCCAGGTGAAGCAGTGAAAATGTGTGCTTTAAATGTACAGTATGTCGTATCAGAGCTGATCTTATTTAAGCTAGAGAAGCTAGTTACTGAAGATGGCAACATCCACCACTGCCTCAAGTCTTTCCACAATATCAAGGGATGAGTTGAAGATGTATGTAGTTATTTATTCTACAGTAGGGGAGAACGGGGTAAGTAGGCACACTTTTTACTCTAGTGAGAATTGCTTATCACATAAACATCTTTCAATAGTCATCCCTACATTAAATTGAAGCTTAAGGTGTTGGCTTGAAATGTGTTCCCCCTGTCTTTTTATATCTTATTGTAATAAAGAAGAAATTAATCAAAGACACCCTTACACATTGTGACAACCAACCCCATCAAGGGGTCGGTTGTCAAACACTATGGGGTTGTTTGTCACAATGTTATCTTAATGGGAATAATCTTAAAAAGAAGGCAAGCAAGTAGAACTAAATTTGAAAGTTTAATTGCATTGTCAAGTTGACAAATAGGCCTACATAACTTACTGTAGCCTTGGCAGCTGGTCTAGTTTGGGATGCACTAGGTTGTTTTGATTTTGTTGCCCTTTTTTCTTTTTCATGCTAGCTGCCTTTTCCTGCTATATTCTTTCCTTCTCTGGGGTGTCAGTGAGGATACAGCTTGACAATTTATTTCGTTATTGGGTTCCTTTTCCAGCTGCAGCCTTGAGATAACATGTGACAACCAACCCCCCAAAAAATGTGACGACCAACCCCAACTTGAATTTCTTGCTAGCATCAAGGCCAACAACCATCTGACAACTAATTAGCTTGCTAACCACAATCTAAACTATAGTTTACCCTTCACACTTTGTATGGGTAACAAGTGTTTTGTTATAAACCCATTGTGTAAAAGCCTAGAAGAAAAATACTGAGGAGCTAAGTATTTTCAATTTGACATGAAAAACACAAACAGTCGTCTCACCTCAAATTCAGCAGTCTAACTCCAAGGAAGACTATGTAGGTGACCTCTGATCCCAATTCTGGATATTTACATACCAAAATTTCACAGACAGCACCTTCTGGTTCCGAGATATAACGATTGTGACAACCAACCCGTGTGACAAATTACCCTGTTCTCCCCTACTTATTTGTTTTCCAGCAGGTGCATTCTAAACATTCTATACACTGTACCTTTTAATAGTTTTATAAAAGTTATTTTGGGGAAATAATCTTCAACACAATCATCCTCCTTGAGCCAATTTCTATCAAATCTCCCTACCATGACATCCACCTTCCCGGTACATTCCAAGGAGAAGTCCACTCCTCCGTTGGACATCTCAGCTATAACTTGGTTGATGGGTTTACTATGATCTTTGGAGTTCACGAAGTCGGTCGCACCAAACACCTTGGCCTTCTCAAACTTGTCTGGATTAATGTCAACAGCGATAATCTTCTTGGCTCCTGCAGCCTGGCAGCCCATGACTGCAGCCAAACCCACAGCTCCCAGGCCAAACACAGCACACGTGGAGCCTGGTTCAACCTAAAGTAAAACAGGGTGTTTACAACATGGCAATTTGGGTTGGACCTCCTAATGATTCATACAATGAAGATCAATGGTTCTGTGTCTGATAAGAAAAGTGTCAGATGTACAGTCATACACACCTTAGCGGTGTTCACTGCTGCTCCATATCCCGTACAGACCCCACAGCCGAGGAGGCAGACTTTTTCCAGAGGGGCGGCAGGGTCGATCTTAGCCACAGCCATCTGGTTAACCACAGTGTACTCGGAGAAGGTACTGGTTCCCATAAACTGCAGCACCTTCTTTCCCTTACATGTAAACCTGGAGTCTAGTGGTGCCATCTCACCAAGACGATCACTTGCCCTGAAGACAATCATTTAAATAACGGAAAAATTCTGAAACACAGTTTTATTGCTGCTTTTCAGTTTGTGAGAAAAAGAGTGTTTTTTCATCTCACCATCCCTTCTCACACTGGTTGGTCTTTGGGCTTTTGCAGTATTGACAGTCATTGCACTGGGAGATGAACAGAGGGATCACCTTGTCGCCTAAAATGCCAAACGAATGTTGCCATGTCAAATGCATTGTAGACCAACTAACAAAACAACATATCCAATGGCCCATCTTCGTGCTGAAATGCACAAATATGCCTTGGTCTACCCATTGCTTGCAAGTCTAAAGGGATATAAAAGTGTGCTGTTGACGTTGTTAGCTTCAACTGACCTGGTTGAAATTCAGTGACTCCAGGTCCAACGCTCTCCACAATGCCAGCTCCCTCATGGCCAAGGACTGCAGGGAAGCCGTCTTCATGCATACCCTCAAACAGATGGTACAGGTCTGTGTGGCACACCCCAGTTGCCACAATCTACACCGAAGACAGCAACCATACCATCAAAACACTGATGTTAGTTTCTTTTGAACAGTTGGGTATTGTGCGTAGCGATCGACAGTTCCCTGAACCCTTTTGCAGAATAGAAATGGTCAAATCACAGCACAGCAACTGTAACAGCTGCCAGTATGCCGGACGAAGGGGTCATTCCAATTTCAGGGCTCCATGTTACCAGATTAACAGTATATGGCACCAAATGTTGCATTAAATTAAATATACTTCAGTGGAACAGAAAATGGAATACAGTTTTGTGGATAAAATAGAATACAGTAGTGAAGTAATCAACACTGAACTAATATTCATGTAACATTCATGACGTGGTAACGTTACTTGAGTGATTCATATCTATAGCACTCGGTTGAGTTATGTTATGCCGAAAAGCCAGAAAGCCTAGTTTCTTAACCCAACATAAAATCCCATTGAGCCCTGGGAACATTGATACGCCCCCCACAACAATGGTGACACTTTGGATCTATGTTGGTCCACAAACTCTTCAGAATATGGGATTATGCACTAAAGTGTGTAAATTAGTCATTAAGTACTTGTCTTGAAAGAGGACCACTCTTACCTTGATGCGGACCTCGTTGGCCTGGGGTGGGGCTACCTCAATCTCCTCAATCACCAGAGGCTTGTTGGGCTCCCAGGCCACTGCTGCCTTGCACTTGATGATCTGTTACACCATGTCGTGGAAGTTTTTAATCAGTTAAACCTTGTGGGAATAAATGAACTGAAACTTCTCAATATAAACTGTTTAATAAAAGTAGATAAAACAACAGAGTTACAGAGTAAAGTTCCAACCTGCATGGTCAGCCCCCGACGGGACTGACCCTAACTTTTGGTCAGACAGGGATTTTAAAGGCCCCCTTCAACAACGGGGGTGTCAACTAACAGATGTCAACTAACAGATGGTCAAACAGGTCTCAGGGGTTTATTGTGGTCATTGTGGTTTATTGTGGTCAGCGACAATAAACCTTAAATTAGTTTAAGCAACTGTTGTCAGCACATTTCTTAGAGGAAATGCACATGTGTTAAACTGATGTGATATACATATAGAAAAACAGATCAATACGATAGTTACAAATAAATTTGCCCTCACACACCACATACACTTTTACATTTAATCTCATGTCCACACACCATTGCCCCAGGCCCACCTTTGTGATCTGAATTTAATGTTTATGCACATGTTTTATTTAAGTGTTTGAGATATTTCTGTTTTGGGACATTGGTCCGTGAGAATCTTCATTTCATTCTGATTTACCTCAGTATGTGGAAATGATAACTAGAAAACTTGGCACTACCAAAGTTAAACTTTACCAGGATGGTAATTTATTGAACACCTTTAAGCACCCACTCCAGTAGCATGTGCAGTTTCAAGTGCATTTATTCAAACAATCAACAAGCTGAAATGTTTAAAAGTATGGCTTTCATTTACTGCAAACTATTATGCTGTGATTTCATAGCCAACATTCATCTAGTAGTCAAATTGACTCCAATGCCACCATGCCAATGGTCTTCATAGCAAACATTAAACAAATGGGTTTCACATATTCATTGCAAATATTACTACATGTAACCAATGGAGTACAAATGTTTCAATGTCTCTGATACAGTTTGCTTATTTACCCCAATACTTGAAATGCTATGTATTCTTGGGCGTTTCCATTTTACAAATATTTATTCATGCTCAACCCCTCATGCTTGCCAATATCCAATTGTGCAACACTGTCTTGATAGGTTCAGATTGTGTGCAAAGTCAAAATAGGACAATCAATGTTATACTGAGGCAAAAGGGCTGGAAAAAATAGTTATTTTATTGTTTTAATATGCTGTGAATAAAAATCCTTTTGTTGTGTAGAATAATATTTCTAGGTTGGTTTGAGTGTTAAAAAAACTTGCATGGGCAATGAGTTATATTTTAAACCCTATGCATGGGAAAACTGAAGCACTTATTAACGTCAAATATCACCTTGGTCTACTACACTTCAAAACATCAGTTCTACATTTGAGTTATCCCATATTGAATTATATACCTACCTTCCCAGCGGTGGCCATTTTTGCAGCAAAGATGATTGATGAAAAAAGGAAGGTTGAGTTGAGTTGAGTAAGAAGAGCTACCAGACTGTAGAGCGAGGAGGAAAGAGCTTGGACTTGAGGGTTTAAATACTGTTGCAAGAGGAGGAAATTATCCAAACATTAAAATGGGCAGGGACTTCTATTTTTTCAACTACGCCCACTTAGTACCGGGGCCAAAGTTCAAAGCTAGCATATCAGTCCTGTAGTATTTCCTTTACTCGGTTATGCAGACACTGGTGCTGGATACTGACAGAGTTAAGGCTAATGTTGTCATGATCCTGCCTGGGCCTTAAGCCCTTGTGTTGTTTTTTTCCCCTTTACCCTTGTCTGTGTCTGGTGCAATCACAGCTGCCATCAATCACCAATCAACTGCTCTTCATATACCCGGACCTACATTTGAACAAACATTCGGGTGGAGGAAAATAAACAGGGGCATTCTATAATTTGTAGTGATTCAGCTGCAGCTTTGAATTCAATAAAAGAAGGAAAATCTAAGTCCAGACCAGACTTAAGTGTGAGAATACAACAGTCTCTATTTAGAAGTTACAAGGCAGGGAGAGAGGTGGGGTTTCTCTGGGTACCAGCACATGTGGGTGTGAAAGGGAATGAGGAGGCGGATGAGGAGGCAAAGAAGGCGGTGAAGGAGGAAACAGTACACATTCATTTGCAACATGGGATACCGGAGTACATGGAAAAAATAAACAGGGCTCTAAAAGAAAGGTGGCAAAAAGCTTGGGAGAAGGAAAAGAAAGGTAGGGTGTACTTTGCAGTGCAGGAAAATGTAAACAGAGGTAGGTGCACTTTTAGGTGTGTTAGAAAGGATGCAGTAGTTATCACAAGACTGAGGCTTGGGCACTGTGGGTTGAGAAGTGGGCTGGCTCTGATAGGCAAACACCCAGATGGCAAGTGTGAGTGTGGAGACAGAGAGACTGTGAAGCATGTACTCCTCCAGTGTAAGCTCTATTACAGTCAAAGGAGGAATCTTTTCCGGAAACTTGGATCAGCTGGGGAATTAGTTTTCAATATGCACAACCTTCTGAATCTGGAGTCATGGAATAAAACAAAGGACTTGTTGGATTATCTTCACAACACTGGACTATATTCAAGGATTTAGAGTAACATAACAAACAGTGGGGGGGCAGCAATACGCCATAGCTGTGTCAAGTCTGCCTAAAATCAAAGAAGAAGAAGAAGACGTTACAGGACACTGCTTGCCCGCACCACAAGACTGCAAAACAGTTTCTACCACAGAGCTGTGACATTAGTAAACTCCACTCCCACTCTACTGTCACACTGACACTCCCCATCTCATCTCATACACACTGACACTCCCCATCTCATCTCATACACACACGATTGCACTATTGCACTTGGACTCTTTAAAACATTTTATTTATATATATATTCTATTTATAAAACATTTTATTTATATATATATATTCTATTTATATATATATACTGCATATACTGTGGATAATGTCGTGTCGTGTTTTGTTTTAAATATATATATATATATATATATATATATATTTTTTTTTTTTTTTTTAATATTTTTTATATATTTTGTACTGTGCAACTGGAGGACTGCTCCAAACAGAATTTCGTTGTCCTGTACAATGACAATAAAGATTCTATTCTATTCTAACAAACATTCAGTCAGGATTTTAATTTTTAAATATTAATGATGTTATAGCCGACCATATGTTAATTACATTTACGCTTAAATAATCAACGAACAGTAATAGTAATACATTTATAACATGTGATCTAATTGTTCTCATGTCAGGCCCTGGAGTAGGGACAGTTGGAAGGGAGGGAAATAGCACAAAACTTCTTGTAAGTTTTATAGATGTTTTCCCAGAAAACGAGGCCAGAGAAGGGACGGATGTATCTATCTTAAACAAAGGCCTACTGTATTTTCCTGACTCAGCTGACCAAACCATAGATACAAGTTACATTCAAGGCCAGGAGCATAATTCTACTTTTCGGCATAGTTCAGTTCAAGAGCGAAGAAGAAGAGGATTGGACGAGAAGATAGAAGACAACAAGATAGACCAATCAATAGACTTTGTCAAGATATGTTAAAAAGCCTTGCTGTCGAAAAAGCTCATTACTTTTGTGTCTGTCTCTGACTCCTGCATACGCTGTCCTGTGATCTCACTTCATTAAACAACACCTGAGAACTCTGAAACTTTTTTCCAGTCATCTTTTATTTTTTACCTTCCATACATCCGAACAAAAGAACACGAGATATTATAGTTTTAATAATTGCTATGATATAGGCTGTGATGACACTTTAGCCAGAAAAGTTGATGACGAAGAGATGACGTACAATTGTATATAGGCCTGCTGTACTTATTATAGTTCAGTATTCTTTAGTAACAGCCTAGAACTAGTAATCCAAAATGGACCACCATTTGGTAACCCCAATGTGTGAACCCAAATGAGGACGCTGCAAAATCAGCTATTGTTTTCCGATGACCGTAGTGAAAATAATAAAATAGGCCACCCCCTCTTTTAGGAAACAATATAATTTCTTTACCATAAAATCAGACAGGGGCTAAGCTCAGTTGTTCTATGTATTTCATTACATTTCATGTACTGTACATCTTGTTTAACTGCAATGTCCCATCCCTTATTGTTTATTTTTTAAGTGGCAGAAGTGCTATTCGGCACAGTATAATGCTTGCCAAGTAGGCAAACCTGACAGACCATGCTGTAGACACATACATGTGGTGCTTATAAGTTATGACAGGCAATACACAATAAAACCAGAACACAAACAAAAAAAGCCTTAAATGCGATTTGTTTAGACCATGTATTATGCTACATAAACACAATACAGCAGATGGTTCACAATGATGATCACAATCTACACATGTTCACTGAATAGTGTTGATCGTTCACGCATGTACTGTATAATGTGCATAATCTGATCAATCTTTTCATTCTGTCCATTGTATTGTGTGAATAAAAAATAGCTGCAGGTCGCGAAATGATCTTGAAGTAATAGTGTTATTGTGGGAAAACACTCAGGACCGTCCGGATGCTGTGGAATAAATATAATAGCATCATGAGCAGATCTGTACATATTAGATAATCCATGTTGCTGCTGAGTCATGAATTGTGGAGAAAGTATAGGAGTGTTAACCTACCATTCACCACGCTTCATCAGTTCAATGGCATCATTGATTTGGTCAAATGTCATATTGTGAGTGATGAACTCATCCACCTTCAACTTCTTGTCCAGGTAGGCTTTAACCAACTTTGGCACGTCGTCCCTGCCTTTATAGCCTATAAGCAAAAACATGTTCACAACATCTCAGAATAAAAGCATAGACTCTCACTCAGAATACAGGTAGATAGGTGATTGATTATCATAACCCGACAGCCATATATTTAACAGAGATGTATTAGTCAGTAGTGATGGTCAAATTTGTCTCACCTCCAAACAGGGAGCCCTTCAATGTGCGTCCAGCAATGAGCTGAACGGGTCTGACAGATACGTCATGGAGGTCTGTCCAGCCAACAATCACGCCGACACCCCAACCTTTCACACAAGACTCCAAGGCACTGCGCTAGATGGAGAAACAGATCAAAGTCAGTTGGCTCTTAATCAAAAGGATGGAGGTCAGGACATGGAATACTTGATCATGACAACCAGCAATTCTTCAATAAATATTGTTTGAAAATAGCTATGGAGCTCAGTTGATCCCCCTTACAAAGACTCCCAACATTCCAGAAAATTTTTTTCTTCTTGGGATAGAATCTTCAATATAATCATTCTCATGGGGCCAAGTTATATCAAATGTGCAAAGCACTATTCTAATCTTCATACCATGACTCCCACATTCCCGACACATTCCAAGGCGAAGTCCACTCCTCCGTTGGTCATCTCAGACAGCACTTCACTGATGGGTTTACTGTGATCTTTGGGGTTCACAAAGTCAGTTGCACCAAACACCTTGGCCTTCTCAAACTTCTCTGGATTAATGTCAACAGCGATGATCTTCTTGGCTCCTGCAGCCTGGCAGCCCATGACTGCAGCCAAACCCACACATCCCAGGCCAAACACAGCACAGGTGGAGCCTGGTTCAACCTAAAGTAAAACAGACTCTGGTCAACATGGCATTTTAGGTTGGACTTCTTAATGCTGCATACAGTAATGATGAATGGCTTTGTGTCCCATAATTTGGTGTGCCTGCAGTCCAAATAAATAGTTTGAGTATATTTTGGTAATGCTTCTGGTCACACTCCTCTCCCAAATTCAATACAGAGGAGTGAAGGCGAGAGCTATGAGTTTTTCCCTTCATCTTTTAATGTTACAATTCCCCTGTAAATTCATGAAAACCTTCATAGCTTTGCTGGTAAAGTGTGTATATGATCTTTGTCAGAACATAAGTCATATGGTAGTGAAAGTGAATGAGTGAAAAAATATAGTCTCTTTATCTTCTTCCGTTACTATCACCTTGTTTAAGGGCAAAACATCTACAAAAGTCATACACGCCTTAGCGGTGTTCAACGCTGCTCCATATCCCGTGCAGATCCCACAGCCGAGAAGACAGACTTTGTCCAGAGGGGCGGCAGGATCGATCTTAGCCACAGCTATCTGGTTAACCACAGTGTACTCAGAGAAGGTACCGATTCCCCCAAACTGCAGCACCTTCTTCCCCTTACAGGTAAACCTGGATTCTCCTTGATCTATCTGACTGTATTAAAAATAATAATAATAATAATGATTTAAAAAAAATCTGAAAATACATTTGATTTATCCTCTTGTCCTTAAAATGAAAGACTAACATCAATCTTCACTATCTGTCCTATGGTATCTACAGACAGCGACTAAAGTTGTCACATTGGTTAGAGATTATGTTGAATAAAATGTCTCTCTCAAATGGGCCGCCAATTCATTCCAAGAGCAATTTCAATGAAAACGTATTAATGATGAGAAATTAGAATCGATGGCAGGAGATGAATGCTTAGAGCTCACCTCTCACACTCATTGGTCTTCGGGCTCTTGCAGAAACGACATTCTCTACACTGGGGGCTGAAAAAAGGAATCACTTTGTCTCCTGAAAGACAAAAAAACGTTGCCAGGTACTGATGTAATTTTAGGAAAAACTTCCACACACTCCTTCTCCGATGTTTCATCGTTGGGATTATTCAAACTGCACGGATGTAATCACTATAGTGTGCGCCTCCAATTTAATGTATAAGTTTAGTTTATTGTTCTAACGCCTTTTCAAGGTCAAGATGATAATGAATTTAAATAGTGCCCTCTGCAGGTTCATAAAGCAACCTACTTTAAATGGTCTGTTGCACTAGACCAGGGGTATTCAACTAAAATTCAAATAGGTCCAGTTAGAGAAAATGTCCTCAAGCAAAGGTCCGGAACATCATAATGTCTAACTTGCGTTATGATTCAGAGTGATATATAGTGAAGTAGCCTAGTAGTTGTATCAACGTCTGCATGTAATTAACAACTGACTGTCAGATCAATATAGAAAGAACAATTCAAAAACATTTCAACAATATTTATTCTCACTTTTAAATAATTATAGATATATAATGCTGAAGATATATGTATTATTTAAGTGACTCAACTGAAACTAATCTCTTCATAGAGAAGGGCTGCATTTAAAAATAAAATGGTGAAAATAAATATAATAATAATCTTAAAATAAAGATAAAATATATAATTCATTTTTGAAAAATTAAATAATTTTGAGAAATATTTTCAATGTATAATTTCTAAACTTCACTATACCTACTATGTTTGTTTAACATAGTAATCTCCCACTTTGTCTAATACTGGATTTTTATTTTGCAATTTTGAAAAGCTCTGAAAAAGTGACATGTCAGAAACTAAACCCCTGTAGGGGGGTCTGGGGGTTTCCCCCCCAGTAATTTTTTTTTGTGTTTTTAGAATGTAATCGGAGCATTCTGGTGCATTCTGGGGGAAATAATAAAAGAAAAGGTCAACATTTAATATAGTTAAGATGAATAGAAAAATTAACAAAACAACATAACTTGCTAGCAGCCAGATAACTGGACTGAGGGACGGATGACCACTAGCTTTCGCTAATGTTAGTGGGGGCTACTGCCAAATATCTTGCTAAAAAATTAACCTGTATTTATAAATTCTGCCATTACTAAGAATATGTAAAACTTAAAATGTAGATAATTGAAACTACATACAAAACATTTTTAAAAATAATGTTTTTCCTGTTGCTGTTGTGGGCAGTAGATGCAGTGCTGCTGGCGATTGGTGATTATGTCAATCTTATGTCTGTGTCATTCACACATACATCAGGGTAATAGAGAGTCCACATGATTGCACCTTGATTGGTTTTCACCAGTCTTACAAAAGGGGAAAAAACCATAGATAGTAAATAATAGGAAAAAACTCAGCTGTTGATCGCTCGTTAACTCGCTCGCGACACACAGAGCCGGTGAGCGAGCGGGCGAGCGAGAGAGAAAGCTGTCTCTCACTCTCCTCCCGCTGTCTTTCTCACTCTAATCTGATTTATTTCGCTGAAATTCTCGTAATTCTTGCACTTCTCTCTGTCATCTCTCGCATGATAGCTCACTGTCTCTTTGTCTGTGAGCCAGCCTGAGCCGGGAATGCACAGATTCGATTGGCTGCCTGAGTAGCAGGAGGCGGGATGGCTTAACTCGAAAGCATTTCCTGATTCGCCAAACCAGTACCGTAAAGTCTAGAAAAGCTGCGCCGGTCAAAATAGAAGCGCCCCGTCAAAATTTTAAATACTTAAATAATTGATTGACTACAGGTCCGGGTCCGTATAGGACGGCGTCTGGGTCCGGACCCGGACCGCGGTCCGCCTGTTAGTGACCCCCGCACTAGACTGTACATTTGAGAACAAACAAGTCATTACAGCTAAAAATGTATAAATGTTTTCCCACTTTTTTTTTAACTACTTTACACATAGCCAGGAACTTTTTCTTCACTCAAAGCTAAGCTTAATCAGCCCAGCTATATAAAAACACCAAGTTATGTTTCATATCAATCATCTCACCTCTCTTACTCTCAGAAAGTAAGCAAATAAGCTTGCATTCCAACGTTTTGTATCAGAAATTAGAAACTGACCTGGCTGAATTTCAGTGACTCCAGGCCCGACACTCTCTACTATCCCTGCTGCCTCGTGGCCTAGAACAGTTGGGAAGCCTCCCTCATCATTGCTCTCCAAAAGGTGGTACAAGTCCGTGTGACACACTGCAGTCGCCACAATCTTTAACAAAGACAGTTAGAAAACAATGAAAACCCAAAGACGATTAAGGGGTCCGTCCGAGTGTCAGCAGTTCTAGAAACACTTTCACATGGTATTGAGACACCTCTATGACTATGTGTGTACGTGTGCATGTGTATGTCTGTGGACCTCTCTCACCTTGATGCGGATCTCGTTGGCCTGAGGTGGGGCTACCTCAATTTCCTCAATCACCAAAGGCTTGTTGGGCTCCCAGGCCACTGCTGCCCCTTGCACTTGATGACCTGTGAAATAATATATGAATTATTTAGGTTCCAAAAGGTAATCAAATGTCTGTGATGACATAAAGGTATCTTACAATGATCCTGTATGTAGTCCTCAAAAGTCCAATACTGTTAAGACTGCATAATAAGCACACGTCATCATTGCTTCATGCAACAAGGGTTAACCGTGAGATATCTCCATTGTACATTGAAAACCTTTTCGTTTCATGACAGGCTTACTAGTTTGACTTTTTGCCCATGAAACTAGATACAAGGTATGTAACCGCTCCTGTTCCGAGGATAAAGGAGAGGGGGGCTGCTAATTCAAGGTGGAAACACACCAAAGTATGGTTCTTCGCAATAAAAGCCGGATTAAGCCATAATAATACGTGTGCATCTCCTGGTGCAAACTGAAGCAGATGTAAGTGCCAAGTACTGCCAACATAATAGTTGTAAAAAGGGAGAGCACTTTTAGATTTACCTGATCTAAAAGCTCAAAGGTGAGTGTGACAGCACATTCAAAACAGTTGAGGAAGCCCATGATGGAGCAAGCTGCTTGGATAGTCACAGATGAGCACCCTTGATAAAACAGCTGACAAGGATATGTTGGCCTACAGCCCTACACTCAAAGCCTATGTTACACTGCAAAAAATGCTGCCAAGTAAAACTTTAACAGTGGGGGAGGCTTTCCTCTTATCCAACAAGTATTGCAGAAAGCTAGCCACACTGGGAGGGAATGTAATATCTCCCCTTGGGCCATTATGGAGTAAATCAATTGTTCACACTGCATAGGCCTACAGTTGTTTGCCTTGACGGTTTTGGGGTAATTTGTGTACTCCACTGTGGAACAGCCAGGAATCTTTGGCTTCCCACTTTTTTTTTCGCTCACAAAAACATGTGTGCAAACATCCTGTTGCGCAATACTGTCTGGATAGTTTCAAGCTGTGTGTCAAGTCAAAATAGTACATGCAGTATTAAACTGAGGCAAAAGTAACAGAAAAAGAAGAGTATTATTTAATTGTATTATTATACATTGGATATACACATTTTTTTTGCTTTGTCTTCTCCCATAGCCAATGATATACCTACCTTACCAGCTGTTGCCATTTTTGCAGCAAAGATGAGATGTGCGTCAATAGAGGAAGGGTGAGTTGAGTAAGGAGAGCTGCTGGACTGGAGAGTGAGGGAGAAAGAACTTGCACTCAAGGTTTACATACTGCTGCAAGAGGAGGCAGTTACAGTACGTTTACATTCAGATGGGCAGGGACTTCAGAATTTTAGTGTATGTCTTCTTTTTAAATGAAAAGTCATCGTATTTCAATATATTATCAAAAATGGATTAGAATAATTTGTCTTTCAAATGGAACATCTTTTGAAAGCAGTGTATAACTGCTTGAATGACTTTATATGTGTTTTTTAGGAAGCTGCTACCTATAGACCTTTAATATATTACTTCTGAAATAAATTGGACATACAGTATATTTCACCTGCCTCCATCCGAGTTCGTAGAGATAATCTTCGTCAAATAAACCTTGGGAGGATTGTTAGTTTCATTTTCAGCAAAAGAAGATGGATGGGCGTCAAGCTTTCTTCATCAAATAATTGTTCTCTCATTGTGGATCCAGCACCTTCCTCATACATCTAATAACCTGTCACACCATGTGGGAGGGTTAAATGTCCACTTGGTTCCAAGCTGGTGAAACAAATGCAGAAACTTTGAGCTGCAATAGCTTACTCATTCATCCAATGTTTATTTAAGCTCAAAGGATCATTGTGACCAAGCTCTCATTTACAATGACGTTGAGAGAATACATGTTACACAATTTAAAACAAAAGTTCCACAACAAGTATAATACAAACAATATGACCAATTAAAACATGAACATACTAAAAGGACAGTTTAAATGAAAAATAAATGATAAAATCTATTTTAAAAGTCGCAGACTGTTGCAGAGTTATTGATAATAAGCGATTTAAACTGACCAAAGGATACCAGTTTAATGACTTTCAGGGTGGATTGTTAGATGTTCCATGTATTGGGGCCAGATAGGCTAAAAGCAGACTTTCCAAGTTATTAACTTTTGTTACTTGAAGTTGTAGCCTATTGGGGGAGTATTGTGAGAAAGATGGGACCAGTTCAGACAGGAGATACAAGAAAAGTGTTATTGTGGAGAAACACTCAGGACCGTCCGGATGCTGTGGAGGAAATATAAAAGAGTAATGAGCAGACCTGTACTTATTCATTTATCTGTGTTGCTGTTGACTCGTGAATTGTGGAGAAAGTATAGAGTGTAAACCTACCATTCACCACGCTTCATCAGTTCAATGGCATCATTGATTTGGTCCAAACTCATGTGGTGAGTGATGAACTCATCCACCTTCAACTTCTTGTCCATATAGGCTTTAACCATCTTTGGCACGTCGTCCCTGCCCTTAAAACCTAAACCACAAAATATCCACAAAATCTCGGAATTAGAGCAACTAGCTACAGGATTGATAGTTATAACCCCACAGCCATTAGGTTAAAACAGATTCATTAGTCAGTGGTGATGGTGATATGGTATCACACCTCCAAACAGGGAGCCCTTCAATGTGCGTCCAGCAATGAGCTGAAGGGGTCTGACAGATAAGTCATAGAGGTCTGTCCAGCCAACAAGGATGCCGACACCCCAACCTTTCACACAAGACTCCAAGGCACTGCGCTAGATAAACAGACAAACAGAACAAAGTCAGTGGGCTTGTAACCAAAAGGCTGCAGGTTCATACTAGCTGAGGACATGCAAAGACTTAAAAGGTGGAGTCAGCAATTCTGCAGCAACTCTTGTTGTCAAAATCACTTTGTCAAAATCTGTGAATATCTCCTTACGATACGCTACCTGTACATATGTGCGTGCTGAAAGAAATCAGGTGTTAATATACAGCTTTGGCTTTGTAAACTGGTGTGTGAACAGAGGGTATTTAAAGAAAGGAGGGCAGGTTTTAATCAAAGAAACCAACTATTCTTTAATCACCATTGCTTGAAAATTGCTAGTGAGCTCAGTTGATCCCCTTTATCCCCCCAGTCCTGAAACACTTTTCTTTTGTAAAGAATCTTCAATACAATCATTCTCCTTGAGCCAAGTTATATCAAATGTGCAAAGCACCATTCTTATCTTTTTACCATGACTTCCACATTCCCAACGCATTCCATGGCGAAGTCCACTCCTCCGTTGGTCATCTCAGACAGCACTTCACTGATGGGTTTGCTGTGATCTTTGGGGTTCACAAAGTCAGTTGCTCCAAACACCTTGGCCTTCTCAAACTTCTCTGGATTAATGTCAACAGCGATGATCTTCTTGGCTCCTGCAGCCTGGCAGCCCATGACTGCAGCCAAACCCACACATCCCAGGCCAAACACAGCACACGTGGAGCCTGGTTCCACCTAAAGTAAAACAGACTCTGGTCAACATGGCACTTCAGGTTAGACTTCTTAATATTGCATACAGTAATGATGACCATTGTGGTCGGCCATGCTTTTTTTTCTTCCTTAATTTGCATATCCTGAAAAACAGTCAAGTGACTTCTCCTTTATGGATTTCCTTCCTATCATCACCTAATTGTGTACAGGGCCTTAGGGGGCCGACATACACATGTGTATATAGTTTTAGCGAGACAGCTCAAGAAACATGTCCGCCATTGACCAAAACGTCTTGTGAGAGCGGCGGAGATTCTGTCTGTTGGGTTTGATTGTTGGGTAAGTAAGTATGTAAAAGTGGTAGTGTGTACATTGTTTAAATTCTAACTCGATACAGATGAGTGGAGGCTAGAGTTGCGTATTTGTCTCTTCCTCTTCTACCGTTACTATAATCTTGTTTAAAAGCACAAGATCTACATAAGTCATACACACCTTAGCAGTATTAACCACTGCTCCGTATCCCGTAGAGACCCCACAGCTAATGAGACAGACTTTGTCCAGAGGGGCGGCAGGGTCAATCTTAGCCACAGCCATCTGGTTAACCACAGTGTACTCAGAGAAGGTACTGGTCCCTGAAAACTGCAGCACCTTCTTCCCTTTACATGTAAACCTGGAGTCTAGTGGTGCCATCTGACTGTAAAAAAAACAAAACAACTTTTGATGTAAAAAAAACAAAAACCTGAAACTACATTTAATTGCTGCTGTTGTCCATATAAATGGTTATCTGAATCATTGCAATAAGCTTAAAATGAAACATAAGTCAGGATTTTCTTTAACTGTCTGTACCACAACATCGGCAGACAGCAACTGTTGCCTAACTGAGATAGACATGTTGAATGCAATGTTGTCAAATGGGTCACCAATTATTTCTCAGGGCAATTAAATGAAAAGTTGAGAATGATAAGAAATGGTTAATTGATGATTGGCAAGAGAAGAATGCTTATTGAACTGACCATTCTCTCACACACTGGTTGGTCTTTGGGCTCTTACAGAAGCGACATTCTCTACACTGGGGTATGAACAGAGGAATCACTTTGTCTCCTGAAAGACAAAAACAATTTTGCCATTATATATATGACGGTCAAATTCATTTTAGGAAATACTAACACACGCTCCTTCTCAGATGCTTTATGAGCAAATAAACTCGTGTTCCAAAATGTTGTACTTTTATACACTGACCTGGCTGAATTTCAGTGACTCCAGGTCCGACACTCTCTACGATCCCTGCTGCCTCGTGGCCGAGGACTGTTGGGAAGCCTCTCTCATCATTACTCTCTAAAAGGAAGTACAGGTCTGTGTGACACACCGCAGTCGCCACAATCTGTAACAAAGACAGTTAGCAAACAATGAAAACCCAGAAACATTTAAGGGTACAGTCTGACTGTCAGCAGTAATGGTAATACCTTCACATTGTATTATACTTTTTTTGTAACACAACATGGATCATCAGGAGCTGCACGATGCAGGATTGTTATGTAACAACACACCTCTATGACTCAATGTGCTGCGGAGAAGAGTGAATGAAACAAATGCAGTAACCGACCGTGTGTGTGCATATCTACGTCTTTAAAGAGGATCCCTCTCACCTTGATGCGGACCTCGTTGGCCTGGGGTGGGGCTACCTCAATCTCCTCCATCACCAAAGGCTTGTTGGGCTCCCAGGCCACTGCTGCCTTGCACTTGATGATCTGTGATGCAACATGAGATCTCACATTACTGGGTGATGATACCACAATCAGTTTCCTAAAACGCATTAAGCACCCTCTCAAGTTTCCATCCCATTAACCTGGCAGTTGGGTGGGAAGTTGAACATATTTCCTCTCTTTTCACCATGTGCTGTTATTGTGCTGGGATATAAAAGTAAACACACATTTAGTCAAATTGACTCATATGTCTACATGCATACGATCACCATAGTAAACATTACTGATGTCACGTGCGTAAGGTTTTTGGAAGTTGTTCTCACACTCTGCTCCTTTTTTTTTAAGACATTTTTTTGGCATTTTTATGCTTTATTGACAGTGTAAAGACAGAGTTGAAATGGGGCAGAGAGGGGAGTGACATGCAGAGAACGACCGCGGGCTGGAATCGAACCTGGGTCCGCTGCTGGCCGAGGCCCATGGGGGGGACGCCCTACCAACTGAGCTAAGGGCGCACCCATGCTCTGCTACTTTAAGTGGTTGATTTGCCTTAAAGCCATTTGCATTCCACTGTGGAACTGCCAGGAATGACTTTGTCTCACAAACCCCTCACCTGTGCCAATAACCAGCTGCTCCGGTTTCAAACTGTTTTTCAAGTCAAACAAGGACATGCAGTATTTTAGGGAGGACACAAGCAGGAAGATATTGTTATTTTCTTTTACTGTTATACATTGTGCAGTATACACATTTTATTGTAAGAAATATAATGATAATAACATGATAAGTGAAAAAACATGCATGTGCAAAGAGAATTATATTTAAAATCCTGTGCATGAAAAAGCTGAAACACTTATTAATGTCATGCATCATATTGATGTATTTTATCACATTTCTACACTTCATTAACATCAGAACAAGATGAACATTTGTTAAAACTATGATAGCTACAATCTAAAGTATTCAAGTAAAAAATAGAACTAGGAGAGTTATCACCAGGTGCTCATAGTTACTAATTAGTAGACTCCAGTTGGGTGCAAGCTGCTCTTGAAGTTGGAAAGTTAAGGAAAAAAAGGAATAGTGCTCACTCCAGGCACACTCACACAGCACCAATAATAATTAAAAAAGCCTTAAATGGTTAGGGTATATCAAGTTTTAGAATACACAAAAGTCGACCACTTTTGACCCACACTAGAGTCTTCGTCTAGGTTGATAGATAAAATATAGTACTGCAGGGATGCATTGTTTTATGAAGTTTCCTTTTTTTACTAACAGCTGTACTTGACACAGTATACTATCCTCTGCAAAGTATTTCAAAGCATAACAGCAGTACATTTGGATTATCCCATATTGAATTACGGTCTATACATACCTTACCAGCTGTGGCCATTTCTGCAGCAAAGAAGAAATGTGTGTCAAAAAAAATTAAGGGTGATTTGACTGAGAGGAGCTGCAGGACTGGAGAGAGATGATGAAATAAAGTTGACTCAAGGTTTTTATACTGACTAGTGCAGTGCCCGTAGGAAGCAGGTCTGCTGTGTGTGTCACTCATTTCATGCTTTGGTCGCAGCAGCCAATCAAATCAGAGGGAGGCGGGGTTTAGCCGGAGACTACTTCATGCCCGTCGTTACTGTGGCCTTCAGTGTGCGCATTCGCCGCCAGCATGATATAAATATGATAACTTCTACATATTTGGTCCAAAACTTCATAATCAATCAAGGATGCACACCTTCGTGCCGTGTGCAAGCCATATCCGGAAGCTCAGGCTGATCTGACTCAAACTCAGAGAGATATGCGAGTCACAGACAGACACACAGACAGACGTTTCTTGGTTTATAGATAGAAGATAGATAGATAGATGCATAAGGAGGCAGTCATGTTCACATTAAGTTGGGCAGGGTCTTTTACTGGTTTTAAACTTTTAGTCTACGCCCACTTACTTTTAGGGAACCGCCCAAACCCTACCTTGTGAGGGCAAAGTTTAAAGCTCTCAAAAAAAACAATCAATGTGACAAAACACCCAAAACAGACGTGTAAGTAATATATGTAAATCTTTTCACTACATGTGTTGATCTGTGATAACCACAAATGAGCTGCCAGGAATTGATGCCTCTCAGATCAAACAACTGGTCAAAGGTAAACCTTTTTCTTTCTGGAGGCCGGAGTATGTTGCTGGAATATAGGCTGGAACATGTGCCTTATTGTCTCGTTATTGAGCCAGCACAGTTCAATCAATGCTGTTCACAATCCTTTTCAAGGTTATTTGATTCAGGTTGGAGTACATGGTTGGAGACGATATGTCCAAGGAAAGTCACTTGCATGGAAATGAATCATGTTAATTTAATTTCATGTTTGATCATGCTGAATCTCATACAATGTAACATCAGTATGAAAAACGTGTTCTCAAGTTCTATTTCGTTCCTACTGACCGCCAGAGGCGGTGCTTACAGCACTGGATGTTCCATCGCGCGCATGCGCAGGTCGAGATCTTTATACCAACAAAGTCACCTGTGACACCTGGGTGACTCCGGGAATGTATATATTCCGGAAGTCACCAGAGGTTCTGTTCCTTCTATATTCTCGCGGACTAGCAGGTCGCACACATTGTTGTGTGCTAATATACCATTAGCTTGTCGCAAGTAGCTCGTACCTAAGGGTTGGTGCTTCGATTTGACTTCGACCACCAAGGGCTGCGACTTGCAATTCGTTCGACTTGGCTGCGGCCGGTAGGGGTGAGTAAAGTGTGAAGGCTACGCGTAGCCCGAGGCTACCGCGGAAGCTAATATCACCTTTCCACCTTGCTTTGATTAGATCAGGCGGCGGCTGGGTTCACAGTCGCCGTGTTATTCTTTCGTTCGCACCGTTGCTTGTGTGTTTCGCTAGCCCGGTTGCTAATTGTATGCTCGAATGTATTGTCTTTCTAGCATTGTGCACTGTTGATCGGGTGCTACGTTCGCCCCGACCGGTTGCCTACTCTGATTTAATCGACAGCGAGCGGCTTGGGGTACCAAGCCGCCGCCACAGTACTTTGTAGCATTGTCGCACTGTTGCTCGGCTGCTGAGTAGCCTAGAGCGGCTGCATAGGCTACTTAATTTGCTCGTCAGGTGCGGCTTCGGGTCAGAAGCCTCTTTCACTGTTGTTCGCACCGTTGCTTGTGTGTTTTTCGCTAAGCCGGTTGCTAATTGTATGCTCGAATGTATTGTCTTTCTAGCATTGTTGCACTGTTGATCGGGTGCTACGTTCGCCCCGACCGGTTGCTTACTTTGATTTAATCGACAGCGAGCGGCTTGGGGGTACCAAGCCGCCGCCACAGTACTTTGTAGCATTGTGAGTAGCCTAGAGCGGTTGCATAGGCTACTTAATTTGCTCGTACTAGTGGGTGAGCCGTGCCACACACTAGTATGGCTCGCCGGTGGACGAATTAGTTTCCTAAATCGCCTTCACCGTGTTATTTTAGCCGTGTCACACTGTTGCTCGTGTGTAGGCTGCTGTAGTGTGTCGCCAGTTGGCAGCTTAGTTTCACGGCACGGGTGTCGTGTCTGTGCCGCTGTGTTATTATAGCCGTGTTGCACGGTAGCTCACGCCTTAGCCTGACTGCATAGGCTACTTAATTTGCTCACCAGTGAACGTCGTTGCCGTCACCAAGAGCCGCTGACACTGCCAGGGGACTGCAGATGGAGAATAGCATTTTGGCTAATTCTAGCATTTTTTAACTCATGTATGATCATGTGGTTTATTGATTTGCACTGTCCCCTTCTTAAGTAAACTGAATTCAATTGAACTGTGTTATTTAGGGGGTCGTGGGTGCGCTCTCGTAAAGCTCGATTGCCTAGCCTACTGTAATTATGCTCGCCAGTGGGCAGCATAGTTTTGCACAACAGGTCGCATTGTTGCTTGGGTGCTCTCGCCTAAAGCTCGATTGCCTAGCCTACTGTAATTATGCTCGCCAGTGGGCAGCATAGCTTTACACAACAGGTCGCATTGTTGCTTGGGTGCTCTCGCCTAAAGCTCGATTGCCTAAAGCCTACTGTAATTATGCTCGCCAGTGGGCAGCATAGTTTTACACAACAGGTCGCATTGTTGCTTGGGTGCTCTCGCCTAAAGCTCGATTGCCTAAAGTCTACTGTAATTGTGCTCGCCAGTGGGCAGCATAGTTTTACACCGCCACCGTTTTATTCTAGCGGTGTCGCACCGTGGCTCGGTTGCTCTCGCCTGAAGCCCGGTTGCATACATTAGTTGCTAGCCAGTGAGCGTCTTATGTTTCCAAGGGCCGCCTTCACTGTGTTATTGTAGCTGTCACACAGTTGTCGTGTCTGCGCAGGCTACTGTAATTGCTCGCCAGTGGGCGCTATAGTTTTGCACCGCCGCTGTATTATTCTGGCGGTGTCGCGCCGCGGCTCGGTTGTTCTCGCCGCGGCTCGGTTGTTCTCGCCTGGAGCCCGGTTGCATACCTTAGTCAGATGCATATTTAGTTGGCGCGACAGTGGGCAGCTTACGCCTTCATGACCTCCATACAGTGGGGAATGGCCTTGACAAGTGCCCTGCAGGTCTCAGGGTTGAGTACCTGAGGGAAGCGCTGTCAGATAGCCCATGCATGAACTGTAGTTTCATGTCTCAGGCACTTAGGTTGCTAGGTAGAGGCTCTTCTACTAGCCTCCAACCAGCGGCAGGCCCTCAATCCTCCGTTCCTGTGTGCCTCCCTCTGAGCCTTATTCCGCTCAGCTCCGTAGATGCTGGCCAGATTTAAGGGCTCTCTCCCATCACACTGTGACAGCAGAGCTCTGGCAGCCATGCACAATGCTGATAGTTAGGGCTCGGACTGGTTAGCTCCGATTGAGCCTGCTAGCATCCCTGGTTGTCTCCCCAGACGAGGCTCTGAGAGCCGATGTGCGCTGCCCTCGGCCCCAGTGCCGGATTTCAGGCGATCTCCTTATTAGGAGTTACGACATTGCTGCCTGTGTGGGCCATCTGGGAATTTGCTTTCTCACACAGTCCTGGCTCGGTCGCTAACCATACAGGGGTCAGGTGCTGGTCACTCAGCATGGACCCTCAGTGATGCTTCACTGCAGACTTTGCATTATGACTTAGGGAGCTAGGCAGGTTGATGTCAACTGTGACGTCGTCCCAGTCGGAGGTGTGTCGACTGACCCTCCATTCTCTTTCAGTGATCCCAGGCCAGACGTTCGGCCAGCTGCTCTTCAGGCCCGGTGCGAAGTGTCCAGGTTGACCAGGCTAGACAGTAATTGCACGCTGCGACGTGCACCTCTGCCTGATTCCAGGCCGGGAACCTCTGTGGTACCCCGTGCCAATAGCTTCAACCACGTTTAGGTGGACAATCAAGGGGCCAGTGCTTCTCAGCACATTCTGCACAGTGCCGTACACTGCGCTACAGCTGCATTTCAGGCGCCAGGAGGTCGGCGTCCAGCCTCCGCCCTCCCCCAGAGTCCTTGGGGGTGCTACTCGATGCTCGGTAGGTTCTACTCAACCGAAGTTCAGGTACCAGGAGGTGGGGCGGGGTCGCCCCGTTCTGGACTAAGACGGCGGAATCAGTGCCTCACGATTCTTCCTTTCCCCATGCTGCGTGTTGCAGGGGTACTCCAGTCTATCGCTCAGGCGGACTGGGTTGTGTCATAGCCCTGAAAGATGCTACTTCAAGTCCCTACTGCCCAATGTCACAGGTGGTCCTCCCCTTTGCATTTCTGGGCAGGGTGTACCAGTTCAGGGTTCCTCCGTTTGGGCCGTCCCTGGCTCTGCGGATATTAGACAGTGTGGCAGCATCCCTGCCACCAGTACAGCTCAGCTGGTGCTCGAGTCGGCGGCCATGCGAGCCTGCCTTTCTCCATAGCGCGTAGCTACCGTTCAGCAGCTACTACAGCACTCCATGCAATGGAGGCTGCTGGAGTACAGCCTCTTCCTTCGACTGATAAGTAGGCTGACCTCAGCATAATCTAATTATCATTATCCAAGCTGTCCAAGTTCCAGGTGTCCGGAACACAGCGATAGAAAAGGGCCACCCCCGGGGGAGACTCCATCCGGGGGTGGTGGGCATGATTGGGACAAGTATGGCAGGGCAGTGGCATATCTCTTTGCTTCCGAAGAGATGACCCACTGTCCCCCTGGGTTCTCCTAGATGGAGAGGACCAGTCCCCTAAGGCAGGATGCTCTGGCTAGTGCTTGGCCAGTCATCCTGCTTTGTGCATTTCCTTCGCACCGTTGCTTGTGTGTTTTTCACTAAGCCCGGTTGCTAATTGTATGCTCGAATGTATTGTCTTCCTAGCATTGTTGCACTGTGATCGGGTGCTAAGTTCGCCTAGACCGGTTGCTTACTTTGATTTAATCGACAGCGAGTGGCTTGGGGTGAGCCAAGCCACCGCCACAGTATTTGTAGTATTGTCGCCTAGAGCGGTTGCATAGGCTACTAATTTGCTCGTCAAGTGGGCGGCTTCGGGTCAGAAGTCGCTTTCACTGTGTATTGAGCTGTGTCCCACCAGCGTGGGCTCTCACCTAAGCCTTGCGTGCATAGCTTACTTATTGCTTGCCAGTGGATGAGCCGTGCCACACACTATGTGTGTAGCTTTTGTTACTGACAACACTGGATGGGGTCCAGCATTGCAGTTACAGCCTACGTTTGGTGGCTCCACATTGGCCAGGAAGGCCATGGATCCCAGCGTTACTAAACTCCTCAAGGAGAGCCTTGGTGCCTTCCAGGGAGACAGGACCTTCTGTCTCAGGTAGGCGGACACATGTGGCACCCGAACTCGGGGCGCCTGCAGCTGTGCGTGGGGCTCCTGGTAGCCAGGACCCACTGTTGACGTATTGCGACCAGTCAGAGGTCCATACCGTTTTAACTTCAGGGGCACTCGCCACTACATGGCGCTATGCAGACAGGTGGAAGTTGTTTTCACAGTGGTGCATGGCACATGGCGAAGTCCCATGGACTTGTCAGTGGTAGTGATACTACACTTTCTGCAGTCTGTGTTGGGCAGCAGGACAGCTGCTTCCACCCTGTGCGTCTATGTGGCTGCGATATCGGCCGCACATGCAGGGGTGGACAACCAGACGGTAGGGTCCCACTACCTAGTCAGGCCAGAGGCTTCATTCAGCCACCATGACCCCTGAGGGCACCATCATGGGACTTACAAGTAGTCCTGAGGGCCTTAGGTCTACCCCCATTTGGGCCGCTGAGTCAGGCAGACCTGACGCGGCTGTCTATGAAGACGGCATTCCTCCTTGCCATTGCGACTGCAATCGGTCGGTGAACTCCATGCCTCGGCAGTGAGCCAGGCGTGCTTGCTCTGGCATGCAGAAGGGTCAGGAGTGGTGCTCTCGCCAATCCATCCTTCCTATCCAAACGATTGTCTCCCCACCATGTAAACCAATCGATCGAGTTGGCTGCTTTCAATCCCCTGGGCTCACCAGGGGGTGCAGAAAGAACGTCAGACCCACTGTGCCCGGTGCGGGCGCTTAGGGCATAGGTTGTGGCAACAACCAGCTTGCGTAAGACAAATACCTCTTTGTCTGCTATGGGAGCTGCGGGAAGGGGGCTGCCCTGTCCAAACAGAGACACTCCCACTGACTTGTGGAGGTGGTCTTGAATGCATATAGAGCACAGGGGCTCCCCATGCCTTGGCCGTTGAGTGCCACTCTACCAGGAGTATGGCTACATCAGGGGCTGCCTTGAAGGGGATTTCACGGCAGGACATTTGCGCCACGGCTACATGGTCTTCATCATGTACGTTGCGCGGCTCTGCAGAGTAAATGTTGCTGCACCTCATCCGGTGGGATGACAGCTGTCTTGTTGATGGCTGCAAGCCCTTAATTGATGAGTACTCTTCGTGACCTTTTTGGTATAAGTCATCCAGTGCTGTAAGCACCGCCTCTGGCGGTCAGTAGGAACAAAATAGAACGATAGTTACGTATGTAACTACGGTTCTATGAGTTCCGGATGACCGCCAGAGTTCTCTGTCACTCAGACTTCTCAGACACCGCGAGAAGATCCAGTTGGAACAGAACCTCTGGTGACTTCCGGAATATATACATTCCCGGAGTCACCCAGGTGTCACAGGTGACTTTGTTGGTATAAAGATCTCGACCTGCGCATGCGCGCGATGGAACATCCAGTGCTGTAAGCACCGCCTCTGGCGGTCATCCGGAACTCATAGAACCGTAGTTACATACGTAACTATCGTTCTGTCTCCTCACATACATGTGAATAAAAGTCTGCAAACTTTCCCTCGGAAAGGCTATAAAGAATTTCTCCTTTCCTGGGTATTCGTCTGGAGACAGATGGGTATTTGCATTTCCACATAGACAAATGTATACTTAATCTATTCATACAAGAAGTACGATATAGCTAGTGTCATGAGGCTATATTGACAACTACTTGAACCAATCAGAAGCTGCTTGTGATGGAAAAATTATTTTCAGTGGGTTTTTTCCAGTCTACTTTAAGAATGTTTAATGACACATTGTCTTTTTAAGTAATTGATAAGAGAAAACAGTGGAGTCCTGAACCCTGAACGGTGACTGTTTTCCTTATATTGATCTGTCATGTGTTTCCTCTGTTTAATGTCCTGTTTTGTGAAGGGGTCTTTATTCTAGTTTCCTGAGAGAATCAACTTATTGAGTAAACCCCTGTGTAGATATTCTGGCTGGTAACAGAATGTTGTCAGTCTCTTGAACCAACTTTAGGTGAAGGAGTTGACCCTGCTCGGCCGAACAGTATATTTTTGACTCTGTTTGTTTTATCCTTTTTTATTAAAATACTTTAAACTAAGTTGAGTTTTGGTTCTTTTTCTTTCAAGTTGTGGATATATCAAATTTCCATAACAATGCTATTATTTAAGCAGTCAGGAGATGGACGCCTGTCTGGGGCTGCATTATTATTTCACGCCTGAAGGCGACTTATACATATTATCCATGAAACGCAGCAGCTAGATACCCCATGTGCCATACTTTCACTTGATGCCGAAAAGGCTTTTGACAGGCTCGAGTGGCAGTACCTGTGGGCGGTTCTTGAGAGGTTTAAACTGGGGAAAGACTTCATTAATATGATCCGCGTCTTATATACAAACCCCACAGCCATGGTATCTACTAACGGCATTCACTCCTGCCCTTTTCCCCTGCTGTCATTCTTTGAAGAATTTAAAGCCTTGTCTGGTTACAAGATCAACTGGACGAAGTCGGCATTGATGTTGTTGAATGAGGCTGCCAAAAATGTGTCATTATTGCATGATATCCCTATTAAAACAGAGATTACGTATCTAGGTGTCCAGATTAAAACGTACTTCATAATATAGTAAAAGCTAACTATGATAAAATCTTCAAAGAAGTACAGCGTGACATAGCTATATGGACAAAACTACCGGCATCTTTGCAGACTAGAATTGCTTCCATTAAAATGAATATATCGCCCCGTCTCAACTTTATGAGCATGATGATCCCACTTCCCCCTCCACAGGGTTATTGGAAAAACGTTGATAAATTATTGCGTTCATCAATATGGAATGGTAAACATCCAAAAATTTGATTTTCTACCCTGCAATGACCAAAACAGGATGGTGGATTGGCATTACCGAACCTTCTGCTATATCATAACTCTTTTCAACTACGCTCTCTCAGAACATGGTTTGATCGTTCTGCCCCAGTTGCCTGGAAGGCCATTGAAGATGTACTGGTATTCCCATATAAACTTGAAAGCGTATTATTCTCTGGTATTACTGACAATCAATGTATGCTGCGTTTTGGGCCTGTTATCTCAAATACAATCAGAAACTTCAGGTTGGTTGAAAAATGTCTGGGTGGTAATTGGAAATGGCACCAAAGCACCCCCTTGTGGAAGAACAGAAACATTATGTCGGGGGGCGGGGGGTTGGGAGGGGGGGGGGGGGGAAACCATTTGAGTCGACAGCATGGTCTTCAAGGGGAATAAATAGCCTTGGGGATATTTTCAGCCCAAGAGGAGTTATGAGTTTTCAAGAACTATGCTCTCACTTCGATGTGTCAAAGACAGACCTTTTCTTGTATCTTCAATTACGGTCGGCATTACGTGCCTATGGAGTCCCATGTAACAACAAACCACAAATACACCCGATTGTGCACTGGGTCACCGCACTTCCCGCCAGAGGACTTGTGTCTACCATATACTCACAGCTGGGAAAGCAAACACAGAAAGAGCTGCCTTTGATCAAGGCCAGGACTAAAGACCTCGCTAGCAGGAATGAAGTCATAAACTGGGAAACTGTGTGGGAGAACATTTTTCAGGCATCCAAGAATCCCAATCATCAGTTGATTCACTTCAAAATGTGTCAGAGAGCCTATCATACACCACTTGTGCGGTTTCATATGAAACAGATAGGTAGCCCAAACTGTGACTTGTGTAACCTCAATGTATCTGGAACTTTTAAACACATGATGTGGGATTGCCCCGAGGTATACGATTTTTGGAGGAAAGTGGCTTTAACTTTGTCTGATATAATTGGCAAACCTATACCCCTAGAACCAATTGCTCTTTTACTCAATGATGACTCACAAATTGAACTGAGTCAGAAACAAAGAAAGCTATGGCTTGCTGGATTAACAGCTGCCAAAAAACTTATAGTGCAGCGTTGGCTACCACCTCACAGACTGCACACCAAAAAATGGCTACAGTATTTCCAGGATGTGGTCATGCTAGAACTGTCCACAGCCCGGGTAAACAAAGCTAAGGCCACTACGTTGGAAATGTGGAAGGAGGCTGCCTCTGTTATAACAGACCTACTTAAAAAAGGTCTGTCGTCCAAATCATTCAGATCACTAGATGCGATTAGTGATTTGTGATAGGCCGGCTGTCGATGGCCATTTCCAACACTGCTAACCTCTTCCCAGGGCTCCATAGCTTTGGCTACATTTACTCCTATAAGCAGTTCAAAGTCTGCTTCAATCTAAAGGGAGATGGACGTCTTTAGGGTAAGACCACCTTTAAAGATCCTTTTCTTGTGGTATGTTTTTTATTACTTACAGGAATTGACATTTGTGTGTAAGCATCTGGAAGATCAATAAACTCTTCACCTGTCAAACCGTTGAGCAAGTCAGATCCAAGGTAATTATCAACAGATATGTCTTCATGCATTGTTCTCAGCGGTGCAGTATAGTATAGTGCAGTATCCTTCTAAAAAAATTAGCATATTGTGATAAAGTTCAATATTTTCTGTAATGTACTGATAAACATTAGACTTTCATATATTTTAGATTCATTACACACAACTGAAGTAGTTCAAGCCTTTTATTGTTTTAATATTGATGATTTTGGCAAAAAAGTAAAGAAAAACCAAAAATCCCTATCTCAAAAAATTTGCATATTTCATCCGACCAATAAAAGAAAAGTGTTTTTAATACAAAAAAGTCAACCTTCAAATAATTATGTTCAGTTATGCACTCAATACTTGGTCGGGAATCCTTTCGCAGAAATGACTGCTTCAATGCGGCGTGGCATGGAGGCAATCAGCCTGTGGCACTGCTGAGGTGTTATGGAGGCCCAGGATGCTTCGATAGCGGCCTTAAGCTCATCCACAGTGTTGGGTCTGGTGTCTCTCAACTTCCTCTTCACAATATCCCACAGATTCTCTATGGGGTTCAGGTCAGGAGAGTTGGCAGGCCAATTGAGCACAGTAATACCATGGTCAGTAAACCATTTACCAGTGGTTTTGGCACTATGAGCAGGTGCCAGGTCTTGTTGAAAAATGAAATCTTCATCTCCATAAAGCTTTTCAGCAGATGTAAGCATGAAGTGCTCCAACATCTCCTGATAGCTAGCTGCATTGACCCTGCCTTTGATAAAACACAGTGGACCAACACCAGCAGCTGACATGGCACCCCAGACCATCACTGACTGTGGGTACTTGACACTGGACTTCAGGCATTTTGGCATTTCCTTCTCCCCAGTCTTCCTCCAGACTCTGGCACCTTGATTTCCGAATGACATGCAAAATTTGCTTTCATCCGAAAAAAGTACTTTGGACCACTGAGCAACAGTCCAGTGCTGCTTCTCTGTAGCCCAGGTCAGGCGCTTCTGCCGCTGTTTCTGGTTCAAAAGTGGCTTGACCTGGGGAATGCGGCATCTGTAGCCCATTTCCTGCACACGCCTGTGCACGGTGGCTCTGGATGTTTCTACTCCAGACTCAGTCCACTGCTTCCGCAGGTCCCCCAAGGTCTGGAATCGGCCCTTCACCACAATCCTCCTCAGGGTCCGGTCACCTCTTCTGGTTGTGCAGCGTTTTCTGCCACACTTTTTCCTTCCCACAGACTTCCCACTGAGGTGCCTTGATACAGCACTCTGGGAACAGCCTATTCGCTCAGAAATGTCTTTCTGTGTCTTACCCTCTTGCTTGAGGGTGTCAATGATGGCCTTCTGGACAGCAGTCAGGTCGGCAGTCTTATACATGATTGCGGTTTTGAGTAATGAACCAGGCTGGGAGTTTTTAAAAGCCTCAGGAATCTTTTGCAGGTGTTTAGAGTTAATTAGTTGATTCAGATGATTAGGTTAAGAGCTCGTTTAGAGTACCTTTTCATGATATGCAAATTTTTTGAGATAGGAATTTGGGGTTTTCATGAGCTGTATGCCAAAATCATCAGTATTAAAACAACAAAAGACCTGAAATATTTCAGTTGGTGTGCAATGAATCTAAAATATATGAAAGTTCAATTATTATCATTACATTATGGAAAATAATCAACTTTATCACAATATGCTAATTTTTTGAGAAGGACCTGTATATCCGTCTGCCTTCCACTAAGCTTCAACCTGCCCCACCTCTGTGCAGAATGGGGCAGAGTTTAGTGGGTCCAAAAATGCACAAGCTCATAATCCCCGTTTCTGCACAAACAAATGCACTCAGAACAGTTTGGCTTTCAAAATCAGGCGTTTCATCTGCATTTGTGCCCTGTTTTAATGTATAGAGAAGTAGGATGTGTTAAAGAACACACTTGCTGGCTGACGTTTTCTTTGCAGGTCATTTTACTGTCCTTCAGACAGCTGAAACAAAGCCCTTCGCTTCACAGTGTAAGGGTTGCGCTAATGGCCATCCTAAATAAATCAAATCTGGTTTCATATGAAGACTACTTTTCACCAGCTCTTTAGGCCGGTTACTGGTGAACTGTTCCAAGAAGTAAAGACGGTCCTTAAAGTATTCAGCTCAGTATTCTACTCCACGCTCAAAGGCTCTTATGAAAAGATTGTAAAAGGATCACCACTGAAAGTAGGATATCTGATGGAGGCAAAGTCATCTCTCTTTGTTGCTTTACCATCAACTCAGTAATGTTATTCTGACATGACATACAAGTGTTTACAATAGAACCAAAAAACAAAAAGGAGGAAGCCACAAATGTCATTTATTTGGACCATTCATTTTGCTCTATGAACACTTGGACATGTTTTTGCTTATATGAACAGTGCAGATGGTTTTACTCAGAATTTGCACAGGATTCACAGAATTGTTTAGGCATGAATAATGTACGTACTTTTTTTTAAATCTCTATAGTATGTCCATTGTATTCTGTCCATGAATATTGGATGCAAAATAGTCACAAAATGATTTTGGTGTCATTGAAAACAACACAATAGTGTTATTGTGGAGAAACACTCAGGACCGTCCGGATGCTGTGGAGGAAATATAAAAGAGTAATGAGCAGACCTGTACTTATTCATTTATCTGTGTTGCTGTTGACTCGTGAATTGTGGAGAAAGTATAGAGTGTAAACCTACCATTCACCACGCTTCATCAGTTCAATGGCATCATTGATTTGGTCCAAACTCATGTTGTGAGTGATGAACTCATCCAGCTTCAACTTCTTGTCCATGTAGGCTTTAACCATCTGTGGCACTTCCTCTCTGCCCTTAAAACCTAAACCACAAAAATCCACACAATCTCAGATTAAGAGCATAGACTCTCACCCGGAATACAGGTCATTGATTATCATAACCCGACAGCCAGATAGTTAACAGAGATGGTTTAGTCAGTGGTGACGGTCAAATTTGTCTCACCTCCAAATGCAGAGCCCTTTAATGTGCGTCCAGCAATGAGCTGAAGGGGTCTGACAGATACGTCATGGAGGTTTGTCCAGCCAACAATCACGCCGACACCCCAACCTTTCACACAAGACTCCAAGGCACTGCGCTAGATGGGGAAACAGATCAGAGTCAGTGGGCCTGTAACCAAAAGGATGGAGGTCCAAATCTCTGGACTAGCTGAGTACACTCAGGCATGGTGACTTAATAACAGTTAGTGCTTCTTCAGTAACCAGCCTATTGCTTGGAAATAGCTAGTGAGTTCAGTTTAACCCCCTTACCATGACTTCCACATTCCCGACACATTCCAAGGCGAAGTCCACTCCTCCGTTGGTCATCTCAGACAGCACTTCACTGATGGGTTTACTGTGATCTTTGGGGTTCACAAAGTCAGTTGCACCAAACACCTTGGCCTTCTCAAACTTGTCTGGATTAATGTCAACAGCGATGATCTTCTTGGCTCCTGCAGCCTGGCAGCCCATGACTGCAGCCAAACCCACACATCCCAGGCCAAACACAGCACACGTGGAGCCTGGTTCAACCTAGAGTAAAACAGTAGTCAACATGGCACTTTATGTTAGACTCCATAAAGTTAAAATTGCTTAACAAAAGTTAAAGTTGCTGCATTAAGTCATGATCAATGGAAATGTTGTGTCCCCTAATTCAGGGTGCTTGCAGTGCAAAGCTATTAAGAAACACTACTTATTGTGGCTCTGCTTTGTGGGATATACAGTATGTTGACCCTGACCCAAAGATTGACTGAATAGATTTTGAAGTTCAAAGGTCAATGTCACTGTGACCTCATTCCTCATGAACACAATATCTCATGAACGCTTTGAAGGATTTTCATAAAATTTGGCACAAACTCAGACTTTGATTAGAGGATAAACTGATAACACTTTGAAGGTCAGAGGCCACTTTGAAATGCTTCTCTATGGAATACTGTTAATATTTTTTCTGAAATTTGTTTATCAATCTGGGCCAGAAATGTATAGGTAATATATGTAAATCACAAAATGTCTTACCCCATTATTTCAACTAACACTTCCGATATAACAGACATACACACCTTAGCGGTATTCACTGCTGCTCCGTATCCCGTACAGACCCCACAGCCGAGGAGGCAGACTTTGTCCAGAGGGGCAGCAGGGTCAATCTTAGCCACAGCCATCTGGTTAACCACAGTGTACTCGGAGAAGGTACTGGTCCCTGTAAACTGCAGCACCTTCTTCCCCTTACAGGTAAACCTGGAGTCTAGTGGTGCCATCTCACTACAACGATCACTAGCCCTAAAGAAACAAAGATGTAAAAAAAACCTGAAACAAAATTTGTCTTAACGGAGTGTTGCCTGAACTCTTGCAACAAGATTAAAATGAGAAAACAAAGATCTTAACTATATGTCCTACAGTATCATCAGTAAGTTGCCATACTGATAGAGACATGTTGAATAAATGCTGTTGAAATAGCTGACAACTGATTGGAAGAGCAATGAACATTTGAGAATGATGAGAAAGTGGAATTGATGGCAGGAGATGAATGCTTAATGAGCTCACCATCCATGATCACACTGGTTGGTCTTTGGGTTCTTACAGAAACGACATTCTCCACACTGGGAAATGAAGAGAGGAATCACTTTGTCTCCTGTAAGACAAAAATAATGTTGCAATGTGTCAGTTAAATGAATTTCGGACACATTTTTATAATGTCATTTTCTTTAACGGTAGAGGCCTCAGGCTCAGTTTTACTTACGTCGTGCACTTCAAATAAAAATAGTAATTTTAAAAATGTTCAGTTAATCTAATGAATGTTGAAGTAAGTTTTAGAGGTTTGAAATGGCTTAAAAGGGACACTTAATTCATTAGAGTAAATCTTGACCCAACTCTAAAGTCTGTTGCGATGATTGAAAAAGTAATTACAGTTCAAATAGTCATACTAGCACATTTTGAAGAATGTTTGAATTCCAAATAAGAAGTGATAGCCCTTTCGGTCACTGTATATCTGAACTTTAGACAGAGCCTGGCGCTGTTTCCAGTCTTAATGCTAAGCTAAGCTAAATATGCCACAGCTCTTCAAATATCCCCAATACATACTGTATGTCATATCAATCTGTCACTCATGTAAAATAAATAAAAGCAATTTATATTCCCAAATGCTGTACTGTTTTAAACTGACCTGGCTGAAATTCTGTGACGCCAGGCCCGACACTCTCTACTATCCCTGCTGCCTCGTGGCCGAGGACTGTTGGGAAGCCTCCCTCATTCATGTTCTCCAAAAGGTGGTACAGGTCCGAGTGACACACCGCAGTCGCCACAATCTGTAGCAAAGACAGTAAGATATCAATGAAAAACCCAGAGACGATTAAATGTACAGTGTAAGCGGATCAGAGTTACAGTAGCACTTACATTGCATTGAGACATGTATCAAGTGTTATCAAATTGGACTGCATGGATCTTAAGAGCTGCACTAACACGTGTGTGTGTGTGTGTGTTTGTGGAGAACTCTCTTACCTTGATGCGGACCTCGTTGGCCTGGGGTGGGGCTACCTCAATCTCCTCAATCACCAAAGGCTTGTTGGGCTCCCAGGCCACTGCTGCCTTGCACTTGATGATCTGTGATGCAACATGAGATCTCACATTACTGGGTGATACCACAATCAAACTTAATACAACTGGCAGTTTCCTGAAACGCATTAAGCACCCTCTCAAGTTTCCATCCCATTAACCTGGCAGTTGGGTGGGAAGTTGAACATATTATTGTGCAGGGATTTCAAAGTAAACACACCTTTAGTCAAATTGACTCATATGTCTACATGCATACGATCACCATAGTAAACATTACTGACGTGTTTCACATATTCATTGTACAGATTTAGTGTCATTGCGTAAGGTTTTTTGGAAGTTGTTCTCACACTCTGCTCTGCTACTTTTTTTTTTTAAATATATTTTTTGGCATTTTTATGCTTTATTGACAGTGTAGAGACAGAGTTGAAATGGGGCAGAGAGGGGAGTGACATGCAGAGAACGACCGCGGGCTGGAATCGAACCCGGGTCCGCTGCTGGCCGAGGCCCATGGGGGGGGGGGGACGCCCTACCAACTGAGCTAAGGGCGCCCCCATGCTCTGCTACTTTAAGTGGTTGATTTGCCTTGAAGCCATTTGCACTCCACTGTGGAACTGCCAGGAATGACTTTGTCTCACAAACCCCTCATGTGTGCCAATAACCAGCTGCTCGGGTTTCAAACTGTTTTTCAAGTCAAACAAGGACATGCAGTATTTTAGGGAGGACACAAGCAGGAAGATATTGTTATTTTCTTTTACCGTTATACATTGTGCAGTATACACATTTTATTGTAAGAAATGTAATAATAATAATAATTTTAAGTTCATGTAGCCTATGTTTTTAAGTGAAAAAAACATGCATGTGCAAAGAGAATTATATTTTAAATCCTGTGCATGAAAAAGCTGAAACACTTATTAATGTCATGCATCATCGTGATGTATTTAATCACATTTCTACACTCCATTAACATCAGAACAAGATGAACATTTGTTAAAACTATGATAGCTACAAGTATTCAAGTAAAAAATAGAACTAGGAGAGTTATCACCAGGTGCTCATAGTTACTAATTAGTAGACTCCAGTTGGGTGCAAACTGCTCTTGAAGTTGTAAAGTTAAGGAAAAAAAGGAATAGTGTTTACTCCAGGCACACTCACACAGCACCAATAATAATTAAAAAAGCCTTCAATGGTTAGGGTATATCAAGTTTTAGAATACACAAAAGTCGACCACTTTGACCCACACTAGAGTCTTCGTCTAGGTTGATAGATAAAATATAGTACTGCAGGGATGCATTGTTTTATGAAGTTTCCTTTTTTTACTAACAGCTGTACTTGACACGGTATACTATCCTCTGCAAAGTATTTCAAAGCATAACAGCAGTACATTTGGATTATCCCATATTGAATTACGGTCTATACATACCTTACCAGCTGTGGCCATTTCTGCAGCAAAGAAGAAATGTGCGTCAAAAAAAATTAAGGGTGATTAGACTGAGAGGAGCTGCAGGACTGGAGAGAGATGATGAAATAAAGTTGACTCAAGGTTTTTATACTGATGCATAAGGAGGCAGTCATGTTCACATTAAGTTGGGCAGGGTCTTTTACTGGTTTTAAACTTTTAGTCTACGCCCACTTACTTTTAGGGAACCGCCCAAACCCTACCTTGTGAGGGCACAGTTTAAAGCTCTCCAAAAAAAACAATCAATGTGACAAAACACCCAAAACAGACGTGTAAGTAATATATGTAACTCTTTTCACTACATGTGTTGATCTGTGATAACCACAAATGAGCTGCCAGGAATTGATGCCTCTCAGATCAAACAACTGGTCAAAGGTAAACCTTTTTCTTTCTGGAGGCCGGAGTATGTTGCTGGAATATAGGCTGGAACATGTGCCTTATTGTCTCGTTATTGAGCCAGCACAGTTCAATCAATGCTGTTCACAATCCTTTTCAAGGTTATTTGATTCAGGTTGGAGTACATGGTTGGAGACGATATGTCCAAGGAAAGTCACTTGCATGGAAATGAATCATGTTAATTTAATTTCATGTTTGATCATGCTGAATCTCATACAATGTAACATCAGTATGAGTATGTGTTCTCAAGTTCTGTCTCCTCACATACATGTGAATAAAAGTCTGCAAACTTTCCTTCGGAAAGGCTATAAAGAATGTCTCCTTTCCTGGGTATTCGTCTGGAGACAGATGGGTATTTGCATTTCCACATAGACAAATGTATACTTAATCTATTCATACAAGAAGTACGATATAGCTAGTGTCATGAGGCTATATTGACAACTACTTGAACCAATCAGAAGCTGCTTGTGATGGAACAATTATTTTCAGTGGGTTTTTTCCAGTCTACTTTAAGAATGTTTAATGACACATTGTCTTTTTAAGTAATTGATAAGAGAAAACAGTGGAGTCCCGAACCCTGAACGGTGACTGTTTTCCTTATATTGATCTGTCATGTGTTTCCTCTGTTTAATGTCCTGTTTTGTGAAGGGGTCTTTATTCTAGTTTCCTGAGAGAATCAACTTATTGAGTAAACCCCTGTGTAGATATTCTGGCTGGTAACAGAATGTTGTCAGTCTCTTGAACCAACTTTAGGTGAAGGAGTTGACCCTGCTCGGCCGAACAGTATATTTTTGACTCTGTTTGTTTTATCCTTTTTTATTAAAATACTTTAAACTAAGTTGAGTTTTGGTTCTTTTTCTTTCAAGTTGTGGATATATCAAATTTCCATAACAATGCTATTATTTAAGCAGTCAGGAGATGGACGCCTGTCTGGGGCTGCATTATTATTTCACGCCTGAAGGCGACTTATACATATTATCCATGAAACGCAGCAGCTAGATACCCCATGTGCCATACTTTCACTTGATGCCGAAAAGGCTTTTGACAGGCTCGAGTGGCAGTACCTGTGGGCGGTTCTTGAGAGGTTTAAACTGGGGAAAGACTTCATTAATATGATCCGCGTCTTATATACAAACCCCACAGCCATGGTATCTACTAACGGCATTCACTCCTGCCCTTTTCCCCTGCTGTCATTCTCTGAAGAATTTAAAGCCTTGTCTGGTTACAAGATCAACTGGACGAAGTCGGCATTGATGTTGTTGAATGAGGCTGCCAAAAATGTGTCATTATTGCATGATATCCCTATTAAAACAGAGATTACGTATCTAGGTGTCCAGATTAAAACGTACTTCATAATATAGTAAAAGCTAACTATGATAAAATCTTCAAAGAAGTACAGCGTGACATAGCTATATGGACAAAACTACCGGCATCTTTGCAGACTAGAATTGCTTCCATTAAAATGAATATATCGCCCCGTCTCAACTTTATGAGCATGATGATCCCACTTCCCCCTCCACAGGGTTATTGGAAAAACGTTGATAAATTATTGCGTTCATCAATATGGAATGGTAAACATCCAAAAATTTGATTTTCTACCCTGCAACGACCAAAACAAGATGGTGGATTGGCATTACCGAACCTTCTGCTACATCATAACTCTTTTCAACTACGCTCTCTCAGAACATGGTTTGATCGTTCTGCCCCAGTTGCCTGGAAGGCCATTGAAGATGTACTGGTATTCCCATATAAACTTGAAAGCGTATTATTCTCTGGTATTACTGACAATCAATGTATGCTGCGTTTTGGGCTTGTTATCTCAAATACAATCAGAAACTTCAGGTTGGTTGAAACATGTCTGGGTGGTAATTGGAAATGGCACCAAAGCACCCCCTTGTGGAAGAACAGAAACATTATGTCGGGGGGGTAAACCATTTGAGTCGACAGCATGGTCTTCAAGGGGAATAAATAGCATTGGGGATATTTTCAGCCCAAGAGGACTTATGAGTTTTCAAGAACAATGCTCTCACGTCGATGTGTCAAAGACAGACTTTTTCTTGTATCTTTAATGTTATTCTGACATGACATACAAGTGTTTACAATAGAACCAAAAAACAAAAAGGAGGAAGCCACAAATGTCATTTATTTGGACCATTCATTTTGCTCTATGAACACTTGGACATGTTTTTGCTTATATGAACAGTGCAGATGGTTTTACTCAGAATTTGCACAGAATTCACAGAAATGTTTAGGCATGAATAATGTACGTACTTTTTTTTTTAATCTCTATAGTATGTCCATTGTATTCTGTCCATGAATATTGGATGCAAAATAGTCACAAAATGATTTTGGTGTCATTGAAAACAACACAATAGTGTTATTGTGGAGAAACACTCAGGACTGTCCGGATGCTGTGGAGGAAATATAAAAGAGTAATGAGCAGACCTGTACTTATTCATTTATCTGTGTTGCTGTTGACTCGTGAATTGTGGAGAAAGCATAGGAGTGTAAACCTACCATTCACCACGCTTCATCAGTTCAATGGCATCATTGATTTGGTCCAAACTCATGTTGTGAGTGATAAACTCATCCAGCTTCAACATCGTGTCCATGTAGGCTTTAACCATCTGTGGCACTTCGTCCCTGCCCTTAAAACCTAAACCACAAAATATCCATGAAATCTCAGATTAAGAGCATAGACTCTCACCCCGAATACAGGTCATTGATTATCATAACCCGACAGCCATATAGTTAACAGAGATGGTTTAGTCAGTGGTGACGGTCAAATTTGTCTCACCTCCAAATGCAGAGCCCTTTAATGTGCGTCCAGCAATGAGCTGAAGGGGTCTGACAGACACGTCATGGAGGTTTGTCCAGCCAACAATCACGCCGACACCCCAACCTTTCACACAAGACTCCAAGGCACTGCGCTAGATGGGGAAACAGATCAAAGTCAGTGGGCCTGTAACCAGGGCCGGCGGTAGCCAGGGGCCAGGGTGTGGGCTGTGCCCACCCAATCAATTTTTAATTTTTTTTTTTATTATTAGGTGGAAGTCCAGACCCACTATCGCACGGACCTGTTCATTCGCTCTCCAAGAAAATGTCAAATAAAATTCAGACAATTAATTAATACTAAAGAATATAGGGGAGAGTGGCCTAAGTTGTGCCACTTTTTACTCAAAGTGATTTTAAAGTGAGGCCTTGACAGTAAAATCTCCAATTCAAATATGTACATATATTTCAGGATGTTGTGCATCCGTGGCAATACAAACTTTGGATCTGGAATAAACTGTTTAAGTTTTTGTTTTGTTTTATATCTTTCGGAAAAAAAGTTGTAAAGTGGCACAACTTGCCCCCGGTGTGGTGTACGTTGTGCCACAAGAGAGAATACCATGGGGTAAATTGTGCCATTGATATATATCTCATAAACTGTAATCCAAGACAAATCCATAAGACAATTACTTATTTAAGGTTTATTTAAAGTAAATATTTTACAAAGATTGATGGTCAATCTTCTTAAACAAGGCCTAGCAGATCTAGGTGGTTTTACCTACAAAGCTCATAATGACAAAGTCACCATCATCATCTTTCTGGCCATCTGAACTCTTGTCAGTGGTGTCGTTAAGTGGAATGGAGATGTCAGTCTCTTCTGAGCTACTGTAGACGATCACTTTCTTTTTGGTGACCAACGTATACAGCCATGCCACTTGATCAACTCTCAGAAATTTACTTTGCACTGTTGCTCCGTGCTTGTGGAACCAACTGCCACCTGACAAATGTGATTCCCACTCCATTTCTGCCTTTAAATCAAGGCTCAAAACCCATATGTACACCCTGGCTTTTCCTCCCCATTAACTATCTTACCTCTGCACTACTATCTTTGTTTTTATGTGGATGTATGGGCTTTATGTCTTTTATTTTTGTTATTGTTATTTTACCTTCATTGTTTACCTCCTGAATGCATTATGTACAGCACTTTGGACAGTGCAAACTGTCATAAATGTGCTTTTATAAATACATTTCACTTACTTACTTACTTACTTTCTTACTTACTTACTTACTTATAACTCACCTAGGCCTTTTGGCACAAATCACCCCAACCCCAGAATTTTGGATACTAAGCATGATGCAGCAGTTTAGGGCTGACATCGTGCTAACTGTATAGACTCAAAGTGTAGCATACTAAAGCACTAAAACATGTGTCAAATGTTTTCAAACTTGTCTATAATTGTTCAGACACAAAAATCAAAAAACCTTGATCATGGAAATTTTACTTTGAAAGGCAAAACACAGTTTTTTTTAGCTTAAATGTGCTTATATCTTATTGCTTGTGTCTCCCTTCTTTACAGGATGAGTCAAATGGATGGCTCTTCTTAAATATGTGGTCACATTTCCAATTTCTTCCACGGTTTTCTAGAAACAAGGGGTGGCACAACTTCCCCACCGGCAAAACTTAGGCCACTCTCCCCTACCATTACCATGCATTGCTTCTAATTGTATTATTGGGTGGGCAGGAAAGCCTGCCTCCAAGTTACCCACCCGCTTATAGTGGTCACTGGTCAGCAGAGCCGGCCCGAGGCATAAGCAAAATGAGCGGTTGCTTGGGGTCCCGACTGCCAGGCCCCCTCCCCCCAATATTATTTGTTTTATTTTATTTTTTAGTTTGTGTGTTTGATATCAACATCATATTATGTAAATGTAAATTATCATACAATAAAAGGAATACAATCTATTGGTAGATAGTTAAAAGCTTAATAATTGAATCAGTTCATCTTGGAGGTAATCCGAGGTTAACTGATCACGTCACGTTCAAGTCCATGGCATGCACAGTGTGTATTGAGTTTATTTAAAAATATTTGAAAATGGGGCTGCCCTCAGTTGCACATGCACTGTGTATAGTCTATAGCCTATTTCAGCCTTGTCTGTGGAAAAAAGATAACTGGACAACAGAGTTCTTCTGCTTTGTTCCTCTCACTGCATTTAAATGAATTCATTATATTACAGAAAAATATGTCCCGTAAAAGAAAAAGAGCACCAAGCCCATCCCAGAGGACCCTGCATAATATTTTATTTCAAATTTATATTTCTATGTAAAATCCATGTGTCTTTCTTCAATAGCTTCTAATTCATCCGACCCAGTGTCTCCAAATTATTTGTTCACAAAAAATTCCTCAGATTTAGCCTCTTAATTTTCCTCTGAAAGTGCACCAGATTCATGCATTTCACTTTAAAAAGGTAAAAAAAAAAATCTCCCAGGGGGGCATACCCCCGGACCCCCCTAGCAGGGTCGTGACCTCGGCTGGCTACTATTTTCACCCAGCTGGACATCTGAGGCAATAGTGGAAAGACTATATAACTATATAGTGTGTATAGTATATAGCTCTGGACTACCACCATCCAGGTTGCCCAGTCCCAGCTTTCTCTTCAATCAGCTCAGGCTGCCTACAGTTAATACTGCGATTTAAAAAAAAAGATAAGATTATGTTGTATATAATGTATATTATATGGTATTCATAAACATTTGGGAAAAAAAACATGCAAGAATCAAGTCTCCCACACAGCAACACTCAAAGTTTCTTTGCATATTGTGTTCTACACAATTCACAGTAAATGTGCCAAAAAGCAGACGCAGAGTTCTTACAAGGGCGTTCTGCGCGCACTCTGATCTTCGGTGTGCCCACCTAAAATTTCTACAGGCCCACCCTAATCTAACTGTCTAGAACCGGGCCTACCTGTAACCAAAAGGATGGAGGTCCAAATCTCTGGACTAGCTGAGTACACTCAGGCATGGTGACTTAATAACAGTTAGTGCTTCTTCAGTAACTAGCCTATTGCTTGGAAATAGCTAGTGAGTTCAGGTTAACCCCCTTACCATGACTTCCACATTCCCGACACATTCTATGGCGAAGTCCACTCCTCCGTTGGTCATCTCAGACAGCACTTCACTGATGGGTTTGCTGTGATCTTTGGGGTTCACAAAGTCAGTTGCTCCAAACACCTTGGCCTTCTCAAACTTGTCTGGATTAATGTCAACAGCGATGATCTTCTTGGCTCCTGCAGCCTTGCAGCCCATGACTGCAGCCAAGCCCACACATCCCAGGCCAAACACAGCACATGTGGAGCCTGGTTCAACCTAAAGTAAAACAGTAGTCAACATGGCACTTAAAGCGGCAACGAGTAACTTTTAAATATCTTTTAAACAGCCTCATGTTTCCTCTCATAATCATAAATTACCTTTAACAGCAAACGAGACCATCAGTGCAAAGAAAGACGTTTTTATGTAGTTTTTATTACTGCATTTGATCTGGTCGTACACCCAGTCCGATTTTCGGTTCACGCGTGCATGCTCTATGGTCACATATCCGTATTGGTCACAGATTTCAGTGTGGCGCAGTTACGCGATTTGAGAAGCCTATCCCTCCAGGTGAGGGAAGGGGAGCGGGAGCCATGTTTGAGACAGTTGTTTGTCGTCATAATGACTGATAACGGGGCTGAACCATAAAAGAAAAAAAAGAAAATGCAATGAAGAAAAGCGAAAAGGGAGAGTGATAGTCGGGCGGGAGGGCGTTGCCAAGCAACATATACACAATTTCACGCAGCGAACGTAGACTGCAGTGTTTACTCCTAAATGAACGAGCGGTAGCCTACTAAAACAAAGTTTACTTTGCCTCACCAGCATCATCAGATGACCATTATTCATCTGAAATAGTCATTATTTACAACATAAACACATTACCTCATCGTGATCCATTCTAACTAACTGCCATCTCTCGTTCATTCGCTTTGTGTGGGGACACGGACTCGTTCAGCTCCGTGAGAGGTGACAATGCATCAACTCATTGCAATCAGGTGTGTTTAGCACTTACTGGCATTAGTTGATGCTGTGTCACCCATAGACTCACGGAGCCGAAAAGAGTCCGGTGCCCTCACACTTTGCTTTCAACACACGGACACGCACCATATTGCTTCCTGATTATTTGAATCTGAACGCCCTGCACGAGCTAGAAAACAGCTTCACGACAGCTGGCGTCGTAATAATACTACCGCTTTTGTTCAAAGGTGTCGCCAACGTGCCGACTTACTCGTAGTGGCTTTAAAGGTCACATATTATGCTAAATGCACTTTTTAAATGTGTTCTAACATATCCATGGGTCCACGGTGTGCCTAGAGACTGCCAAAATATAAAAAAAAATAACAATCTCTCCTTTTCTCACTCTCCCCCTTTCTGAAACCCCCACCCCTCCCCCCCAATATACTCCAGTCAGAATTCTCGCCGACTATTACGTCACAGTCGGCACAGCCACATCCCCATATTTTCTTTATATGTCCATGCTTCCCCCCCACATTAGTAACCAGAAACTTCCACCGTGCAGTGTTCTATGATAACTCTCCTCCCCCCCATTTCTTATTGGTCCACGGCCCCGAGATCCTCTGGAAAATGTTCCGAGCGACAGCCATGTTGTTTTCCCCGCTAAGCGACGAGATGCCCATAGTACAGCAAACCATGCAGAGTGTTGCATAAACCAACACAGAAGCATTCTACTCATAATCCACTAATTTATCTTAATCACAGCAGTCTTAATAATGCCGCGTTTATAACGAGACAAAGCTTAGGGAGCTACTTGTGTAGTAATTCCATCGGTGAAACTAAAAGGAATCTCCTCAATGGTTGTTTGCCTGTTATTTACCTAGTGTAGCAAGTAGCTTCGGGAGTAGCACCCAACGTTTGCTTCTATTACACTAACTTAGCTTTCCCATTGCAGTTTAATAATGCCTCGTTTTTAACACCACAAAGCGTGGGAAGTTATTCCTGTAGAAACCAAATGTGAGGCTACTGTTTTCACTGGTTTTAAATCATCTGAGTGTTACTTTTAGCCATTAGCGCACATGTAGCTTCGGATGTAGCACCCAACATTTGCTTATATTACACTAACTTAGCTTTCCCATTGGAGTTTAAATGTGCCTCGTTTTTAACACCACAAAGGGTGGGAAGTTATTCCTGTAGAAACCAAATGTGAGGCTACTGTTTTCACTGGTTTTACATCGTCTGAGTGTTACTTTTAGCCGTTAGCGCACATGTAGCTTCGGATGTAGCACCCAACATTTGCTTCTATTACACTAACTTAGCTTTCCCATTGGAGTTTAAATGTGCCTCGTTTTTAACACCACAAAGGGTGGGAAGTTATTCCTGTAGAAACCAAATGTGAGGCTACTGTTTTCACTGGTTTTACATCGTCTGAGTGTTACTTTTAGCCGTTAGCGCACATGTAGCTTCGGATGTAGCACCCAACGTTTGCTTCTATTGCACTAACTTAGCTTTCCCATTGTAGTTTAATAATGCCTCGTTTTTAACACCACAAAGGGTGGGAAGTTATTCCTGTAGAAACCAAATGTGAGGCTACTGTTTTCACTGGTTTTAATCATGTCAGGTCATGTCAAACTGTTATGTCAAAGTATGGCTTCGCTCCGGGTAAACACAGTGTTCGCAGTCACGCAGTGTCTCTCTAGTATCACGTAAGCAAGGCAGAGACGGTGGGAGGGCCCGGCAGAGAGGTGGGAGGGGGCCAGCCAGATCGCAGGCTGCAGACACCAATATAGGTCATCCGGAGACCAGACGAACATCAGGGTATAGAGGCTTGCTACAATAAATGATCTGAACGGGTTTTTCAGCAAACATTTAAAAAAATAAGTATTAGGGACTACTTAGACCATATAAAATTGACAGCAAAGTGCATAATATGTGAGCTTTAATGTTAGACTCCTTAATGCTGCATTAAGTCCTGATCAATGGAAAGATTGTGTCCCCTAATTCAGGGTGCTTGCATTGCAAAGTTATTCAGATAAAAACACCTATTATGGCTCCGCGCCGTCGATAGCCAAAGCACGAAGGCATTATGTTTCCGTTTGGGCCATCATTGTCAGCGCAATATCTCAAGAATACTTTGAGGGATATATGTTGACTCTGACTCAAATATTGACTGAATAGATTTTGGAGGTCAACGTCACTGTGACCTCATTCCTCATGAACGCAATATCTCATTAACGCTTTGATGGATTTTCATAAAGATTATCACAAACTCAGACTTTGATTAGAGGATACACTGATTACACTTTGAAGGTCAAAGGCCACTTTGAAAGAAGTTTCATATGGAGTACTTAGGACTACAGACTTCATGTCAATGTCCATGTGTGTGTGTTTGTGCGCGTGAACATTGTTGGCCTCTGTACCGGCAAAACAAAGATGAAGTGCGTATTTTAACCACAAAACAGCTTAAGCATCAGCTTACCACTGGTAATATGAGTATTGGGATATGCACAAAGCTGAAAGCACTGTTAATATTTTTTCTGAAATTCGTTTATCAATCTGGGCCAGAAATGTATAGGTAATATATGTAATCACAAAATGTCTTATCCCATTGTTTCAACTAACGCTTCCGATGTATGCTATAAATCTACAACAGACATACACACCTTAGCGGTATTCACTGCTGCTCCGTATCCCGTACAGACCCCACAGCCGAGGAGACAGACTTTGTCCAGAGGGGCGGCATGGTCAATCTTAGCCACAGCCATGTGGTTAACCACAGTGTACTCCGAGAAGGTACTGGTCCCTGCAAACTGCAGCACCTTCTTCCCCTTACAGGTAAACCTGGAGTCTAGTGGTGCCATCTCAGGACGCCAATAACTAGCCCTGAAGAACAAAAATGTAAAAAACCTGAAACAAACTGTGTCTTAATAACGGAGTGTTGCCTGAACTCTTGCAACAAGATTGATATGAGAAAACAAAGATCTTAATTATATGTCCTACAGCAGGGTTTTTCAAAGTGTGAGAGAGTGAGCCCCCCCCCACCCCCCCCAGAGAACAAATTTCAGCGGAGCCCCCCCCCCAAAAAAAAAATTCTAAATCCCTGTGTGTTTTGAAAGATGTTTTCATTATTTTAATCTAAATTTTTTTTGGCGTTTTTAAACACATGTTTTAATACATTTTAGCATCTTAATCCAGTGTTTTAATCCTGCTTCCTTTAAGCATGGATAGTAGTGACTGAGTGTGCAGCGGAGTGAGAAAGATAGGCAGACAGACTTGCCCAAATTATTGACTAGTTAAATGTCATTCACACACCCAGTGTTTTTTCGCTAGTGCCTCCAATGTCCTGATGGAGGAAAAAAGTAGCCAGTGGAGAACCAGACTCTCCTAGGGTGTCTGGGGGTATTTTTCACCTTTTTAAAGTGAAATGCATGAATCTGGTAGCCTGGCATTCCCAGACATGCAAATTAAATTTGCTGCGCCTGTTGGTCTGGACACTCTCCGTTGAAGCTTTTTCAAGAAGACCAGAAATCCGGGCTCACGTTTCAATTGGTTCTATCTAATATGGGCGCGCCAGAGCCCTTATGGTGCTCTGGGGAGGACGTAACCGGATGACGACAGTGACGTGCATGCAACGTCGAAGCCGTGATACTAAACATCAAAGATGGCTGCGGATATGTTGTGTGAGTTTGAGACTGCTTTGGCCTCGACCCTTTACGATTTGGAAGACGGCACTCAAATCTTTCATTAGCAAGTAAGTGGAATGTTCTGTTTTGCCGACCGACAACAGCAAACGTTTAATTCAACAGTTTAACAGCTGTTCGCTAAACGAACGGGGCTTACGTCACCTTGTGCATCGCTCTGATTGGTTGTAGTGCTATCCAACTGCGTGCAGTGGCATTTGAAATGCACGAGTAGGAGCCGCCCCTTGAGTTGGAAATTACTATTGATCGTTCAAGATATCAGGGTCTGGATTTCCAGGCTATGAATCTGGTGCACTTTGAGAGGAAAATTAAGAGGCTAAACATGAGGAATTTTGTGTGAACAAATAATTTGGAGACACTGGGTCTGATGAATTAGAAGCTATTGAAGAAAGACACATAGGATTTTCCATGAAGACATTAATTTAAAATATAAAAATGTATGCAGGGTCCTCTGGGTTGGGCTTGGTGCTCTTTTTCTTTAACGAGACCTATTTCTCTGTAATATAATGAATGCATTTAAATGCAGTGAGAGGAACGAAGCAGAAGAACTCTTGTCCAGCTATGCCGTGATCTTAATATAAAAAACACAAACTCAAAAAAAAAAATCACATATTCATCCGCGCCCCCCCTTGCCATAACCCCGCGCCCCACAGTTTTAAAACCACTGTCCTACAGTCATCAGACATAAACTAATTTGTCATACAAATAGAGACATGTTGAATAAATACAATGCTGTACAAATAGCTGACAACTGATTGAAAGAGCAATGAACATTTGAGAATGATGAGAAAGTGGAATTGATGGCAGGAGATGAATGCTTATTGAGCTCACCATCCATGATCACACTGGTTGGTCTTTGGGTTCTTACAGAAGCGACATTCTCCACACTGGGAAATGAAGAGAGGAATCACTTTGTCTCCTGTAAGACAAAAATAATGTTGCCATGTGTCAGTTAAATGAATTTCGGACACATTTTCATAATGTCATTTTCTTTAAAGGTAAAGGCCTCAGGCTCAGTTTTACTTACGTTGTGCACTTCAAATAAAAAGCAAAATTGAAATTTTTTCGAATTTTTCAGTTAAAGCCACTACGAGTAACATGGCACGTTGGCGTCCCCTTTGGACAAAAGCGGTAGTATTTTTACGACGCCAGCTGTTGTGAAGCTGTTTTCTAGCTCGTGCCGGGCGTGCGAGATTCAAATGATCAGGAAGCAATATAGTGCATGTCCGTGTGTTGAAAGTGTGAGGGCACCGGACTCTTTTCGGCTCCGTGAGAGTGGTTAGTGACACAGCATCAACTAATGCCAGTCAGTGCTACACACACCTGATTGCAATGAGTTGATGCAGTGTCACCTCTCACGGAGCTGAAAGACTACGTGTCCTCACAGAAAGCGAATGAACAAGAGACGGCAGTTATTATGGATCACGATGAGGTAATGTGTTTATGTTGTTGTAAATAATGACTATTTCAGATGAATAATGGTCATCTGATGATGCTGGTGAGGCAAAGTAAACTTTGTTTTAGTAGGCTAGCGCTCATTCATTTAGGAGTCTAGTTCGCTCCCGTGAAATTGAGTATACGTTGCTTGGCAACGCCCTCCCGTCCGCCTATCTCTCCCTTTTAGCTTTTCTTCATTGCATTTTCTTTTTTTTCTTTGATGGTTCAGCCCCGTTATCAGTCATTATGACGACAGACAACTGTCTCAAACAAGGCTCCCGCTCCCCTTCCCTCACCTGGAGGGATAGGCTTCTCAAATTGAGTTGTTGTGCCACACTGAAATCTGCGACCAACACGGATATGTGACCATAGAGCCTGCACGAGTGAACCGAAAATCGGACTGGGTGTGCGACCAGACCAAATGCAGTAAAAAAACTATATAAAAACGTCTTTCTTTGCACTGATGGTCTCGTTTGCTGTTAAAGGTAATTTATGATTATGTGAGGAAACATGAGGCTGTTTAAAAGATATTTAAATGTTACTAGGAGCTGCTTTAATCTAATGAATGTTAAAGTAAATTTTAAAGGTTCGAAATGGCTTAAAAGGGACACTTAATTCATTAGAGTAAATCTTGACCCAACTCTAAAGTCTGTTGCGATGATTGAAAAAGTAATTACAGTTCAAATAATCATACTAGCACATTTTAAAGAATGTTTGAATTCCAAATAAGAAGTGATAGCCCTTTCGATCACTGTATATCTGAACTTTAGACAGAGCCAGGCGCTGTTTCCAGTCTTAATGCTAAGCTAAGCTAAATATGCCACAGCTCTTCACATATCCCCAATACATAGGTCATATCCATCTGTCACTCATGTAAAATAAATAAAAGCAATTTATATTCCCAAATGCTGTACTGTTTTAAACTGACCTGGCTGAATTTCAGTGACTCCAGGCCCGACACTCTCTACTATCCCTGCTGCCTCGTGGCCGAGGACTGCTGGGAAGCGTCTCTCATCATTACTCTCTAAAAGGTGGTACAAGTCTGTGTGACACACTGCAGTCGCCACAATCTGTAACAAAGACAGTAAGAAATCGATGAAAAACAAAGAGATGATTAAATGTACAGTGTAAGCGGGTCAGAGTTACAGTAGCACTTACATTGCATTATCAAGTGTTATAAAATTAGACTGCATGGATCTTGACCCTCCTGTTATGTTCATTTGTCAGCAACAGCAATGGTGTTCCGGGTCAATTTGACCCGGTGCATGTTTAAATCTCCAAAAGATGTCCTAAACCAAAAAAAAATCCTAACAAGCTGTGTGAACATGTCATTACCAACTCCATTACTAACTATTCTATCAATATTTAGTGCAATGTGGTGTTCCTTACCTCTAGCAGGTAATGGTTCAATAAGGATAATTCACTCGTTTTTCATTTAAAAAATACATGTTCAAACTTTTTTTGTAATGTTTCACCACTTTATTACTTTTGAAACAGTGGAGAAAATGTGAAAAGTCCCCAGAGACATTGTGGCTTGAAATATAGCCCTGCCTGTCTCTGCATCCCACAGACTGGCTGTCGGTTCATCCTTCGACCCCAGCCAGGATGAGGAGCCTCAAATACGCATCTAAATGTGTTTTGTCCAGCTCCTTCCACTTTTCCCCAAAAACACACCTCCCTTCTAGATTAGTCATTTCCAGAATGATTTTCTGTATTGAATCTGGCCTGACCAGCTCAAAAGCTGACTTGATGTCAGTCACACGAGTCACTGCCATCCTAGTGGGCCCTGGCACTGTCTTTAAGGTGAAACTCGAAAAATTAGAATATCGTGCAAAAATTCATTTATTTCAGTAATTTGACTCAAAAGGTGAAAGTAATATATTATATAGACCCATTACATGAAAGGTGAGATATTCAAAGCCTTTATTTGTTATAATTTAGATTATTATGGTTTACACAGAAAGAAATAATCTTACATTTCTGACACCCTTTTACCTCCAGTTTTACTGCCGGGTCAAATTGACCCGAACAGTATCTATGTGATATAAACATGCAGGGGGTAGTTGGAAATGTGTGAGATGAAATATTTTCATATTAAATGTTGATTACACTAATTAAGGCAAGCATACTGAGAAAATACTTTTAACTATTTTTCCTAGATCTTCAAACTTTGAAACGGGTCAATTTGACCCGGAACATAACAGGAGGGTTAAGAGCTGCACTAACTTGTGTGTGTGTGTGTGTGTGTGTGTGTGTGTGTGTGCGTGTGGGGACCTCTCTTACCTTGATGCGGACCTCGTTGGCCTGGGGTGGGGCTACCTCAATCTCCTCAATCACCAAAGGCTTGTTGGGCTCCCAGGCCACTGCTGCCTTGCACTTGATGATCTGTGATGCAACATGAGATCTCACATTACTGGGTGATGATACCACAATCAAACATACTAAAACTGTCAGTTTACTGAAACACATTAAGCACCCTCTCAAGTTTCCATCCCATTAACCTGGCAGTTGGGTGGGAAGTTGAACATATTTCCTCTCTTTTCACCATGGCTATGTGCTGTTATTGTGCTGGGATATAAAAGTAAACACGCATTTAGTCAAATTGACTCATATGTCTACATGCATACGATCACCATAGTAAACATTACTGACGTGTTTCACATATTCATTGTACAGATTTATTGTCATTGCGTAAGGTTTTTGGAAGTTGTTCTCACACTCCTCTCTGCTACTTTAAGTGGTTGATTTGCCTTGAAGCCATTTGCACTCCACTGTGGAACTGCCTGGAATTATACTGTCTCACAAACCCCTCATGTGTGCCAATAACCAGCTGCTCTGGTTTCAAACTGTTTTTCAAGTGCAGTATATTTTCTGCGGTCCATTCACAAATGGTGTTAGTTTGAAGAATAGAGATGGGTCTGCTGAGACAGGGATGAGTTGAGGTGGTTAAAGTATTTTATTAGGATAAAATAACATCGCCTGTGTCAGACCAAGCTGGCCATGCCCGGTTAGCCAATTCCATTATCCCAACCTCCCCGCCTGTCCGTGTGTGCTCCTTTTTGAACCCCAAAATGTGATCTCCTGGTTGGTCAGTTTCCCTCGCTAAGATCTGCCCTCAACCCTCTGAGGTCTAGGGGTATTTTCTCCGATTTTACATACTTCCATAAATACCTATTTCAAATGTGCAAGAAGATAAATTATACCAAAGTGTTTTATATGGAAATGTTCAGAACACATTAGGCCTTTGTTTTCTGAGGTCTACTTATGTCCTAGACCATTGTGTATATAAATAATTGGCTTAAATGCTGAAAAATGAATTGTGATTTTGGAAAAACCTGGAAATTTGTGTGAAAGAAGAACCTTCAGTCATCCTGTTGAGTTGTTTTGGCTCTTGAAATTGCTTCTCCTAAGCCTTTGCTTCGAAAATGCAGTGGAAATTTTCCAAAACACAGTAGGGGAGTGCACAAAACATGACTAATATAACATTTGGTCCAGACGCTTTTTGGTAGAAATGTTGTCTCTACTTTCAAAAAACATTAGGAAATTAGACTGAATGAAGGCTTTGCACCACATATAATGATTCATGGGATGTATACTAATACAAGAGGAAGCATCACAAAACATTTTTCAAACAAACCATTAACTAAACTAGTGCAGTGCCCGTAGGAAGCAGGTCTGCTGTGTGTGTCCGGCTCGTCACTCATTTCAAGCTTTGGTCGCAGCAGCCAATCAAATCAGAGGGAGGCGGGGTTTAGCCAGAGACTACTTCATGCCGCTTCATGCCCGTCGTTACTGTGGCCTTCAGTGTGCGCATGTTTTCGGCGCGAGCATGATATAAATATGATAACTTCTACATATTTGGTCATAACTTCATAATCAATCAAGGATGCACACCTTCGTGCCGTGCGCAAGCCATATCCGGAAGTTCAGGCCGATCTGACTTACTGTCAGAGAGATATGCGAGTCACAGACAGACACACAGACAGACAGACGTTTCTTGCTTTATAGATGGATATAAAAACAATAATAACAAACTACTTTCACACTATATATACTCTATGCACTATTTATAAGCTAAGTGGTAGCTGGGGAGCTTCTGGGTCTTGCTTCTCACAGTGTTTTCTAAGCCTGTAAGGGACTGACAGTATCACAAGAACATTCCCCGGAAACAGGAGGACCTCTAGTTTGAGATGATGTTTTCATTTTATTTTTCAGCCATATGTTCAGGGAGATATTAAAAAGATATGCGCACACGCGCATATCTTCATTAAGATCAGACTGATTAACCTCAGAGGGTTAATCAGTCTGATTGGTGAATTCGAACTATCTGGACACTGCCTACTTTCTTACAGCATCATCTTCTGACCTGCAAGGCATGTCGCCACGATGTCTGCTTGTGTGCTTTAGAACAATCCTTTTGGCCAGTGGCCAATAAATTAGCTGTTAGACCTTCACCCTTTGCCCAGAGGTATGTAAATACAAACCAGACTGTCCTAAATTGCCCTCACAAAAAGAGTCATCCCGGAGCCTCCTATTGTGTGCATACTGAATAATCTACAGAAATCTTCACTACAGGCTTCCTCCACTAAGCAATCCACATTCCTCTCCTTGCTCCCTTTCTAAGCAGAATGAGACACTTTTAAACAGTATATTGTCCTCCTGAAACAGTATAAACTTAATATAAAATGTTTAGTAACATAATACACTATACAAGTCAAATAAGGACATGCAGTATTATACAGAGGACAAAAGCAGGAAGATAGTGTTATTTTCTTTTACATTTTTTTGTAGACCTAAATATTGATTTTAGGCTCATGTAGCCTATTTTTTAAGTGAAAAAAACATGCATGTCCAAAGAGAATTATATTTAAAATCCTGTGCATGAAAAAGCTGAAACACTTTTTAATGTCATGCATCATCTTGATGTATTTTATCACATTTCTACACTTCATTAACATCAGAACAAGATTAGCATTTGTTAAAACTACTAGTGCAGTGCCCGTAAGAAGCAGGTAAACAAAGAAACATATTAAACAGTACATTTGGCTGCTATCATTGATGGCTAATTTTACACTGTTAAAGGTTATTATCAGTAAGTTACTTTGTAGAAGTTGGCTATAGAGTAGGGCAACATTCCTTAGTGTATTGTGTAAAGATAACCACAAACTAATTCCATGTGTTTTGTTAAGTGAAATGAAACACAAAATGTGTTAATTAATTAAGTGTTGAAGCGTAAAGAAGAATCGAGATGTAGGCTACATACCTATACAATCTGATATTATGGTACCCTGCAAACTGCCATCCATACTGCACAATGCACTCAAACTTACAATCAGTTGCCTATAGTAAATGGCTGCACTGTGTATAAAAGGAGTCTATGCTGCACGCAATGACAACATTGTCAACCCCATTACCATTACTGTTAGGTATTTGAAAGCTAAGACAGAGTTTGGATAACTGTCAATTAACGTTACCGTGTCAGTAGCAGTCAGCTGTGTGTGTGTGTGTGTGAGGGGGGGGGGGGGGGTGAAGTGCAGTCTTTACCACTAAAACGGACAGGTGGAGCAGGTGAGGAGTTGTTGGAAGTAAGGCTGTGTCGGTCTGCTGTGTGTGTGTGTGTGTCCCGCTCATCAGAGGGAGGCGGGGTTTAGTCGGCTCCGTGCGCACATAAGCTACTATTCGCCAGCATGATATAAATATGATAACTTCTACAACTTCAAAATGAAGGATGAAGGATGCACACCTTCGTTCTGTGCGCAAGCAATATCCAGAAGCTCATGCCGATCTGACTAAAACTCAGAAAGATATGCGAGCCACAGACACACGTTTCGTTTCTTGCTTTATAGATAGAAGATAGATGATAGCTACAATCTAAAGTATTCAAGTAAAAAAATAGAACTAGGAGAGTTTTCACCAGGTGCTCTTAGTTACTAATTAGTAGACTCCAGTTGGGTGCAAGCTGCTCTTGAAGTTGTAAAGTTAAGGAAAAAAAGGAATAGTGTTTACTCCAGGCACACTCACACAGCACCAAGGATAATTAAAAAAGCCTTCAATGGTTAGGGTATATCAAGTTTTACAATACACAAAAGTCGACCACTTTTGACCCACACTAGAGTCTTCGTCTAGGTTGATAGATAAAATATAGTACTGCAGGGATGCATTTTTTATGAAGTTTCCTTTTTTTTTTACTAACAGCTGTACTTGACACGGTATACTATCCTCTGCAAAGTATTTCAAAGCATAACAGCAGTACATTTGGATTATCCCATATTGAATTACTGTCTATACATACCTTACCAGCTGTGGCCATTTCTGCAGCAAAGAAGAAATGTGTGTCAAAAAAAATGAAGGGTGATTTGACTGAGAGGAGCTGCAGGACTGGAGAGAGACGATGAAATAAAGTTGACTCAAGGTTTTTATACTGATGCATAAGGAGGCAGTCATGTTCACATTAAGTTGGGCAGGGTCTTTTACTGGTTTTAAACTTTTAGTCCACGCCCACTTACGTTAAGGGAACCGCCCAAACCCTACCTTGTGAGGGCACAGTTTAAAGCTCTCCAAAAAAAACAATCAATGTGACAATCCAAACCCCCACGCTTCATTTTGCAGAGTGTACGTCTATTTCTGCCCAGGGGAAGTTGTACAATGGGAAAGCTAGGAAAGCTAGGCTAGGCTAAGCTAGGCTGCGACCGGATCGCCACCGCTATTATTATCCTAAGTCTGAGCGTATATCCACACTTTATTTCTGTCTACAGTAACGTGACTTCACACACTGTGTGTGTGTGTGTCTGATTGGCAGATTGCTGCCCTTACAAAGAGACTCGCTCACAGCCAACCTGTCACACAAACACACACAGACACAGAGGTGAAGCAGTGAGCAGCGGAGTGATTTTTGTTAGTTTGGTTAACAGTCCCAGAGATGTTGGACTCAGCGCGTCGCGAGATCAATCGGCACATCGTGGGGACAGTAAAATACGGCCCTATTACTGCAAGCTCCAGCACTTCTGCTCTCAATTCACCGGCCAGTGTTGTTGTTGTAAAGCAGCTGACCGGCGCGGCGCTAAATGTTTACGTCACACCTGACGCTGTTTACAAGCACCTCTTTCATTCCGGAACGCTGTGTAAAAGGGGCTACTGATGCGCCAGCAGGCCGGCATTGCTTGGTTCTGTGTAAATAATACAGAAGCAAGCAAAGCCGGCATATTGGAGTGATGTTGTTCCGTCAATATGCCCCAATCTCTGTGTAAAAGGGGCTTGCGATGAGCACAAAATGAGCTGCCGGACAGGAATTGATGCCTCACAGATCAAACATATGTCCAAGGAAAGTCACTTGCATGGAAATGAATCATGTTAATTTATTTTCATGTTTGATCATGCTGAATCTCATACAATGTAACATCAGTATGAGTATGTGTTCTCAAGTTCTGTCTCCTCACATACATGTGAATAAAAGTCTGCAAACTTTCCCTCGGAAAGGCTATAAAGAATGTCTCCTTTCCTGGGTATTCATCTGGAGACAGATGGGTATTTGCATTTCCACATAGACAAATGTATACTTAATCTATTCATACAAGAAGTACGATATAGCTAGTGTCATGAGGCTATATTGACAACTACTTGAACCAATCAGAAGCTGCTTGTGATGGAAAAATTATTTTCAGTGGTTTTTTTCCAGTCTACTTTAAGAATGTTTACTCTCTTGTGACACATTGTCTTTTTAAGTAATTGATAAGAGAAAACAGTGGAGTCCTGAACCCTGAACGGTGACTGTTTTCCTTATATTGATCTGTCATGTGTTTCCTCTGTTTAATGTCCTGTTTTGTGAAGGGGTCTTTATTCTAGTTTCCTGAGAGAATCAACTTATTGAGTAAACCCCTGTATAGATATTCTGGCTGGCAACAGAATGTGGTCAGTCTCTTGAACCAACTTTAGGTGAAGGAGTTGACCCTGCTCGGCCGAACACTATATTTTTGACTCTGTTTGTTTTATCCTTTTTTATTAAAATACTTAAAACTAAGTTGAGTTTTGGTTCTTTTTCTTTCAAGTTGTGGATATATCAAATTTCCATAACAATGCTATTATTTAAGCAGTCAGGAGATGGACGCCTGTCTATTTTCATGTTTGATCATGCTGAATCTCATACAATGTAACATCAGTATGAAAAATGTGTTCTCAAGTTCTGTCTCCTCACATACATGTGAATAAAAGTCTGCAAACTTTCCCTCGGAAAGGCTATGAAGAATTTCTCCTTTCCTGGGTATTCGTCTGGAGACAGATGGGTATTTGCATTTCCACATAGACAAATGTATTCTTAATCTATTCATACAAGAAGTACGATATAGCTAGTGTCATGAGGCTATATTGACAATTAATTGAACCAATCAGAAGCTGCTTGTGATGGAACAATTATTTTCAGTGGTTTTTTTCCAGTCTACTTTAAGAATGTTTACTGTCTTGTGACACATTGTCTTTTTAAGTAATTGATAAGAGAAAACAGTGGAGTCCTGAACCCTGAACGGTGACTGTTTTCCTTATATTGATCTGTCATGTGTTTCCTCTGTTTAATGTCCTGTTTTGTGAAGGGGTCTTTATTCTACTTTCCTGAGAGAATCAACTTATTGAGTAAATCCCTGTATAGATATTCTGGCTGGCAACATAATGTTGTCAGTCTCTTGAACCAACTTTAGGTGAAGGAGTTGACCCTGCTCGGCCGAACAGTATATTTTTGACTCTGTTTGTTTTATCCTTTTTTATTAAAATACTTAAAACTCAGTTGAGTTTTGGTTCTTTTTCTTACAAGTTGTGGATATATCAAATTTCCATAACAATGCTATTATTTAAGCAGTCAGGAGATGGACGCCTGTCTGGGGCTGCATTATTATTTCACGCCTGAAGGCCCGCTAACTGTGAAGCCTGAATATGTAGACAACAAGTGTCATCACATACTGTATCACTGCATGGTATGCCAACTCCACAGAAAAAGACAAAAAGTCCCTCAGTATCTTTAAGACCCACTGCCTCCGCCGAGTGAACAACATTTTGAAGGATGAAACACACCCCTCACATTCACTCTTTTCCCTCACCCATCTAGTAGGCATTTACAGAACTGTACAGCCATGCCCCACCACTTTCGTCAAGACCTGGTCCATTCGAATTGGCTGAAAACAGTTAACATTACCATATCCTAATATCTACGTTCATTTGACGATAAACGTGTGGCGTCCCTCAGTCTATGTTCATGGCCTTGTTCAATCTATATAAACCAGTTAAGGCTCCCTCTTCCCTATAGTTGACCCTAAAACACGCACACAGAACTGACATGTTTACATCCTGCATGTAAATAGCATTATATAGTCATGAGCATCCTTTCTGAATATCAGGGCTTAAAATGTCTTTCTGTGCCAGATACCTCAGGAGATTTGAGCAAGAGGAGCACGCCAACTAGCTGAGTGGCTATAGTCTCGTCTCAGCCGACTGAGTAACTTGAAGTGACTGAGTGCATACAGATCTTTTGAGAGCTGCGTGTCGGCATTCATAATACCGGTAGATGGGTCTGAGAGAGGTTCTCATGCATGTTTGGTAGAAAACCATGGCTGAAATTGGATCACCTTGTGTGGGGCAGAAGGAGCGGCATACCGTGTGCTTGCATGTGAAGAGGCAGGTGGGGGAAGGAGTTCCAAAGCCTAATGTGCACGTTCCAATGGACATGCACGGCTAATGCATCCTCTAAACTAGTAGCCTATTTTGAATTCTGGCCATTCAGACACACTGGCTATAACTGACGCCTTCCATAAAAATCAGAGGTTGCAACATTGGTTCACTGTGGACTATACTTTATGTGTATGGTGTGTGTACTTGGTTATGAAATGTCGTAGGCTACAATAATTTAGATTCTCTTTTAAGGTGCAGTAGAGCACACCTACATAGGAGTGTCAGGGGGACATGAGGGCAATGCTATAAATGTTGAGAGTGAGTGTGTGTGTGTGTGTGTGTACATTGATTTCTCTGGTATTTCTAACAGCTGGATCCAGTTAGCTCTCCCAGCCAGAGCTTCCTCAGGCCTCACAGTGGGGGACACATTGTGTGTGTGGGTGTGTGTGTGTGTGTGTGTGTGTGTGTGTGTGTGTGTGTTTATGTTTTGTAAAGCAGTTAGGTGACTTTTATATAGGCTACAGTCTATGAAGGTGATGATAAGTGTCACATGTTGCTGAAGTTGCACTTAATGCTGCACAGTAGACTTCACATTTGTCAGAAAGTAATCTGCAGAGTAAAGTTTAAGTTGAATTGCTTCACAATATCACGAATGCTCAAATACACATAGTCATTTAGCAATTTTCTGATAGAATTCCATTCCATCTCCTTGTTTTTCACCTTTGTAGCTGGCGTGGCAATTTTGCAATACCACTCTGACGACGAGTGATGAGACAAAAATCTTTTGCAGTATTGTCACACTTTAAATGTTCAGTGCGTGTTGTGGTGTGTTTGTATTATGCGCCTCAATGGGAAGTTGCTCTCTCTCTTTACACTTCAACACATTTAAAAAAAGAAAATGATATAATGAAGTGCCTTAGACGTGAAAGATGCCAGTTTATTTGGTAAACCCAGCGACGGTTGAAAGAGAAAAACTAGCATAGAAGATAATATACAGGTGAAACTCGAAAAATTTGAATATCGTGCAAAAGTTAATTTATTTAAGTAATTCAACTTAAAAGGTGAAAATAATATATTATATAGACTCATAACATGTAAAGTGAGATATTTCAAGCCTTTATTTGTTATAATTTAGATTATTATGGTTTACAGTTTATGAAAACCCCAAATTCAAAATCTCAGAACATTTTAATATTACATGAAATCAATCATCATCAACTTTTATTATTAGACTCAAGGTCCATTTAAAAAACATACAATACAAGAAATAGACAACATAAACATAAATAAGAATAAAAACATACCGACCCATTATAAAAGGCACTTATACCAATGCCTCCAAAGGTATGACTGGTAGCGTACTGCGCTATAACTTGGGTTCGACAGCAGCATTATGATTTCATTATTAGAGTCATTCAAGCGACAGATAAAACGATACATAAGGTTCCTCAATGAAGCTTGTAAGGTGTTAACACCTGCATTCACAAATAGCTCACTTGCACTGCTCCACCTTGGTCAAGATCCTAAAATAATCGTTGTAAGCAACCTGTAGTCGGTGCATACTAGATTTTTTTAATTTACCCCATAAGGGGGCAGTATACAGGGGAGTGCAATATGCTCTAAGAGACATATTTTAACATGATCAGAACACGTGAAATTTTCTTGCCAACATATTGGCTTGGGCATATAATGAGCGACACTGTCTTAGAATGTCGTCATCGTCAGACATTTGATCTGTTATAAAGTGCCCGAGGTACTTGGCTTTATAACAAACACAAAGCTCTTCCCCAGAAAGATAAAATTGTGGAAAGTGGAGGTCCTTATCTCCCTTCGCCCTACATATTATCACACTGCTCTTATTTGAATTGTATTGCACATCATTTTTGACACCATATTCCGTACACACATTTAACAGCTGCTGAAACCCAGCACTACTGGGAGAGAAAATGGCCAAATCATCCGCATACATTAAATGGTTAATCACCGTGTTACCAATCATACAGCCCGTACTACAATCGTTCAGTTGGTCAGATAAATCGTTCATGTACAGGTTGAAGAGGGCTGGTGACAGTAGCCCCCCTTGTCGAACTCCATTACCAACACAGAAAGGACCAGAGACACTGCTACCCCATCTGACTTGCATACTCTGGTTAGCATACCAGTATGCAAGTATTCTTATAATGCTAGCAGGTACATCCCTTTGATTTAATTTTGTGAACAGCTTCTGGTGATTGACTCTATCAAAGGCCTTAGAGGCATCAATAACTCCAATGAAAACAGAGGAATTTTGCCCTCTATACATTTCTACTATTTCTTTTAAACTATAAATACACAACTCAGTGCCATGCTTTGGTTTTGAAACTGATTGTCTCTGGTATTAATATAATTACCAATCGATCTAAAAGAATACTCCAGAACTTTGGAAATCACACTTGCCAGTGCGATTGGCCAATTGTCCATGCTCCCAATCTTGCCTGCTTTGTTCTTAATGACGGCCACAAGAGTTACGGCCAACATAGAGTCGGGCAACAGCCCATGTGTCATAAAGCCAGTGAAACATATGGCAAGTAGAGTGGCCACTTTCGGGCTAGCAAACCTAAGGTGCTCTGCAGTGATCTGATCTGAGCCACTTGCTTTATTGACAGATAATTTTGTGATAGCTTCAAATACCTCATGTGTTGTGATTCCTACTGCATCCCTATTGGAAATATTGCCAACTGTATAAGGGTCACTTTTTACACAATTAAATAAAGCAGAGTAATTCTGCTTCCACAAATCAGCGATTTTATCAGTTCCAGAGACTCCCTCTGTGCTAGGCAACAATGTATTGCTCCTGTTAAGAGTTCTCACCTCCTTCCAAAATTCAACAACACTCCTACTTAGAAGCTTTTCAGCCCTTATTCAATGAACAAGGGATTTTAAATACAGAAATGTCGGCCCTCTATAAAGTATAATCATGCATATGTTCTCAGTACTTGGTTTGGGCCCCTTTTACATGAATTCCTGCCTCAATTCCAATTAATTTTCCATGATATTCTAATAATATGAGTATCACCTGTATAGGTCTGATTAAATAAGGTTATTCTGCTTATCTATGTAAAAAATGACAAAAGTGAAGATGATTCAAAAAAAGCTTTGTATTTATTGTTTTAATGATCTACTGATACCATTGGCATGTCTGTCACTTTACATATGAATCATTTGCAGATATGTTGCAAATAGTGCATTTTCTATGATCAAATGCAGGGCAATTAGTCAACACAAGAGGACACATCCAGTGAAGTATTGTTGAAGACAACGTAGTCAAATGAGAATGTAAAAGTAACAATAGACAGAATTCTTAGAAAATCCTTTGCTTCAAAAGGCACTATATCAGAAAATAACATCTGATGTGTGGTAACTTGCACTCGACCATTGCAATGGCTGCCTCCATTATTGGCAGCCTCTGGCGCTTCCAACGACAAGCTGCCAGTAACAGTGATAACAATCATTCTCAGGTTACCCAATAGTTAACAAAATATTCTGAATATGCTCCTTTTCGGTGCAACAATATAAATATTGTACAACATATTGGGACTATATTCCATCTCCCATCAACACGGCTTATGGACCTTTAAAAAGGCATGAGGCTTCTATGATTTTGCGCGTCTCTTTTTCCGAAAACCAAAGTGGTTTAATGGCTAGATCATTTCTCAGTTAAATTCTCAAATAGTACTGCCGAGATTGGATGTATAATAAATAATAGCCTCATCACAACATCGGGCCATTAAGTCTTGGGGTCTTTACATTAACAATTATTTATTCAACATTATATTCATATTAAAAAAACAATATTAAAATATGTTCTAAATGCCTGCTTTTAGTATCATGAGATGCCTTTACTGTGCGCAAAACTTAAAAAAAAACAACATAAAAAGACATTTCTCTATTTACACAAGTAACATTGTGACTCTTAGCTTTAAGCACATGGACAATCATTTGTAATTCCAAGATTCCGGTTTGGACTTTTTCCACAGAGAATAAAGTAACGAGCACAACCATCTCCTATTTACAGTTACAGAAAAACATTAATATGATAATAAAACATGTGAAATAACCTCCAAGAGCCCAGACAGAGCTGTTAACCTTCTCTGGAATGAAGTGGATTTTTTTATGACAACATTCAAAAACAAGTCACATCTAGCAGAACAGTGTTAATAACTGATCACCACTGGCAGTAATGCAGAGCAGCTTCAATGGCTAATTCTTACTGTGCATGCATTAGCATGTTTAACAAGTGGATACTCAATACTTATTAATGTGCATACGTGCATGATTGAATTTACGTATGTTTTTTTTTCCTCTTTTTTTTTTTTACAGCTGCCTTCATGTGGGAGTGTTGTTGAGCTCAGTAGCACAATGCGAAGATAAACCGAGAGATCAAAAGACATTAGGGTACGTGGAAGAAAAGCAAGGCCAAGATGCAGTAAAACACACACATTATTAATACAAAAAAAAACATGCAAGCACGCACGCAATCCCATCCCCATTCGCACACTGATTACAGTTATTAATGACTTCTGAGTCACAGCACGGAAGATAGCACTTTGTTTAACAAGGCATTCGAACAAGATTAGCAGTCACAAAGCCAGGAGGATATTACAAATAAGCACCCAAGAGATATGGTGGAAATGAAGGATAGGTACAAACCCGTGTTCAATCAAATCTAGCCTATTTGAGTCTTCATAGTTGATAGATGTTTTCCTGCCTTGCCTGGATATATACAGCACTGGGAAACATACACACTATCCCTCCAAATGTCCAGTGACTCTGGTTTGACTATTTATATGTATGCGTTTGAGTAAATTTACTTTTTTGTTTTATTCTGTAGACTACTGACAACATTTCTCCCAAATTCTCAATATAGATTTAGCCATTTATCATACAGTATATATCAATTAATTAATGTAAGGATGCTAATTGAGGAAACTTTTGGAGGGGTCTCATATTTTTCAGAGCATTAAGTAAGTAAGTAAGTAAGTAAGCTTTATCTATAGAGCGCCCTTCACAGACCAGGGTCACAAGGCGCTTCACAATGCACTTCCAAAGCGCTTTACATATCTTAACACATTTGATACACACACTAAAACACCGATGGCAGTTATTAAGTATCTAAATATACTGGTAAAAAAAAATGCAACTTGAGCTTTGATACAAATAAACTGGACTTTTATCGGACAGGTATTTAGTTACAAAGTAGGTGCTAATGTAGTAGCTGTGTATCTGTGTATCTGAATCTTATGGCAGTGGGGGCGGGACCCGATAAGCCTTTGGCTTCTCCTGCTTCCCTTCGGACGATAACACAAAGTAATATGTATGAATATGCAATGAGAAAATTATGTATTATGTGTAATTGTCCGGAAGAATAATAATAAAAAAAAATAAAAAATAAAATAATAATGTTATGATATCAACTCTGGCTATCTGATCTGTGGGCCATGTGAATATAGATTATGAGAAGAAACAGAAATGGTCCGATAAGGGAGGTAGGGATCCTTTGCAGTGTACTCTTGTCCATACAGATGCTAACTGCGTGTGAAAAAAATAAGTCTGGGCAGAGAATCGACTTGATTTCAACTTCCTCAGTTACACAATATAATGCCCCCCCCCCCCCCCCCCCGTCAGCAAGCGCTAGACATTTAACCTCGGACCCCACTGACAGCAATTTAAAAAGGACACACGGTAGTTTGTCATTTTGATAAAATACGCTTCTTAACACCACCCTTGTTTAGTTAGGATGAATGTGAAGCTAGAGCCAGAGGAGTTATCATCTTCTATTAAGGCTGAAAAGAGGGAGAGAGATGTCAGTTAACATTGGCAGAAAAACAACAAATTGTGGTTTTATGGGGATTTGAGGGCTGGAAGTACTTCTCCTCAGGCTGTGCTGCCCTGGCTGTATAGCTTCATATTTACCACACACGTCATGACAGCGGTGTTGGTATTGTCATGTAAGTCTAGGGAAAAAAACAAGTACAGTATATATACCTCCCAGAAATGTACCACCGTGTCAAACAATTTCTTTACGGTATAACATTTAGGAATTGAACTTTACTCACTTTAGATCCATTTTATAAAAAATTAAAACAATTTAAGAGACTGTTTGGGAATGTTGACATTTGTCTACACTTCAAATACACAAACACACGGCTTAACAATAAAGAATCCTACAAATACGGACACACACACACACACACACACACACACACACACACACACAAATACAGCTGAACAAAAAAATAATAATCTTAAGACACAAAGTGATTAACAAAACGTAATAAAAAAAATAAGCACACAGGAGATTTCAGTGTTCACCACATGTTCTGCATGTTAATGTAAGGCATTGTAAACCTAGATGAAAGTTTGAGGGTGCTCTCCATTGTGGGGTGTATGGGGTTGGGTGTTACATTATGGCAAGCTAGTGACAAGGGGTCAACCTGTGCACATCTCTGTCCTTGAGTGAGACTTTTGCGATCCATCTTCTTGACCCATTGTGTGTTTTTTTCTGGGATGGTTGTTCTAGTTCAAGGGGAGTGAGTGGTTCATCAGTGGTCAATGTCCTCGTACACATTATCGTCAGAGGGCCGCCGCGCCAAAGACGGCCGTATTCTGTGTCGGGAATACTTGAGCTGAAGAAGGTCTCCTACCTCGCTGATGGCACTCAGCGCCTGTGGAGACATTTATACAATAATAATAATAATAATTTTAAAAAAAAGCTTGTCACCCTGATGTGTGGCTTGAGGAAAATTTAAAGCTGCACCAAGGCGAGACTTTTAATGGAAAAAAATGCACCCGTCTTCTAAAGATTTAATCACAAACTTTGGGCTGAAACACAAAAAACGCCACCAAGTTTAATGCTGCAGATGGATCCAATCTTCTCAGTTTTGTAAATCTGTGTTACTCAGGTGTGTGAGGTGAAGTCACCAGTAAGATATCTTGTTTGGTCACAGGAGGGGATGAACACAGTAAAGTGTTAAACAATGCTAAAAAGCTGCATAGAGCTTTAGGAGAAACATTCTCTATGGATTTGTTACTTCTAAATTGTTTCTATTATATTACACGTGCTCCTTCGATTAAGTGTTGATATGAAGCTATTGATTGGTTTAGCTGTAACCTGATGTGTCCTTTTTATCAGTGTGTGGCACTTCTGCATCTACTGTATTCATTTATGCCAGTCCTACTGTTCCCATGCATTGTACCTGAATGGTATCATTAGACCACGTTTGGCACCAGATACAGACTTCCTGGTATGTTTTTAACTGTGTCTAGAAGACACCGAAGATCAGTGTTACTTAACCTTCGCTAAGGGGCTGCACGGATTGGATAGAAACGTGGCCAAGCAGTGACATGATGGGTATTTCAGAAGGACGGTAACAATATCATTTTGATTTAATGAGAAGGCCAAACCCGCAAAAGCTCACCAGCAGATAAAAGAAAGGCACAAATCAACATGACACATCAAAGAATGAGAAAAAAAATGTACAGAGAGGAAGGCTATAACAAAGGGAGATATTTACATCAGGACGCATTCAAAGCACTACAGTACACCCTTCTCCCGGTCTCCTCGCTCTTTTTAAAACAATTAAAAAAAGTAGAATAGTTGTGAAGAATGATCCCTGGTACCGCAACACTTCAATGCACACCTGAGTCACACAAAGACATTTACACTAAGCAGCAGGTTCACCCACTGTGTAAAATGAGCTATACTGATGTTAAAATGACAGGATGACTAAGGGTTTTTAGACGGTGACTGGGAAAGAAAGAGCTGTGAGATCAGTGCAGTAGAAGAAGAAGAAGAAGAAGAAGAAGAAGAAGAAGAAGAAGAAGAAGAAGAAGAAGAAGAAGAAGAAGAAGAAGAAGAAGAAGAAGAAGAAGAAGAAGAAGAAGAAGAAGAAGAAGAAGAAGAAGAAGAAGAAGAAGAAGAAGAAGAAGAAGAAGAAGAAGAAGAAGAAGAAGAAGAAGAAGAAGAAGAAGAAGAAGAAGAAGAAGAAGAAGAAGAAGAAGAAGAAGAAGAAGAAGAAGAAGAAGAAGAAGAAGAAGAAGAAGAAGAAGAAGAAGAAGGGCCCTCGTTGAGATGAGTGGGCGGCTGTCTGTGGCCGAGAGCAAATCAAAGGCTGAGCAGTTGGCTCTTAAGCGCAGCATGGCAGTGAGTAAAGACGGTGGGTAGAGAGAGGAGGTTTTGAACTCTAAACTCTGGGGATACACCTGCAGAGCGATATGGGCAACTACTTAAACTATCGGTTTTACATGAGGTCACTTCACTTGAACCTTTTTTTTGATAACCTACCATCAGTGACGGACTCGTTTTAACTGGCCCCTGCAGTATAGGGATGTCAGTGACAAGAGCTGGGAGAGAATGTAGGGATCACAAGAGATCACATACTTCCAATTACAGAGTTATTCACAGCCAATCAACTGCCTTTGTAGCCATTCTTCCCTTCAATGCCATGATTATCTCTTTGCTTGGTTTCAGAAACTTGAAGCATACTACCCCAACTCGGATATTCTCACACTTCCCATTTCTTCGTCACTATTTCCAGCCCTTTTCACTCTCTGTCTGAAACGCTCCATTTTAGCACCTGCCCACCCCCTTCCCAAAAGCCCAGTCTGCTGTGATTGGCCAGCTCCAAAGTGGGAGTGTCAACTGCTTGCCTTAGCAAAATGAACTCTGTAGCATCAGGTGGGGCTACCTATGGAAAGCACGATATGGTAATGAGCTGCAGAGTCTCTGGCGTCTCATTTGGAGCTAGACACGGATTATATAGACACGCATTATATACTAATGATGTGCTAATATTGCAAACTCCGCAGCTCATTTGACCAACATGCCAATTTACACATTTTCTGACATAAGCAGCACAAAAGAAACTGATGAGGTGGTTTTATTGCTGCTTTTGTGGGCTGGTAGGAACACCAAATACCCAAATATGTGTGCACTTACGCTGAAAAAGTCATAATATGGCCCCTTTGAGAATTAGTGTAACATCAAGCAGAGCAAATACTAGCCATTACCACCTACACTTGCTTAAACCTAAGCCACTGGTAGAATATTGGCTTTTGCATTCATTTATTCCTTCTGGACTCAACATAATTCATTAAGCTAACAAGACAAAAAACTTGATTTGTGCAAATCCTGTAATTAGTCATAGCCCCCTGTTAGAAATAGCTGCATTGTTGGAGTTCAGAAAGGCTTAGAAAAGGGTGTTTGTGACGGAACAATTACGGATTCAGCTGAGGCCTTTCCACTGTGTGGGCAGAGCACAGTGAGATCAGACACGCACGACTAGTCAACATCAATACACTCGCGACGGCAGGTGTAGCAGTCTAAAAATACAGATTATTTTAAAGAAAAAAACACGAGGCAGGTTTTTAAACAGTGAATTTAAGCAGGTGAGTGTGTAGGAGCTGGACAAGATCATAGTAGGTTGGCACAAGTTTGTTTAATGACAGTTAACTGCCAGGTTTGTGGAATTGCTTAAAAGGTCACTGTAACAATACACCTCGCATAGCAATCAGAACTGGGCTGTTCTAGTTGTAAAAGGATTTAATAACATAGTTAGCAAAAGCTTTTTTCTATTTGTTTGAAGTTGGGTTACACATTGTACCACTGATATGGTAATTTGCTGTGGGTTGGGTCAAGTCAACTATTTCTTCATAATAATGTTCTCAGATTAGAGTTTACATGTGGAGAACAAAAGTAAACAGAAAGCCATTTTAAGAGAAAAACAATCGTCATTCATCTCAAACTATATTATAAATGATAAAAAAGGCTGTTGGCCGTTACCCTGTCTAGCATGTCTTTAGTGTGGGCGGCTGAGATGCAGAAGCGCGCCCGGGACTCGATGATTGGCGTGGCGGGGAAGCCCACCACCACCACGCCGATGTTCCTCTTCAACATCTCCCGGCCAAACGCTCTGCAGGGACAAAACATGAGGAGACACAGTAAGAAAATATAATCATCCTATTCTTTGGCTTTCTCAGTGCAAAGTAACGTACGTGCTGGTTCTTTTGGCACAAAGAAAGACACACTGTCCCAATGCCAAACAACAGCTGACCACTGTAACAGATGCTTTACATCTGGAGCGGAGCAGAGACATCTCTCAAGGGCCAGGCTAAGTAATACAGCAAGTGTTTCTTTTTTCGAAGGAGTTGCACAGCTGATATTTAACAGAACTCATAAGGAAAGGCTGGAACATTCCTTCTCTTTATTTTCACTTCTCACTATTCTTTTTTTATGAGAACGGTTTGTGTTGATGTTTTTAAGATGATGTATCTTTTATATGTTGCCATTTGCACACACAAAATAAGCAACATGCCCATATACAGAGCCTAGGCTGTGTATTAACACTGGATTTGTTTTTCAGCACACAAACACACAGTACGGGCAGGTAGCGGATGGTGAGGAGATATATTCACTGCTAACAACTATTCTCCAGAATGGTTGACTCCACCTTTTTAAAGTCTATCAACATGAGCCGGTCAAAGCTGGAGGCTCACCCTATCTTGGCGGGCATGTAGAGCATCATGGGAACGACGGGAGAGTCCTCGTTGCCGTAGATGATGAAGCCCATCTCTCGGAGCCTCTTGCGGAAGTAGACTGTGTTCTCTGCCAGCTGCCGCACGCGCTCACAGCCTATAGGGAGGTGACAAAAAAAAGGGGTGTGTTGGCACATTAGAATCGACTGCAAAAAGCAAGGGAAAGTTCACCACACCTGTGTCAAATGATTTTCAATCATGTCGTTTATTTACAGTGTGCTGAACACGATTTACCAGGTCATTCGGTTGTGGCACATACAAGTCTTGTGTTATTCGTGAACGTTTTTTTAAGGATATTTATAGAGCTGTATTGAATGACCTCCATCTTGGCTCAGTACATTTCACCACTGAAAGAAAAAGTGCTGAATACAAATACTGGATTGCAATACAAATGCATACAAGGTGTTTGAGTTAAAACAAGATTACTCTCCGTTTTACACATCTTTTTTTCTTTACCAGATTTGATCTTTGTGGTTGGAGGAAAAAAATATAAAGACATTTTTTAGAGGTTTGTTGATGATGCTTTGAAAAGCTGAAAACAGAATAAATCAGATTTGTGGGCGAGTGTTTACAGCATCCAGGCACCATGGGGAGATCAAAAGTCTTTAAGTTTTTCGCCATCATGTTTTTTCTTCTCCCAAAATGAGATCAAGGGATTCACCGTGTCCTTTGAAAGAAAAGCCAGGTTTGCATCAAACACAAGGCGACAGACTCTTGCTAGTATGCGCACACATTTGGTTCACAGCTAATCACTTGCTATTTGTCGCATAAAACATACAGCTCCATAGCTCATTTTTCTTTCTGATTTCTGAAAATGTATCAAGTATATGCCAGCAAAAAGAAAACACCTGGAACAAAAGGCAAAACATCTGACCAAACCAAGCTTTATCTGGACTATAACTCCACAATAATGGTGCAATCAAATGTAAGGCCCCATCAATCAAATGCTAAACGCTACCTTCAGAGCCGTCCTAACCTAATGCAATACATAAGCTGATAAGCATTTACTATGTTTGCAATTAATCTGAAGGTAAACATTAGCAGGTGTTCTATATGAAGTCTACAAACAAACCAGGTACAGAGAGTTCCCCTCTAGGACAGCAGATGAACTAGCCTGGCACCGCCTGTCTACGTACTTCCGCTCAATTTTCATTTTCCTTCAGTAGTCAGTCTGGGCCTGCAGTATAGTCTTAGGTTTTCTCCGGACAGATTTCTGCCGGTTCAATTAGCGAACAGAGGGAGTGGCTCAGAAGCCGGCGCATGACGTCACAACCAAACTTTATGCGATTGGTTGGCAGATCCAGAGTGGCACTGGGCAGATCCAATAGTTTTAAACAGACACCCAGCTTCAAGTGTGCTAACATTTGTCAATTGAGCGATTCCAGACCTTCTGTACATATGAAATGAAGTACGATGGTCTGGTAGGACCAGGCTACAGGTGAACATGACTGACTACAATTAACTATAGTTTGTCTTCCCAGGGGCTTGAGTAGTCAATGCCGGTGAAAGAGATGGGATTTGTGCCTGACTGGGCTCAACTTTGGACAAAAAAAAGGATATTAGATCTTTTTTATTATATCAAATTCACAATGTTATATATTATACATTAAATATACTATATAGCAGCCATATTGTTCAGGTCAAATAAAGTCAAAAGCAAAACTGAGCTCTTGACCACACAATGCTAAAGTGAGATTCTATTACCTAGAGTTAAAACTGGGACAGCTTCAGCACCCTGGGGAATGACTTCTCTCTGACTAAAACACTGTTGCTTGGAGTGTGTCTTGGATTTTATTAGTGTGCAGTGACACCTGGTGGCAACTGGTCACAATTACAGAAGCAAACATTAAATTACTCAAAACAGCATTGTATGCTTTGGAAAGAAAAAAACAACTGTGCTAAGCTACAATAGATTTGTAATCTTTTCCTGACCAAAATCATTAGGCTTTCTGTTTGTCATGGAGTTGAAAGGACTCACCTATCGTTGTGCCGTCCTCTCCCATAATGCACTTCATAGAAGTGATGATTTGCTCCACCACAGGAGGAGACATGGACGTGGCGTAGACCGCACTGTGGGAATGGGAGCGCAGGTACTCAATAAGCTCCTAAACCCAGCAGATACACAGGAGATGTAAGAAGGAGATGTGCATTGGAAAAGCCTTAATCAGTATGTAGTCTCAAACAAGGAGAGTTCTATTGGGAGCAGAGGCCTTATATAAACAGCATCCCTTTCTTATTGAGAATAAGAGCATGCCACTTATTCAATGCATCTTCATTAAACAATTCACAGTTGGTTATCATCAATACATTTAACAACGAAAAATATAGAAAAACATACAGTACTTTTCATGTAAGACTAGAACAGGTTCTGACACATTATGTTATCCTGCCATCCATCTTCACTCTTTTGTCACAGGTTTTGAAAGGTAATAAAGAGTTTAATGCGAGCTACATCCTGTAACATGAGACAGTTTAGAGAGAATGCAGTGACGGTTGGAGGGAGAAAGCGACAAGAAGAAGCCATTGATTGTTTTAGTTTCTTTCCAATCTGTGTCGCACATCTGTTGAGACTTGTTCACTTTGTTTAGAATCCTCAACTGTGCCGATGGTGTCATCATCATTTCAGAGTTTCATGGAGAGGAATTTTTTCTTTTTTTTCTTTTAGAAGTCAAGATTTGTGTGAACCCAGAGTCTACTTGTGATAGTCACTGCAAGGCTGTACATCCGCATTGCTGTGATGACAGGCGACCTTGCTGTCACACGATACTGTACCCTCTGACTTAGCAGAGTTTGTTCTTGAATAAAGCTTTGTTAGTAAGACTGCTGGTGAGCCTTGTCAAGTAACCCAGCAAGAACACTGGCTAAATTAACTTTTCATTCCACTACAAGACAATGACTCCTATGTACAGCAAATTTTTTTACACACTGCCTTTGAACAAGATTAATCAGGACGATTATTGGCATTTTGAGATAATCTGCATCGACCTATACCTAGGCTCACGATGCTGATTAAAAACTAGTAAACAAATAATGTCTACAGACACTGCAGGCAGCCTTGTCAGTGTGGCTACTGTGGAGCAATGTTAGTGCTTTTTTAAACAAAATATTAACCTTGTGTTTTTGCATATTTTATTACTTACAGATGGCTGGACAGAAGTCCCTTATGGCAATATTTGACAGAGCCATGTGGAATAGACAATGGCATTTTTTTTATATATATATTTTTCTCTGTTTACATTTATTTAAGTTTAAAGTAGTACTTCATTTGTTATAATTTTTTAATTGAGAAAAAACAACAACAACATGAACTGGCATTATATATCAACCATCGGCTGACTTGTTTTCTAAATATCTGCACTTCTTACTGAAAAAAACCCATATCGGTCGACCACTACTTTGACCACACACTAAATGGCAATAAATGAAACCTACAACCCTCCATCCTCACCGTCTTCCCTGCGATGTATCCCCCCGCCGCGCCGAAGCTCTTTGTAAAGGTTCCCATCATAACGTCCACGTCACAGGGGTCCAGGCCAAAGTAATCCACCACGCCTCTCCCTCTGGGCCCCAGGGCTCCTATGCTGTGGGCCTCGTCTAGGTACAGGTAGGCACGGTAACGCTTCTTCAGGGCAATTATTTCTGGGAGGCACACTATACTGCCCTCCATACTGTGGGAAGGAATAGGAGAAAAAGCAGCATGAAGGTGTCAGGCAGATATACATTATATTTATATAGCACTTTCCAAAACAGAGTTACAAAGTGCTGAACAGATAAAAGCACGATCAAAACAAAGGGCATAACATACACGTAATGTACAGACAATAATGAGGCCTATAAAACAAAAGAATAAAAGACATACATTTAACACAATTAAAAGGCAGGCTCAAATGAAATCTGGAAAAGCTCTCCAATAAAAGTGGGTTTTGAGGAGAGACTTAAACATGGACAGTGACTCAGCAAACCTAATTCCCTCAGGCAGGTCGTTCCAGAGAAATAAAAAGCTCTGTCCCCTTTTGTTTTCAGCCCATATGATGTGTTCATGCTCATCTGCGCTTTTGACAATCAGGGAAAGTTTGAGCTCCAGGGAGTATTATCAATTCCCCTTACTTTACGTCTGGAGTTTTATCTGAATGACCGCTGGACCGGTCACAGGAAGTTAACGGACAGCATAAAAAGGAGCATGATTTTTTGCATGCATGTTGTAGCTGGAGATTACTTTAAAGTGCTGCTTCGTGCAGAACCGGCGAATAACAGTTAACCAAGCGCTGAATCAGCCCTGTCGACCAACCAATCCCAGTCCCAGGAGTGTGGATACTGTTGAACCTAATGGAACCACATGAACCATCAATAGAAGATAAGAGCCGTCTCCGGAAGCCTGGTTTTTGTTGTTGTGGTTGAGTACGTTTGTGTTAAGAGTTTTTCCGCACGATTTTACAGCTAACACACAGAACCAGCTTCGAAACTGAATAAAGTAGGTCAACTTTGAGTGTCACATTTAACAGCTTAACTATGGCTGTTTTTTTTTATAACTTATAGCCAAAGTGAGTTGATATTAAAAAGTTACCAATGCACTAAGTCTGATGAAAATACTGCTTGTGCAATGAGGTTGGGCAGCGCTCACGTTGAAAGGAGGAAGGAAATCACAGGAAACTCCTATTGTTCCAACTGACACTTTAAGCGCGGTTATCTATTAATGCTGCCAAAACACTGATGTCCCCGCTCTGGACTTACTCTATGCACCGATAAGATACCAACACTTGGACATTTCAGTAACCTTAAATCACAAAGCACAGAAGGTCAGAAACCCGATAAAAAATAAATAAGAGCGGACAACAACACATAATAAAAAAAGGGATAAGCTATACCTGTAAATGCCCTCTACCAAGATGAGGATCTTCTTCCATGGTCTGTGAGTCCTGGGCTGCCCGTGGACTATGGCTTCCCTCAGGAGTTTCTCAAGGCTCTGCATATCTGACGGGGAAAAACAGGAGCGATATAATTCAAAATGAAAGTTGTGGCGTCAATAGTAGTGTAAGAAAAAAATAAAAACCAGCAGCTTGTTGTCAGCTCATTCACAGACATTGAGACGGCCACCTGTAGTTTTAATATGCACCCAAACAAACCCTAAAATATTGTATATTGAGTGTTAAATAAAAAATCATATTCCTCATCAAAGTTAGCCTTTTTCTTAGCACGTTAGCCGTGGTGTGAGTCTTTAGCTTCCATGTTTTCTTATTTGGTTTGTTTGTGCTCTTAGTTGACAAGATAAACTACATTTACTGAAATGACTGAGCAGTACAAATAGAGAATAGACTGAGCAGATAGCTGCTAGCTAATGCCTAGAAGTGACAAGGTTGGATGCTAACCATTAGCCGCTAATTGCACAGACATGATTGGTTCATTAGCCTTGAGTGGGAAAGCTGTTTACTTACTAATTACTGTATTATAGATGTTGTTGACCCAGCTGGATTATTTATTACCGTAAATGTGATATCAACTAATCCAACCAGATTATCTGTGAAACAACACAAACAAACAATGCCTGTACACGGGTGTAGCTGCGGCTAGTTATCTTTTAATGCTTAAAACAATTAAGGCTAATCCTTTTTTACGACTAATTACACACGCACACACACAAATTATTACACTGCATAATTAATGTGCCTCATGTTCTCTAACATAAGGAGCCATTTTATGAGCCTCAAAGGCAAACTAAGTATATTTTAGTATGTGATAATTATTTGACGTGGATATAATGAGGATTTTGTTACATTATAAAACAACAAGATGGTAGCTTCATTTTGTATTCTAAGGATTTACACGTAAGAGCCAAACAGTGACCTAATGAAATGCAAAAATTGGGGTTAGTTAAACCTTACACAATACTCAAACTATGATTCAATCGAGACATAAGTAGATATACAGTATAAACCTACTGTACATATTTATACATACATAGAATATATTCATACAGAACAGAAAATATACTATGATGATCTCAAATGACCACACAGCAGTGGCATACATGTATGTGGAAGGATGAATTATGCAAAACATTGCCACAGTACATCAAATGATGGACAGATGAAAGTAGTTAGAGCCGTTGAGACTTCTAGAGAAAGAAGCAGAAGATGAAGGCAAACCGCGTACACTTGGGGGAAATAAAAATGCTGGGGGTGGGGGGGGACGACGACTCACTGTTGTGTTTGAAGACTCTGATGGTGGACCCGGAGAGTCTGGCTCCCAGGACCAGAGAGGCGTGGTTCAGTTCATCACTCAGAATCAGACAGCCCTGCAGGAGGACAGCAGACCAACTTCAATACGTATAAAAGATTCATAACGTCTGATTAGTTTCTATTCGTCAGAGGTAGGCGGATAGTGTTCCAAACACAGGCCTACTTTGGGTGCGGTGAGAGGGGTTTCCATTTTCTTTTCTTTTTTTTATTTATTTCACCTTTATTTCTACAGGCAGGTCATTAAGAAGGAGTTTCTTATTTACAATGGCGGCCTCGACAAGCGACAAAAGCCAGGGCAACTTTATACGTCGACTCTATCTAATCGCAAGATCTCTGGCAAATATTGTCCTTTCTACTTCCACTGCATTCATTTTAGGTTTAAAGTTACCTTCCAGATTACACGAGTCTCATATGCCCTTCCTGTTCAGAGAAAACCATGCGTCTCCAAATGTGAAGATTAACGTTTATGATAATGAGTAGGACTTTTGATACTTGAGCTACATTTTGCTTTTACTACTTACATACTTTTATACTTAAGTGTGATTTAATACAGGACTGTTTATAGTCAACCGAGTATTTTCTTACAGATATGATGCTTTTACTTTTTTCTAAAAGCATCTGTATACTGATTATTTCACAGTTACACAATCATTAAAAGCAACTATCTCCCACTCTCCATTGTTGCCGTCCACACACCAGTGGAAAATGAGCTATATTAAAGTATCTATCTGCAAAACAACATCAGGAGCATTGTGACAAAACAGACTGGGCTGAACTGTTCATTTCCACTCTGGCCATGGCAACAGGAAGCATTCCCTCCTGATATGAGGCCAGACAGTCATTTTGTGTCTCTGTGTCTTTGGTGCTGAGGGTGATAGATTGCGTGACGTTATGGAACAGTTCTATTAAAGCTAAATGTAGTCTGTGCTGTGCAAACAGATTGAGAAAATAAATACATCTGTGTTAACTAATCATATAAAACAAGTGCATACACTTATTCAAACATAACTTTCACATAAATATTGACAGAGACAGAAGACGGTGAGAAGAGAAAGAGGAAAGAAAATACTGTGACAACTAGGGTTGGAAAATTCTGCGAATTAATAGGAATTTTGAGAATAAACTGGAAATTAATAAAATTTAAGGTTTGCCGTTAACATTGATTTCAATTGTAGTTGGGGAAAATATATTTCAGCATAATCTTGACTAAAACAACCAGACATCATGCAAGTACACTTGAGAATATCTATGCTATTTCTTAATCACATGCACATGGCACACTGCTTACTGCAGGGGGATTGAGGCCACGCCCCCATACATGCACTGTGCATTCCTCCATCACATGAGCAGATGATTTCTAGAACCCTTGAGGCCACATTTTTGAGCTGAGGGGATGAGTAATATTTTACTCAACATTCAAGTTTTTGTTTGATAGTTCAATAAAATACTTAAAACTTAATAAAGTTCTACTTACACATAAATCTGTTGAACTGTAATATTTTTTGTTGTATTATTTTGCATGAAAAGCTGCCTATGACAATACAAAATATTTATATTTATGTTTGGATATGATACAGTTCGTTTAACACTAGAACCGCCACGGGGTCAATTTGACCCGTGGCGGTTTTTCAACTGCCCATAACTATACTTTTACGAAATATTGAAGCCCCCAACTCTTTGACTTTTCCTAAAATTGTGTTGTGATGCTCTCCCTATGGTTAAATAAAGTCACAATTAAACTGGATTAAAAAAAACAGGCATTTATACCTAGAACCGCCACACTGGGTCAATTTGACCCGCACAGGAAAATGAAATATTTTCGAGCAGGTTGCTAGGCAACGGCATTGTTTGGGGTCCGCGATCTGACAACTGTAGCCTACGTAGGCTACAGTCATTCATAAACACTTACAATAAATTAGAGATGAAGATAAATACCTAAAAACATTAGAGTTACTAAGTGAAATGAGTGATACGAGTCTGATAGCGAGAGATCAGAACTGAGCGCTGTCTTCCACACACCGCGGCTCGCAGCTCAACTGACAGACAGCTGAGTGCTGTCTGTGAGCCGGACAGAGAGCGGCGGAGGGATCCTCCGCCTCAAAACACGTCTACGTGGGGAAAAATGAATGAATAATCAATTAGAGCTTACCTAAAAATAAGTTTGCCATGTTACTGTTAATTGTACTTAGGATTTTAGCTCATTTGGACGCTGTTTTGACCTTCTGTTTTCATTACTATACTTGCGATATTATATCTACTTTCGGTTTCATTACTGAGTCGCCACGAAACGTGATTTGTGTTCTTAAAGATACTTAGATTATAAAACAAGAGGTCCAAAACACAGATGATTATTAAACAAACTAATTTATGGCTTTATACCACACTAGAAATGCACGGGTCAATTTGACCCGCCTGGCGGTTCTAGGTATAAATAGAATGCTGGCGGTTCTAGTGTTAAATTACCCCCTTTTTCAGTTAATTCCCATATTCAACTATTTCCAAAATTCCCCAGCTTTAATTTCCCATGCAAAGATTCCGGCAACTTTCCACCCCTTTGCAACCCTGGTGACAACACAAAAGAAATAAGAAGTATCAAACAGTGAGATAAATTCTGCTGTAGGAATAAATCTTAGCTCTACCAAGAAACACCTTGATAGCCTGTGCTCTTTACCTTGCCGGCCAGTGCTGGTATGTTCATGGAGTTGGTGGCGAACCCCATTCCAAACGCCATTGCTGACTCCACACCCAGGAACTCAGCCGCCAGTTTCTCCATCTCCTCATGTCTGTCCAGGTTACCTGAGATGCAGACACCATAAACACATACCAATCAGAACCTGTAGGGATCTATGACTTCATAGATGGCTCAGTAGAAGTTAAAGGAATAGCCCGACATTTACAACAGTAAATAAATTATTGTTTTTGTTTTTTTCGCTTTTTTAGATAGATTTTGGAGAGACTGATTTGAAATGAGGCAAAGAGGGGACAGACATGCAGAGAACCAACCACAGGTTGAATGGAGCCGGGTCTGCTGCTATGAGGACCGAGCCTCAAGGGAAACGCTATAACCACTAAACCACAAGCCTCCCCCCAAATGAAACAACATATAACATCTAAAACTGCCAACTCTTATGGAGCGCACACTACTGCACCCTTTTATCAAAATGTGGGCAAGTCTCCTCCGCTGTAACTAGAGAAGCATCATTGGCTCTCATCTATCAGTAGAAATGTGCTAACCATATGACCTGTTTCACTTCCTCCACACTGATCTGGATCTTATCAGACTGGCTCTGCAGACTGACTTAAGCCACGCGTTACATACCGACACTCGGACAGAGACACTGCTTCCTCATTGTAGAATACAACAGCATAAAGGTGTGTCAGTGTTATTTTTATTTTTTGGCGTGCGTTTGTACCGATCTCCTGCCTGGTGCTTGAAACTCCCACGCCGTACTTCATGGTGACCTGGGCTGCAGCGTCAGCACACGGCCCTGTGTTCTCAGCGAAGCCCAGGTAATTATACGAGCCCAGGTTAGTCACGTTCTTCACCACCCGACCCGTGTACCTGCAAGACATACAAAGGACACGGGAAGCAAGCGATGAGAGATTGCTAATGTTTTTTTGCAAGCCAGTTGGTGCAGCTGATTTCAAAACTACACTGCAGTGGAGCGGATATTTAGACGCCATTTTTTTCTCTATTTTCTTTGTATCATTATGAACAGCCATATTGTTTCATGCATTCTCTCAGTCGCACTCACTCGACTTCACACCACTCACTACCTCTCCACTGCAGCGTGGAAAGACCCGAGATGCATCACAATTCTAAACCAACACAGGACAGTGACCCTTGATGAGAAAACACAGAGTTGTGGTCAATCTGCTAAGGGCCGTGTTATGATTTGATTGGTTTAAATCTTCGCTGACGCGATTGGTTCCCCTTGTGGTTTTTGCTGTGTAGACCACAGTCTTCCTGAACATGTTCTAAGTTAACCACGAGGTGTGATGCTGCATGCTTGTGCAATGCTATCATCTCATGCACTTAAAGGACAATAGCAACCATTGGATTCTGTAGGGAATCTGTTTGAGGAAAAACAATCCCTTAACTTAAAAAATAAACAGAAAACACCATTATTTGCATCACACTAGATGCAAAGATGGACAAAAACTAATCTATACAATACGATATGGTAGACTCACTGGCCGTGAGAAGCATGAAGTACACTTAAAAATGGGACTGGAGGAAAAGGTGTTGGTGTGTTGGTGCACAGATGTTGCTTTATTCTTACTAACCCCTGAGGCCCGACTATTAAAACGTGTATAGCATTTGTTTGTGCTAAAAGTAATTAATCAAGCCAATGTGTCAAACCTCAGCTGCTTACAGCTGTCTTATATCAGCGTGAATTAAATCTGATAGGCATTTTGGACAAATTGATTTGATTTATTCAAAGTACAAACCAGGCCTTAACGATGCTAGGATGCGCCAAATTGATATAGCATCATATATTTCAGAGTTACTGCTGCCTGTTCATTTCTTACAGGATTTAGAGCCTTGACAACCCCTCACCTCATGTGTTACCTTGCATAGAACAAGGAGAATGCTGGTAATGGGCCAATACTCTAAGTGCAGGTACTGGAATCAGTAATGGCAAGGAAAAAAGTTGAAGTAGTGCTTACGTAAATTACTTCATAACGGAAGTTAAAACGGTTCAAATGTTTAGTACTCCAAGTCATTTGGTAAGCAAGAAAGAAAGAAAAATCTATTGTATATCCAATTAAAGATGCACAAATGTAAATATTTGCTGGTTTCCTTAGCACATTTATACTTCATAGGATCTCCGAGTTCAATACACCTTCATATTCCAACCGGTGAAGTAGGCCTTTAAGCTGGGCTATGGGAAACTGATGGAGTTCACTAAGACCAACTATGAAAACAAAAGTCACAGAAATCTATGAGAATAATTTGCAGCCATAGTTTGGTTTTGATTATTTGGATTTCAAAATGATCCTTGGAATTACTATAGGCCCACAGATGACAATGACCACTTTATGACACCATCACAGCTCAACGGCCACTTTCATTAAGTGCCAGTTCCCTCTTTTATGGCTGCTGCTCAGTGTTATTGTAGACTAGTGACGCATTCACTCACTTTCTCTTTTCTACAGTGAAATGAGCAACTTTTCTTGGTATGTGTAAAGTATGGGGATAGGCGTGTTAGCACAGTTAATAGTAATCCATCACTGGGTCATTAACCATAGAGCAAACGTCCCTCTGCTATCGTCCCTTCAAGACCTCTTGCACTGCCCCAATGTGTCTGAAAACCTTGAGGTTAAAAGGTGGAATCAGCAATTCTGGAGAATGCTTGTTGACGAAATAACTTTGTCAAAATCAGTGAATATCTCTTCATAATCCGCTACATGTCCGTACTGTGTGTGTGTGTCCGTACTGTGTGTGTGTGTGTGTGTGTGTGTGTGTGCTGAAAATAAATCTGTAAATGGGTATGTTACTAGCCACGGTGGGGCAGTAAACCCTTTGTTTACATAGCCTAGGATGTGTATTAAAAACACTGGATTTTTTTTCAGCGCACACACATTACGGACAGGTAGAGCGGATAGTGAGGAGATATTCACTGATTGTGACAAAAAGTTATTTTGACAACAAGCATTCTCCAGAATCGCTGACTGCACCTTTAACTTATAGATCAGTGTATTCAATAAACAGTATTAGCTGTCTCACTTAAACGTCCAGTTGTAGTCGAGGGACGCCCGCTCCATCAGGTCCACTTTGGCCCCCGGGACGCTGCATATGGGCCGGTTCCAGTTGTCCCTTATGCGCATGTAGAGGTTCCTTGTGTAGAAGTTCTCAAAATCCTGGTAGAGAGGCACAAAGTCCTACACACGGACGGATAAGGAACACGTTAAAAAAGGAGGAGCAGCTTGGAGTAGTACACTACAAGGGTGGCACAGAATGTAGGAATTTCACTCTTGTTTTTTAAAGGAGTACAACAACAGCTTCAAAGAACGGCATGCCCCGCATACCTTGGAGAAAAAGCTTAGTTGGAAGGAATTCAAATCTGCAGAAGTGTAATCTTTAACACGACAGCACATGACTGGCGGAGAGTTCATTTATTTACTCTGGTTGCTGGAAGGGCACATCCGTGGGGATATCCTCGGGGGTGATTTAAAGACTTCCCCGCGTCTGTCCCACTTTGCTTCCTTTCCTCCACAGAACATAACAAATAACTTCAAAACAATGGGCTCCACTATCACACGTTACACAACCGCTCGAAAACAGACCCAGTGGCCAAGGACGTGCCGATAACACTGGCTCTTAGCTGAAACACAGTCTAAAGCGCACACATTAATTGGTTAAGACACATGAGGTGGAATATTCCAAATGTTAGATTTTAGCCTCTGTGTGTTTGCATTTAATAAAATGGAGGCACACTGAATTCTTTCACTGTTTCGACACTTTCCTTGCAATCTTTTTCCTGTTTGGGATATGATAACGACTTTCAGGTTTTGTCTGCCAAAATGTAAGCCTTCTTTTTCCCCAAACACTGAGCTAGAAGCAATACTCCTTGAAATGTTTGATGACGTGACAGCCAACAGCTTGGGAGGCTTAGCTCTGTGCACTCCAGTCTGCTTTTCCACTCGCTATCGTTGTTGTTTCCTACACACGGACGAGTCAAACGCCCCCGTCACCAGGCAACGTGTAATTAGTGCTCAGCCTACCAAATCAGTTCCATTCACCATCTGAAATGCATATGCCCCTTCTTTTCCTTGACAGCTTTTTTTTATTTATTTTGTTCTCTCTCTCTCTCTCTCTCTCTCTCAGGGCATTGCATTGTCACCGTGCAACCAAAACAATCACAACATTCCAGTCATGACAGCGTAGAATGGGCAATGTGCTGAATGTACAATGCAACGACCTGTTTCTCGACCACATATTTTATAGGTGAAGCATTCTGAAGAAAAAAAGGGTGTGATCAAAACAATGCCAGCCAGGGTGACAGTCAGGTGTGTTGAACCCACAAATCCCTTTCTCTCAATGAGTGACGGCTTCTCCAGACTCACCAGCATATTTGATTTATGTATTTTCCTTTGACAATGACAATGAACCATTTAGAAAAAAAGAAAAAAGGGAAAAATGAAGCACATCTTGTCCTTACCTTTTGCTCCTCCTTCTCTCTGGCGATGTGGCAGCGTTCGATCTTCCAGTGGCGGAGGAAGTCTCGGAGGTAGCCGAAGACGGTCAGGACGCCGTAGCCCATGTAGGTGAGCACCGCCACCAGCATGGGAGTCTCCTCGAAAGACTCAGCGAAGGGCTGGCTGTACACACCGCCATTATGGGACGCTGTGTGGAGCTGGGCAGAAAGGGAAAACACAGTCAAAATAAATAAAAATAAGCTTATAATAACAACTCACAAACCACAGAATTGGTATCAGATAAAACATAGTTATTAAGATAGTAGAGGAGGATACCCGAAGCTACTTATTTGGGTCATGATTACTGTATATTTGTAAAAGTTACAGTTTTCTTAACTTCTTTTAATGCAGATGGCAGTGGTTTCAAAATGCAGTGTAGGCTCCGTAAAGAAAGTACAATGACTACATCATTTGAGCTAAGTAACTTTACACCACTTGTAACATGGCAGAAAAATGATATACAAGATTGCACTTTCTCCACGTACACAGGTTGAACTTGTAATTAATCACATCTTGTTTTTCTGTTCAAACATACAGTCAAGTGCGAAAGTTTGTGAACCCCTTGAGCCTTTTGGAATTTTATTTATTTTAACCATTATTAATTCATTTTTATCAATACCAGTATTTTTTATATGAAATAACAGATGTTTGTTTATCAATTCAACATTTTTCTTTTCCAGAAATCAATTGTTAAAACAGATAAAACAAATTATTTGACGAATGTTGTATGTGCAAAAATTTGTGAACCCTGAGCTGCATTGCTTAAATCGAGCAAGGTAAACACAATCAGGTTGGCCAAATTGGTTGATGAAATAGACCAATGTAATGAGAGATCTTTAGGAAAGAAATTGGGCGGCACTAGATAAAACAGAGATAAAACCAGGTCAGTTTAGGCTCACCAAAGTGAACCCATACAGGTCAGACATGCTAAAAGGGAAACAAATCTCAGAGGATCTCAGGAATAGAGTTTTGATGTTACACATTTGTCTGGGGACAGTTATAAATTCATAAAAAAAAATTTGAGCTCAATCGGTCCACCGTGAGGCAAATCATCTACAAATGGAGAGCTTTAAGAGTGACTTAACATTTTATTTATTGTTTAACCTTTATTTACCCAGGCAAGCAAATTAAGAACAAAATTCTTATTTTCAAGTGCAGCCTGGAAGTGGACTTCCTTCAAAAATATCCTCAAGCGCCACAAGAAAAGTGATTTTTCAGGTAAAAGCCAACCCAAACATTACACCTGGAGATTTGCAGACAATTTGAAACCACCATTATTCACTTGGGAGAAGGTTCTCTAGGTGGTAGGCAGAATTGCGTTTTTGCCCAAACATGGCGGTTTTGGTTATGACCAAACAGTTCAATTTTTGACTAATCTGTCCACAGAATAAGACTTCAGGTATCTCCAGGTGCTCTCTGGCAAAGTTGTGACAAGCAGTTTTGTTCTTTTTTGAGAGCAGAGGCTTCTTCAGCAACCATCCCATGAAAGCCATGTTGACTGAGTTTTCTTCTTATTGTGGAACCATGCACATCTGTCCCAGATGCTGCAAGAGAGGTCTGCAAATCACCAGATGTAATGTTTGGGTTGGCTTTTAACTGAAAAATCACTTATCTTGTGGCGCTTGTGGATATTTTTGAAGGAAGTCCACTTCTAGGCAGATGTTCAGTCACTCTTAAAGCTCTTCATTTGTAGATGATTTGCCTCACGGTGGACCGATGGAGCTCAAACTTTTTTTAAAATAATTTATAGCTGTCCCCAGACAAATGTGCAGCATCACAACTCTATTCCTGAGATCCTCTGAGATTGTTTCCCCTTTTAGCATGTCTGACCTGTATGGGTTCACTTTGGTGAGCCTAAACTGACCTGGTTTTATCTCTGTTGTATCTAGTGCCGCCCAATTTCTTCCCTAAAGATCTCTCACTACATTGGTCCATTTCATGACTCAATTTGGCCCATCTGATTGTGTTTACCTGCTCCATTTAAGCAATGCAGCTCAGGGTTCACAAACTTTTGCACATACAACATTCGTCAAATAATTTGTTTTATCTGTTTTAACAATTGATTTCTGGAAAAGAAAAATGTTGAATTGATAAACAAACATCTGTTATTTCATATAAAAAATACTGGTATTGATAAAAATGAATTAATGATGGTTACAATAAATAAAATTCCAAAATGTTCAAGGGGTTCACAAACTTTCGCACTTGACTGTATATTTGTATTATCTTGAATAAGGTTTCACATTTCCTGTGACTCCCTTCTCCTTTTGTCCTTATGTGAGAGAAAACAAACACACAGATTGTCTTTTGTTATCGTTGGCTGAGGTTTCCGTAACTCACTTAAAGGTGACTTATGTGAGGCCAAACTAAGTGGGAGGAAGATAGGGAAGCCAACACAGTATTAAGCCCTGTAAGTCTAGCTGTACACTTACTATGAATTCAAGAAGGAAAACAGTGTGTGACAGAGGCCAGGGAGGGAAGATTTGACTGCCAAATAAGGGAAGAGGTGGTGGTGTTGATGTAAATCTGTGCACTCACAGCCGAGCTATCTACGATGCAGTGATAACCTTCACACATGTAGCCTGTTACGATCTTAAAAGCTGGAGAAAGCTTGTTGTCAAAATATTTTTGTGACAAAATCAGTCATATCTCCTCACGATCCACTACCTGTCTGTGTGTGTGTGTGTGCACTGAACACATCTGGAGTTAATCCACAGCCTAGGCTCTGTAAACTGGGCATGTAAACAAAGGGTATGAAAACAAAGGGGGGCCCACCGTAGCTAGCAACATGCCCGTTTACAGAGCCTAGGCTGTGTATTAACACCAGATTTTTTTTTATCAGCTTACACGCCGTATGGACACGTAGTGGAACGTGAGGAGATAGCTATGCAAAGATTTTTTGACAAAAAGTGATTTCGACAACAAGCATTCTCCAGATCTACACCTTTAAGATCTGAAGTCTGGATGGATAGAAACTCACTACTCGTTAGCAGCACTGCAGCTGGCCTTCCCATCATGCCGTGCTCGTGGCCATTAAGCGCCACATGTGACCGGTCATGCCTCGCTCTCAAATGCCTCACAAGGGTAAAAAGCACTGACTTCTGCATGAACCGTAATCAGCTGAGGTTCAGTCACCAGTTCAGTTCGTGTTTTTCAGCACGCCCCATTCACTGAAAACAATTTGCGTCAGGAGCTGTCTGGTTTCAATGTGTGGTGGTGAGAGAAGCCTGTCAGCTGTGTGTCTCCACCCTTACCTCCCTTCATAACCCCGAACTGCAAAGGATTGTGAAGAATTTGCAGATTAAAGATGGCCGTTATTAGCCTCTCACAAAGACTGAAGACTACTGAAAAACGTTTATGCAAAAAGTCACAAACCCCAGCATCTGTCGCAAATTAATTTAAAATACTCACAATGTATCAAGGGAGTCGCAATGCTTGTGTGTGTGTGACGGCGCCGCCTAATCACTTAATCAGAGGGGACCAGTTAATTGGGACAATTACAGAGGCTGCATCCAAGGGTGGAAATTTCATTAGCCTCTTGGGGAGGTGTGTGTGGGGGGGGGGGGGGACAATCCGTTCCACAACATAGGTGCATGCAGTCCCAGCGGGCCCATTTAACACAACAGGTGCACTGTTTCAGTCAGTGGCTAACTCATCACAGTTAAAGACTTAGTTATAAAGGGAGTTAGTTACCCACTTCCAAGAAAAGTGGAATGCCAACTGATGAGTTATGGATACAGCCTGCAGACTAATTGCTATAATCCTGGCATCAACAGTTGTTTGACAGGCTATGGTGGTATGTGCATCATAGGCCTATACATTATGAGTCAAAGTATTTAGAATTTTTGGGGATTCATGCTATACCCAGTCTGTGGCTGTGATTTTAAAAATAAGTCACAAACTGGGGATGAGCTAAATCTCTTCTTAAATTTGGCATACATGTTATGCACGTAACAGTAATAGAATAGGCTAGTGCAATGTCACCTTTCGTGGGTAGTAGGCCTACACCAGCCTGTTTTAAAGCAACTCCATAACGTTATAACGAGTACGACTGGAGCCCATTCAATAAAGTTGAGATTTTAATGTTTTCATAATTTAAGCAGCTTGGCGCAAATGTAATTTAGCCGAATTAAAGAGTGTCGCTTAATGATTAAGATAAAGCCCTTTGTTCAGGTTTCGAGGAACTAAATTATGTTAAGAACGATCAAACACTCTTCAAACTAGATCATTTTGAATGGAGTTTCACTTATCTGTACGTGTCCAATGACAACAAACTGTCAGACGTTATCGTGTCTGTCATGTCCTAATAACGATGTAGCCTTATCCATAAAAAATGACAGCAGCAACAGCGTGGTTTTTCCGGGTCCACACAGTTAAAGATGCTTCCCAGGCTTCAACCGCCTCTCCTCCCGCGTCCCGTCCCATCCCCGGGGCCTCACCTCCTCTTCCTCGGGGTGGCAGTGGTCCTTGCTGGGCTGTCGCTCATGTCCACAGCGGTGGGGGCTCTTCAGCAAGCCGTTCCTCTCCGCTCTCAGTCCGTTCCTCGCACGCCGACACGAGTCCCCGTTGGCTGGCTTGGTCGCGGGGCTTTCGGTCATTGCTGGCCAATGATGGAGGAGCCGCCACGGTAACTTTTGCAGCATGTATAAAACACGGTGCCTGCCTGCGGTGCAAGGCGGTGACAGTATCCGAGCGGGGAACGGTCACAACCACAGTACAAACTCTCACTCACTCACTCACTCACTCACACACACACACATTCAACACACACTCACACACACACATTCAACACACACCCGTTGATAGAACCTGAAAATCCAGAAGCCGAATACCGGAAATCAATGCCCATTAATAATAGGGGAGGGGCGGAGTAATGTCTCTCACATGTGAAAAAAGGCGTGGTTTAGCCTACATGAACTTGATTCATGCTCAACTTTTCTCATGTTAATCACTGTCACTTTCGAGCAGGAATTCGCTTTCTGAGAATGACATGACACATGCATGTAGTAGGCCTAATGATAGGCTACTTATAACAATACAAATTGAATTTGATCATGCAAAAAGCCTACTGTAACCTTAATAAAATCAAATAGCCTACATGCATAAATGATAAGAATCTAAATAATCAAATAGGATATTAAAAAGAGAACTCAACATTGTTAGCCTGTACGTCTTGAATTTATCAGGTTACTTTGAAATATAGTCCACAGTTTCTCAGATCTCAATTATTATTATTGTTATTTTTTCATTCTTAGCTGTGTATTCGCTTGAAATCGAACTGAATTTTGAACATCATTAGGAATATTTTCAGTTTTTAAGGTTATGGCCTACGATAAGGCCCATTGGGACCACAGCAGGTATTTACAGAAACATCTCACATGATAAAACTCCAACCCTGTTGTTAAAATTGTTACTGTGACATAATAGGCTAAGCATCTAGGTTTTACCAGACTTTGTATGTGGAAAATGTAGTTTATGAATGTGAGGTTTGTCTCTCAGAAACAGTTTCACCTACTTGCAAACTTAATTATGGTTTTGATTTACATTTATTTTCAGTACACCTTTATAATGAAATAAATCAAAACTGAAAGCGTTGAGTAGCCTATGACTTTTATTTGCATTGACTGCTCAGTAGAAGTCTTCATTTCTTGTGTGAATCCCAGTTCATTTCCTCCCTCTAGTGGTTAAAAGTCGGTAGTGACACCATAAGGTGAACATTTTCATTAACTAAAAAAAAAATACAGAGGAAAAGACAAAGTTTCCTCCAAAGCACATGATAAAAAAAGGCACCAGGGGCCTCAGGGGCCCAGGGCCTCCACATGGGGAGGGCCCTATCAACAGTTTGACAAACTAGGCTATTTATATTGTATTTTATGTATCTAAAAACATGTTATTCAAAATAAACAATAGGCTATTAGAGCATACGGTATAACCTAGCCTACATACAATTGTATGGGACTTGATGTAGGCTACAATGTTTCTAATTGGAAATATGATCAATTTAATAGTGTTTTGATCAGCTTTATAAATAGGCTATATGTTGGCCTACAACCTTTATGCAGATACACCTCAAATCAGTAGAGGGAAGTATTATCTTCTTTGACTCCCTGTAGTAGCCAATCAAAGAACCCTTTGTGCTCTGGCTATTATAACATGCCTGAAAACCATGACAGAAATAATAGGCTACAACCTCACATTGAAAGTCACAGACAGTAGCCTAATTACAGTAAGCTATTCTGATTAAATGTGCTTTAAACTCTTAACTAGGCTACCCATTACACTAATTAGCAATACTAATGTGTGTGTTTACTTGATGGTGTTTACAGGCGTGACATTGGAGGGGGAGCAGCCCAGATGTTTGTGATGTTGCTGCAGAGATGAAATGGTAGGCTATAAGCTTTAAAAGAAATGACAACGATGACACACAGGAGCTTTGGCATTTCAAAAATGGTATTGAGTTTTATGGCGGATCTGTTATTATTTTTCACTTGTGATCCCCATGTGTGCACTGTGCAGAAACCTAAACAAATCGTGCTTTGTGTAGGCTGTCATGGTTTAACACGTGCGCACATGTGATTGCGCAGCGCTTCAGACAAACAGCTGACGGCTGTACGCACATCCCTGCTACACAGCTAGATTAAAACTGTTTAATCTGCCGTTCTTTGTTGAGAAATTGGATTTTGATGCATTTTTCCCCCCGGAGAAAGTGTCTGCACACTTACATTTTTCCCAGGTGATGTTTTCGGTCCAAAACGTGCGTCTACCAGACATTTGATAGAACTCCAAGCGCAGACCTTCGGCTCACGTAGCCTAGCCTGGTGATTATTTCATTTGGGTAACTTGGGATGTCCCTGTGGTTGTTAAAAAGAAAACAATTCCTATGTCATCATTGCTTATTGTGCTAACGTACTCCTCTGTAGGCTACTCACTTATATTGTATCTGCTTTTATAGCCTATTAGCCTAATAGGCCTACTGTTTTATGTTGAAATTTCACCATTTTTACCCAACAGAACTTTGATGTTTGGACTCGGAATTCTCTAAAAATGTTATAGGGTCTATTAGGCTACTATGAAGTTGAATCAATTATTTCCTGTCAAATACCCTACTTAACCTTAGAACAATTCATGACTTAAAAAAAATACAAACCTTATAGGCCTATGTCCCTTATCGCTGTCATTACCCCCCATCAATAAAGTTAGGCCTATGTCAAAGTTCGTTGATTTGGTAACCATGGTAACTACCAAATGTAGTGACACTGGGGAGCATGGCTGTCAAGGTTAAAGAATGACGTTTTGATCACCAGAAATGTAGGAAATGTTCCCTTATTTACTAGTTTTTATTGCATGTCATCACCAAACAAGCTGTATGATAATGGTTTTGAATTATAGTCATATTTCGTCATATTTTTATGTTTATTGAATAGCCTACATTGCTAGCTAGCCCTGAAGGTGATGTTAGAAAGTTTGACGAGTGTGGTTATAGCCGAAATTTCAGAAATGTTATTGGGCTACTGGCTACCATCACATCACATGAGGTGCTTGTGTGTGTGGTGGTGAATACATCGTCAGTTAATGATTGTTTTAAAATACAATGAGAATTGTTTTAAGATTAAAGATTTTAATGCTGTTTTACAGTAGCCTAATAGATGTCATTAGGCTAACATTGTTTTTGTCTTTAAGCTACCACTGTTCATCATCAATGGCACATGACATGTTTTTAGATAGCCTACATTTGTAACACATTGTTAAATTGTTTAAAATCTAACCACTGAGGCATCAGAAGTAGGTTTGAAGTTACATGTAATGTGTTGAAAGCACTAACTTTTCACTTTTTAAAAGTTTTAAACAATTATTTGATCAGACTAGCCTATGGTGGTAGGCGAATGACCATTCCCTCTCACATCCTATGAAACATTTAAATTAGGGCTGTCAAGCGATTAAAAAAAAAAATCTAATTAATTACAGGCTCTGTGATTAATTAATCTAAATTAATCGCATACTTTTATGACACTTTTATACCTGTTTATAAACAGCTGTATAGCCTGCTACAGTTTGTTTCTCTCTCTCTCTCTCGCTCTCCGTCTCTCGTAACTTCTGTCTCCACAACAGACAGCGCTGCACTTCCACAGATGCCTATGCCGATTCATTCACCATCGTCGTACTCATAGGCAAAAATATTGACACACACACACACACACACACACACACATAGGGTGTCCGTTTACGCGGGAGACGAGACAGCTAGCAAACAAAATTGAGACACATGGAGGAAGATTGAGAGATACTGTTTTGAACCTATATTGTTGCACCCACTAAATCAATAATGCACAGACACTGTGGAGAATAAAGTAAGATGTCTTTCATGCTTATTTGCCCAAAGCATCCCATAAACCGTCCATAGAGCCCTCGGCCCCGCCCTTTCCTCTGCTTCTCTCTTTACTTTTCTCCCTTTCACCCGTGCGGGCTGTGTATGCAAGCCATGATGCAAGCTACAGGTTGCACCGGGTCAAAGGGCACTATAGAAGTGCGATTTATCTGCGTTAATTTTTTTAATCGCGTTAATTTTTCTGTGATTAATTAATCGAAATTAATGCGTTCATTTGACAGCCATAATTTAAATATTTCAAATTCCTTAAAATGATGTTTACAGCAATGTTCAAATGATGATTCCTGACAAAATGACAATAAAGCTTAGGTATTATAATTGAAGGTTTTATGAGATTTAATTTTTTCATCAAATTGAATCGCCTTAAAGTGCCTGCAATCAAATAATCACCCATCCATTAGTCTATTGTAGCTGCCATTGTTAAATCCACTTGACGTATACGGCCAAACCAGCCAATTAACAGCTGATGAAAATGATAAGAATGCCACTGCCTCGTGTTGGACTAGTGAATACAGCCCTTAATCTGCATGAGAGAAAACAGGAAACATGTGCCCACCGACTGGCTTTGCAACATATAGGCTAAGAGTGATTCATTTCCTCTGTGAAAACCACCAACGGGTAAGACATAAAAGAGCCAAGAAGATAGAGGAAATAAGACAGTCTCTCCGAGTCACTGTTAGTCACAGCTCTGTGATGGCGCTTATAATCCAAACTAAAAAGTGAAGACAAACTTGGTCTTAAGGGGCGTGTGTGTGTGTGTGTGTGTGTGTGTGTGTGTGTGTGTGTGTGTGTGTGTGTGTGTGTGTGTTTGTCCTGATTTATATAGGACAGGATGGGACCTCCACTGGTGCTCTTTTATTTCCTCCTCATCATGGGTGAAGGCCTCGCAGCTAGCAGCAAACCCCGCAGGACTGTCTCCTTCCAAGGTAAGGCGTCTGATGAAGATTTACATCCAGACTACAGAGGGTGCTTTGAAGTGTGTTTGAGCCGCACAGCTGACACAGAGGCTGCAGCATTGTATAAACAGTGTATTGTGCATAATCTCGACATATATATTCTTACATATAGACTGTAATATATTCAAACATATAGCACAACATCCATGTATGTACATTGTAATACACTTTGAAAGAACACTGCTATTCTTCTGTTGTCATTGACCCAAAGAGGAATAACAGTAAACACAATTGTGTGTGATACAAAGTGTAGTATGCAGCAGCAGCAGCAGCAGTAAAGAACACTCATCTGAACTGTATTTAAAATGCATGGATTTGGCAGGTGACGTTCCAACCTATTGTCCTTCTTTTCTCTCTCTGGCTTTAGACATGAGCTTGAAGCAGTTCAAAGAGGCAGGCTTCGGCAGCTTGAGCTCTTTGATGATAAGAGAAGACATGGGCCAGCTCGTCGTAGGAGCCAGAGGGAAAGTGCTTACCCTCAGCCTGGATGACGTCACCAAAAAGACCAGTGAGGTGAGAGTGAGTGGGATGCTGGTTAAACCCCAAAGCGCTGAAGAAAAAAAAACAGAGCTTTTTTAGCCGGGCTGTTCCAGAGTCAAAAGTACAACCTACAATGAATAATGCAAAAGGAATTAGTTCTGGTTTTTTCACATATTTTAACACAACAGAAACATTTGGGGGTTTTCGTCAGTTCCTCATCGTGACAACAGTGACTAAAAACAAGCTAAGATTTCTAAAGTGATATGAGAATACCTAGCCCAGTGTGGCTTCCCAAAAGTAGTTGAGTCAAGTTTATTCAAAGTGCACCAAGTGTATGAAAGTGCCCTAGCTGTGTGTAATGCATGTACAATGTTTTCCAGAGAATAACCTGTTCAAATTCAAGTCGAAGAAGTCTGTCAAAGATGAACTCAGCAATTGTGGATACGGGTTGTTGTCTTATTACATTTTTGTAAAAATCTGTTAATGTCTCCTCTCGATCTGTGACCTGTACATACTGTGTGCGCTGAAAAGAAATATGGTGTTAATACACAGCCATGGCTCTGTAAACTGGTATGAAAACAAAAGGCCCCATAGCTAGCAAGGTGCACGTTAACCACCTAGGCTGTGTATTAACACTGTTTTATTTATTTTTACTGAGTGGAGTGGATTGTGAGGAGATATTTACAGATTTTGACAAAAAGTGATTTTACATCAAGACCTCTCCAGAATGGCTGACTTCACATTCTAAGCAGTGCAGTTAATGTATCTCTTCTGCAGACTGGACAGTTATTTTTGGTTATAAAATAAAATAGCTGTGAAAAACATTTTCCAATACGATACAAATCTATTTATATTTCCTCTTATAGTATGAACACAAACGCTTATTGGTCACCAATACTTGTTTTTTTTTTTGTTCCAGGCAATCTGGAATGTCAGTTCAGCGGACCAAGCCACGTGTCAAATGAAGGGCAAGGACACGGAGGTGGAGTGAGACGTGAATTATTAGTCATCATCATCAGCTTTCACCATTAAACACAATGCACACAGTTTGATGTTACATTTGTTTGATGTTTGATGTTCTTCTTGTTTGTAAAAAAGGAATGCGATAACTTCATCAGAACTCTGCACACGAAAGAAGACGGCAAAATGCTAGTGTGCGGGACTAACGCTTTCAACCCTGCATGTGACTACATGGTATGTATTATGTAACTTTGCTAGCTTAGCTTAGCGCAAAGACTCGGAACAGATTTTTACACTGCGTCATATTTATAGTACAGACATGAGAGTGGTATTGATCTTCTTATCTAACTCTAAATGTCAAATTGAATGGACTGACTGTATAATTGAGGGCCCCAAATATTAAAGGTCACCTATTATGACGCACTTTTACATGGTTTTTCTACATCAAACTAGACTAGAGACTCCAAAAGACAAAAAATAACCCTCTTTCTTTGTATCCATCTCCACCTTTCTGAAAACCTGTGTACAAAATCCAGAGTCAGATTTGTCTCTCCCTTTATGACGTAACAAGGGAGAAGCCACGCCCCCTCACACACCCCAAGATACCCCTGAATATAACTGCCAGTCAAGTTCAAACTAGCAGTTAGATTCAGGGCTAATCAAAGCAGACTTGGCTTTTCCGAAGGCGGGGCTTAAAGAGACAGGCTCTAAAATGGAGCGTTTCAGACAGATGCTTAAAAGAGGAGGTTCCGCACTGGCACTAGGAGAAATATCTAGGTTTTTTTGGACACTATACTATGAAAAACAGTTTGTAGTAGAATCCCAAATTACAATTTTGAACCTGAAAATTTACATAATATGTGACCTTTAATGTCTTCTTCAACAGACTTTCACCAACGGAAAAGTCTCTCTGGAAGGGCAGAAGGAGGGGGGACGGGGGAAAGTTCCATTCGACCCCTACCAACGCTTTGCCTCCCTTATGGATGGTGAGTAAAAAACTGTTTCCAAATTTCTTCGCAATTTATCACTGTTTTGTTCCCTGGCTACCTTCCATAGATAAAAACCTGTAAAAGCTGTAAAAAGTTCAAGGTCAGACAAAAATGAAGCTTGGATTGTACCTTAGTTCTGACAACAATGAGGACATATGGCCATTTCCCTTTACACTTGACAGGAGACACTCTGTACTCTGCCACTTCCTCCAACTTTCTTGGCACGGAACTGGTGTTCCAGAGACATGGACCGAACCCTCTCAAGACTGAAATTAAACGCTCCTTGTTCAACGGTGAGCTGCTTTTTTTATAGGGCTAGTCATGCAGCAACACATGATTCATAAGGACAGATCTGTGAATTCTTAAAAAACGTATTCTTTATCGATGTGATGCAGAGCCTACCATGATTTCCATAAGTCTTGTTGAAGCGAGCAAGACCAGTGGGGACGGTGGAGACGACAACGTTTTCTTGTTCTTCACGGAGAATGCTGTAGAGGAACGTCACAACAACATCAAGGTTTCAAGGATTGCCCGTGTATGTAAGGTATGCATCTAAATTCACCTGATACGGTAGCTTTAAACGCCTGCTCTAGCTTAAAGCCACTACGAGTAAAATGGCACGTTGGCGTCCCCTTTGGACAAAAGCGGTAGTATTTTTATGACGCCCGCTGTCGCAAAGCTGTTTTCTAGCTCGTGCCAGGCATGCGAGTGTGAACTGAGAAGGGCACAATATAGTGCATGTCCGTGTGTTAAAAGTGTGAGGACTCTTTTCGGCTCCGTGAGAGTGGTTTTGACACTGCATCAACTAATGCCAGTCAGTGCTACACACACCTGATTGCAATGAGTTGATGCTGTGTCACCTAACTACTCTCTCTCATGGAGCTGAAAGATTACGTGTCCTCACAGAAAGCGAATGAACGAGAGACGGCAGTTAGTATGGATCACGATGAGGTAATGTGTTTGTGTTGTTGATGTAAATAATGACTATTTCAGATAATGGTTATCTGATGATGGTGAAGCAAAGCAAACTTTGTGTTAGTACCAACCGCTCATTCATTTAGGAGTAAACAATGCAGTCTAGTTTCGCTCTTGTGAAATCGTATACACGTTGCTTGGCAACGCCCTCGTCCCGCCCGTAGCCTATATCACTCTCCCTTTTAGCTTTTCTTCATTGCATTCTCTTTTTTTTCTTTGATGGTTCAGCCCCGTTATCAGTCTTTATGACGACAAATAACTGTCTCAAACAAGGCTCCCGCTCCCCTTCCCTCACCTGGAGGGATAGGCTTCTCAAATCGCGTTGCTGCTCCATACTGAAATCTGCGACCAATACGGATATGTGACCATAGAGCCTGCACGAGCAAACCGAAAATCGGACTGGGTGTGCGACCAGACCAAATGCAGTAATAAAAACTATATAAAAACGTCTTTCTTTGCACTGATGGTCTCGTTTGCTGTGAAAGGTAATTTATGATTATGAGAGGAAACATGAGGCTGTTTAAAAGATATTTAAATGTTACTCGGAGCTGCTTTAACCTAGCTTAGAGTGCATGTTAAAGCAGAAGCAAGTGATACATTTTTGTTAGTATACTTGTTACATCACTCTATATGAATACAACAATCACTTAGGGATGAGGAAGGGGACTGCTAACTGCAGTTACTGAGAGGAAGTTAGCTAAACTGATCCAACCACTTCCTTCCGCTTTAATGGCCAACTGCACTGCCGAGAAGACAGCATCCTATTTGCATGTATGTAAATAAGGAAATATTCACAAATTAAGTGCACATTTGCTCCTTTTTTTGCCTTGCCTTTCTTATTCAAATAATGCTTGTTGCAAATACCATCTAATTTACAAAGACCATCGCTAATAGTTATAGTGTTGCTATTTTACTCTTGTATTATCTCTGCGCAATTTATCTCACTCTCTACCAAGCTTGTGAGCTTTGATAATATTTATAATAGCTATAATGTGATTTATTCTTGATAGATAAAGTATATATCTTCTCAAAACGTTATTGATCAATCTCATCCAAACATATTACAGTGAAAATTAAACCCAATAAACCTTTGCAAACTGTGTTTTCAGGCTTAAACAAAATTGGGGTAGGCAGGCCATGGTATCTGCTGCACCCCCTCTGCATCAAGCAATGATCTCACTGCAGCTGCCCCATGTGGTCTTGCGTTGTTGTCTGACAACATTAAGCCTGAATACACTGTTGGCAAAGGTTAATTGTGGTTTCATTTTCACTGTGATGTGTTTGGATGAGATTGATCAATAAAGTTTTGAGAAGATGCATACACTTTATCAATCAAGAATAAATCACATTATCACAATCATTTCATGAGTAGCGGTCAAAAATAATTAATCCCAACTTTATGGGCCACCGTGTATATGGGAATTTGAATTTAAAAAGTCCTGATGGACTTCAGGATTCATCCGTTGAGCTTTATTACAAATGATTTCATAGTATAAATCTGTGATCTGTGTAACAGCTGACCTGTGTGGATGTGAAGCAGATTGCAGCCTGAAACATTGGAAAACACCGTGAAGAGATCTGCTTAATCACTTAAAAGCAAATGGAGGGCAATTTACGCCCAGCTGCCAAACACTGCGGACGTGTTTGCGTAGTCATATGATTAGTGCACATTCTCCTGTGAATGTTGTGCTTAAGCATTGCATATTGTCGGCCCACATTCTCTCTGCAAATCACCTGTTTGTTCTTTTAGAGTGACCTGGGCGGCAAAAGGACCCTGCAGAGAAAGTGGACCTCTTTCTTGAAGGCTCGTTTGGATTGCCCATTCGGCAATGCTGGCTCACCTCCCCTTGTCCGGGACGTTTTCCTTCTCAGAGACCCAAATAACTGGAGAGATAGCCTCTTCTATGCCATCTTCACATCCAACTTGTAAGTCGCATGCATCCACAGCATGTACCTCATTGATTTGAGTGTTCAAAGCTGATGAGTAATATGACATACTTATGTAAATAAGTTATATATGGTAGGAATAGAAAATAAATGCTTTATCATCACAGGGAGTCACAGGTTTGCAGCCAGTCTGCTGTCTGTGTGTACAAGCTGTCAGACATCAGCCAGGTGCTCAGCGGAAGGTTTTTGACTGAGGGGGTCACTGGGAGCTGGGACACGTACACAGGAGAGGAGCCCTTCCCTCACCCCGGCTCAGTAAGTGTCAAGACAAGAACAATTTTAAAGAACACATCACTATTAGGGTTAGGGTATTTTATTAAAGGACACATATATTATGCTCTTTTTCTGGTTGAACATATAGAGGGTTGTTTTTTCCAGAAACTGGAGACCGGTTATTAATGTTGAAAACACATGAAAAAGTGCATTTTGCATAATATGTGACCTTTAACAGAAGCATATACTTGACTCTGTTTTCCACTGTTCGCACCCTGGATTTCTGATATCAAATGTAATCTGTTTGTTCTCACAGTGCATTAACGATGCACTGCGGGCCAAAGGCGTGAATACCTCTCTGGACCTCTCGGACAAAACCCTGCTGTTTGTAAAGAACCACCCTCTGATGGAGGGGGTGGTCACGCCGATAACTGGCAAGCCTCTGCTGGTCCGCACGGGGACGCCATTTTCCAAAATTGTCGTGGACCAAGTTACGTCAATGGATGGACTACGGCATCACGTTATGCTTATTGCCACAGGTATGCTAACTCAGTAGCTCTCACGTTGGCAATCAATAACATACATGAAACATGAGGCGTATTGACAGATGAACTCCCTCAGACTCTGGTTGGCTGCAGAAGGCAGTGAGCTTTGAGGGGGAGGACGGTCGCATCATCGAGGAGCTGCAGCTCTTTCAAACTCCTCAGCATGTCAACTTTCTCCAACTCTCCTCCAAAACAGTAAGGCACAAGGCATCAGTGTAGTCTTCCAGAGTCAAATTCTACATCAGAAAATACAGTGGTTCTATCACACTTCAGTTTTACATCTTGATCTCAACTATGTTAACACCTCTATGTTTTCTGTAGGGCCAGCTGTACAGTGGCGCCAATAACGTTGCTGTTCAACTTAATGTAAGGGACTGCGGACGCTACACAACATGCGAGGACTGCCTCCTTGCCAGAGACCCATACTGTGGCTGGGACAAGATCAGAGGTCAATGTTCGACTGTTGTTGGTGCATTACTTTCATCTATGTAAGTCAACACTCTGGTGATCCAAAGTTACTTCCAAGAACACGTTTTTTACAGGAGTAAAAGTGTTATGAGCACAATTCTGAAAGATTTATTTCTCTTCCTTTTAGGGTTCAAAATTTGACTGATGGAGACATCGGGATGTGCCCGATCTTGGATTGTACGTTAAACAACAACGGATTATTCTTTTGACCTATTCTCTGTCACCAAACATTGAAATACCCTGCATACCAAATCACATACGCTTTCATTTTACTATACAACACACTGCAGCTGACCATAACAAGTCCCTTGTTGCATTCAGTAGGCAATGCATACAGTATAATTGGGACATATTTTTACTTATTTATTACATCATAACACTGAGCCTTGAACTTCTCTTTTGCTTATATATTTGTCACTTCCCTTATTGTTTGTTCACTCAGTCGATGTGACATCACCTCCGCTGTGCAATGGATTGAGGGTCAGAGTTTACAAAAAAGCATGCTGGTTTGAACACTAAACGTCATCACTAGATTAAGTAGGGCATCTGGGTATTTGTTCCGCATACTACATTTCACCACATGTGTTGGGACATGCTAATTATATTTCCATCATACTAAATAGCAGGGACGTATGGGAATTGGAACGCAGCAAGAATCTCTATTACATTGCATATAGGAGATACATACTGGAAGGCGCTTAGAAAAATTAAAAAAAAATTGAAATGTGTGTGTATGTGCTTCTTCCCCAGTGAAAGAGAAACCTGCCAACATCCACCTAACCATGGGAGTTGCCCAGTTGCTCCCGTGTTCCCCTGACACTAACCTCCCGACCAGCTGGCACCTGGCTGACGGCCCGCTCCCACCCTCTCGCCGACACACTGTACTCAGCCAGGGTCTCCTCATCACGCCCTTCTACTCTGACTCTGGCCTGTACACCTGCGAGACACTGGAAACGGTCAAGAGCACAGTGCACCGAAGGATAGTGGTCCAATACCTGGTCCACGTTCAGGACATTGATAGTCTTCTCACGCACCTCAAGGTGGCCGTGATCATCTTGGCTGTTCTCGCCTGCTTGCTGATAGCACTCGTGATCAGACACTTAAAGGCGAAAAAGCCAAGTCACATAGGACACAACGAAAACAGCAACAACAACAAACTGTTTTACTGCCATTATGACTGGATCCCACGTCGACGCGTAGGGGAGAGTAGGGTTCACAGTGACAAAGTGGGGACGCACAGTACGAGCGACGCTGCCACAGACGAGGACAAGACCGCAGAGACTGGGAGTGTTGTGTCAATACTCATTCTACAAGATGGCACTGTTGTAGAATCGGCTAAAGAGGAGGTGGAGGCAGACTATGAGAGCGGCCGCACAGATATTTAGATTGGAGGTCGATCCAATTCCGTTTACATGCTGTTTCCTTGTATTGTGTTTTTTGCACGTTTGCTACGATAAAGGCAAAGAAAATATCTCAGGCGACTGATTATTCAGACTGCAGTGTTGAGGGGAACACATTATGTTTAAGTGATAAGTATTCATGATAGAGTACATTATGGCATGTTCAGTTCAACTCAGCAGTATACCAGACAGACATAAAAGATACAGATACTGCATTGCATTTTTATATTGAGAGGGCAAGGATATTTCTTTCTGCAGTTGACTCAGATATCCATTTTTTTTACACTTTTTAAATTATATTTTCACAGCTTTTGGACAATATTTGTAAAAACAATCAGTCTTTTCGGTAGTTCTAATAAAAATGTGTACTGGTTCGCATACAGTTGTGGGATTTGAGCCATGTGATGTGTCATTGTGCACACAAATTCGAAATGTACATTTAAACCCCATGTTGGTGTGTTGTTATACCTCCGTGCCAGCGACAGCAGTATTTCTTCGGTCTGTCCATCCGTATGTACGTACGTCTCTCTGTCTGCAAATGTCCACTATAATTCAAAGATGAATCGATACAAAATTTGGAGATCAAAGGTGTCAAGCTCACTGTGACCTCACATATGTTGATAACCGAATATCTCAAGAACGCTTTGAGGGATTATCTTTAAAATGTGCGAAAAAAAAAGTTTTAGAAGACGAGGTGATTAGATAAAATACGATAAGATGACCTGTCTGTCTCGGCTTTTGAACCACTCCACTGTGAATGACTTAGCTTCAGAGTTACTCTAACGGTCAAGTCTGGCCAGTCCTATATGGTATGAATCGGCCACCACAGATGACAATCGAAAGGCTTACATGCAAGACAAGGCACGTTTTTTTATATAGCACATTTCATACACAGAGGCAATTCAAAGAGCTTCACATGAAATATTTAAAAGATAAATTAAACAATACGTATATGAATAAAATGGGGAGAGAATAATTGAAAAGCATGGATGTACATGAAGACTAAAAGGAGCATACAATTCAGAATGCATAGAGAGAAAAAATCACTTTTTAACCACAAAAGGAAATTGTGTAACTATAGTCTCCCTTTTAATATGTATCAATAGACTTTCTAAATTCAGTTCAAAGCAGAGGTAAACATTGAGGTCTTTAGTTTAGTTTTGAATGTGAACACAGGGCTTGGGCTTATCTAATATATTCAGAAAGTGTATTCCAAGTTAGGTCAGAATAATAGCTGAGAGCAGCTTTACCATGTGTTGTTATACACAATGTAAGAGCAGGCAAAAACCTTTTCCAGGTGTGTAATACCCAGGCCGAGAACATAATAAGGGACAGTATGGAATGGACCGCCAGGATTCGAAAGCAAGTAGTTCTCCGGTTTAAGCTACCTTGATACCGCTCATATACAAATTGCATAGACACACCAAGGCTAAATTATAGGAACATGTGCTATAACGATGATGGGATGTATGTGGAGAGCCTGTGTGTGTTACATCAAGTGTGACGGGAAAGAGTCACAACATTATGTTTTCTTCTTTTTAAGTGGCCTTGAACCCAGCTCTGTGGTTATGGTATAATTAGGTCTCAGGGGAATGAATGTGCTCTCTATACTGTCTGCTGGCTCTCCCTTTACTCTCCTCCTTGCTCTCTCTCTCTCTCTCTCTCTTTTCATTTTCCCTCTATTGTTCCCTGTCCCCCCCCCCTTGTTGTTTTTCTTCTCCCTGTGTCTAAGGTGGAGGAGGTGAGCCTGGAATAGCTCCACTATCCTTTGGGAGTATTTTCTTTTTTTCTCTTTTGAAAGTCATTGGATGCGTCACAATTACACAGGCCAGGGTATAGAGAGGAGGAGAGCTTTGTCATAACAGATGAATCAGATAACAAATCTATAGAGGAGAGGCAACCAGAAAATCAAAGTGAAGAAGAAGTAGTTGTTGATGATTAAAAATGTATCTTAAATATGTGGGGTTAGGTTAAGCTATGGTAACAACTTTGTACAAAATCAACAGGTTAGATATTGCCAACATTCCTCAGACGAACTGCCCTTTGATTCATAGAGGGAAAGCCAGCCAATTATAAAAGACAAAATTATATTTGAATCTGTGAGTGATGATGTCCTTTGTTTGACAGAGAAAAGCAATAACACCGATTAAGAGGCTTGGTAATATGCACACATGTACTGTGTCTGCACATGAAGGTATTGGTATCACACACTGCCACAAGATGGCAGTCATGTATAATCTTTTATTAACGGCTGAAGGCAAGGCATGACCCTGAGGCTGTGGCAAAGTGGCTCAATCATATGAGACCCTTCAACTAAGAAGAGCTGCAATGAAGTTGGACAGCCTCTCTCTCTCTTTTAGGCCTTTTCAAATCAGACATTTTAACTTTCCGTCAAAGGGAAAAGCAGAGGTGATACTAACTATATTAACAAGCGCCCTGTTATGTCTAAGAAAGCATTAAGACAGTGTGACAGTGCAGCACGCACAATAGTTCATTTATCTTTCAATAGGTCAATTTACACAAGGCACATTGAAATTCGTCTTTTCGCATTTCAAGTTACCACACTTTGGAGGGGGTCAGAGTGCAGGGTCTGGAGCATTCAGGGTGAAGTGCCTTGCTCAAGAACAAAATGGTAGAGATGGTTGGCACCGTACATGTTATACCAGCCACCACTAGTCTTACAAATAACACCCTCCTGTCCGATGCCGGGTATCAAACCGTCAACCTCCTGGTCGGCCCCTCCTCCTCTAGGCCATCCTACCATCCTTTTTTTTCTTGGAAGACCCTCAAACCAAAGCGGGTAAATTAATTCAGCCATCATTAATCTTACTATGTACACCTACAAACACAGTCATTGACGACGAGAAGCAACCAGGTTGGCAGGTATATGCTGTTTCAATTGATCATATAATTAAATATTCATCCTGTATTCACTTTAAATTGTATTTTTCCAAATAATAATGTGACTTCGATATGTTTAGGGAGGAGTGCCAGGCATTGCCCGGACTCATTGCCGGCCTTGTACATCTGGGGGAACCTAAGCAGGATAATGTTGGGGCCCTGGCTAGCAGTTGATTGTGAAGTATTGCCACTGCGAACCAGCAACTGTATTCAATCATAACTTATAAAAGTGCATTCTAGCCTACCTCTTTTAACATGAAGGGCCGCAAGTATTTTCCTGCTTATTACGTTTTATTACGTTTTTTTCTTTATAATTAAGTGGAATGTATGGAGCAGCTACAGCGAGTAGATCAATAATTACATGAATAATCATTTCATCAATACATATAACCGTTCTGACATTCAATCATTCAACATTGAGTCAAAAATTGAGGCCAAAACAGCTGCCCACAGCCCGGGTAAACAAAGCTAAGGTCACTATATGTTGCAAATGTGGAAGGAGGCTGCCTCTGTAATAACTGATTGAAAACATAGCCATTTTTTTTTAGTTTGGTTAAACCGAACATACAGTCACACACGCACGCACGCACGCACGCATGCACGCACGCACGCACGCACACACACACACACACACACACACACACACACACACAAAGGGCCAGCTCTGCTGCAGGACTGGAATGTCAGTCAATAGATTAGGCTAATGGTGGGTGATATGCATAATATGAAGGGGTTAAAGGGTCATACGTAGTTTTTTCTTTGTGTATCTTTTTGCTAATTTACTATAATCTCTGAGCGTTTGAGGGGCTGGGGGTGTCAAACTCCTGAATCCTCCATGACATAGATGTATGTTGTACTCTAAATTCCTTTAAAATGTCCACTACAAAGTACAGTACACAGACAGAAACACTCCAACCAGTGGCCGCAGGGGAGTTACAGCGATAGCGGAGGCATCTGGTGACATAAAGAGGAAAAGAGAGACACAGCAGGAGAGCACCATGCAGCCTGCTAGAAATTCTGCTGCAGAATTTAAATTAGGTTTTTCTGTGAAATCTCCAATGTAAGGAAGAGTATTAGGGGCCATGTGAGAAAAGAAAAAATGAGAGGATGGAAGTTCATTTTCATAATGTGCTTTGAGAATTAAGTCAGAATTTGTTCCTGTGGCCCTAGTTCTCTTCCGTACCAATGCAAATGCAAATTGTGCAAAAATAATCTCCCTTGCAGAAAAGTCACACAGCGTTGTCTCTCATCCTTCCTGCCCATTTGACCACTTTGTATGAATCTCCGCCTTTCCCTCTGTACCCTGTACTCCCTTTCTAATGAGCTCAGACCCATAATGCACCTTACCCTCTATCAATGATAAATTACAGTGATAACTTCAATCAATTTTTAATAGTCAAAACTTAACTGATACTAAAAAGCTGATCTCTGCACCTAATGTACCCTTGAGAAGACATTTAGCTGTTTAAAGAGAGAGAGAGAGAGAGAGAGAGAGAGAGAGAGAGAGAGAGAGATATAAGTAGTTTCTTAGCTCCCTTTTTCTCTGCTCTTATGCCATAGTGGGCCCTATATAAGGGATGTCGATACATTAATTATACCCTGGTAAGTTCTTAGGCATATATAAATATACTGTATACTGTATATGTATATGCAGGCATGTCCCTGCATAATTTCCCGTTGTAGGACAGCCATTAATGGTATGGCCGCTCATTGCAGTCAGGTTGGTCTCAAGGGCGGCTTCTATTTGCTTCTGGTTCCCCAGTGGATGTTGAACTAATTTTAATCAGGCATGTGCAAGGCTGTCCTTTCTATGGCTGAGAGTACACCAGGTGTTTTTCTCCTCTGACTTAAATAGAAGAACCCTAATGATAGCACATTAATAATAAAATACAGGCATGTCCAATGGCAGCCTTTTTATGGCACCTTAAGATAATAAAAATATTGGGTGTGCAGGTGGCGTAGTGGCTAGTGCCTCACATAAGCTCAGGCCTTATTGCAGTAGTTGCGGGGTTCAAATCTTACCCATTTTTAGAGACATTTACAGCACGTCATCCCCCCCCCCCCTCTCTCTCTCTCCCCATTTCAACTCCTGATCTTGATCTGACAAATAAAGGTTAAAATACCCCAAACAAATACAAATATATTTATAACATTGGAATAACTTCTCAATGACTTTCTGGAATACTGTGGAATTTTGCAAAGTATTTCCAAGACAAGGAATCTCAGAAACAAGGAATATCAAATAATTCACTTGTATGAAAACAGCAGCTCTTTTTTTAAATAAGTTTAGGATTTTTCAGGCCAAACTGCTTAAAAACAGTTTTCTGTTTTGTAAACCCAGAAACAACATTAAAAGAACATGACACCCCCCTCCCCCACCCCCCCCCCCCCCCCTGTTGCTGTATTTTATATCATGACCGCAGACCTAGGCAACCTGAACTCACTGATAGATTGGGATTATGAGAGGAAGCTTTCTTTACACTAGACCAGCATCGACCCTAACATCAGTTCTCATATTTCAACAGGGCCTCCTGAGGGGAATGTCAGGTTAGCGAGAAGTTGTCGCTCTTCACCTTGCCAAGTGAGGAACAGGAAATGTGAGACAGGGGGAAGAGAGAGAGGCATTGACAGTATAATGGGTAGAGGGGTAGACAGTACAATGCCGTCTACCTGAACTCTTCCCCATGGCAACAGCATGTCTGTGTCATGTCTGTGTGTCTCACCATGCCAGCTTAAAAATGGGTCAACCGTGGCCATGCCTGGAATAACTCAGTAACACATCAGTAGCAGTGAGCCCCAATTGTATTTCACAAAAGGTTGAAAAAAGTATCTAATTTTTAACATTCTATCAAGCTGTTGGTATTGGTTTTTCTTTTCAAAATAGATCTCATAGATAAGGATACACTTTTATCCATTAGGGCGAGACACTGTAGGTGAATGGGGGAACATTTTTCGACTTATAGATATCATCATGAAACTTTGCCATTTTGAGTACTTACATTTTGTATTACATTTTCTTTCCAGAAAATTTCCAATTTCTAACCAACACATATTTGTAGAATTTGGACCATAGAATTGGATAATTGTGTATTTAATTTAAAAAAACAGAGATACATTCAATATTTATACACAGGCACAGTGCTGTCAGTACAACAGGAGCTGTCCGAGGTGCTGAACCCAGTTTTGCGGCAGCTGTACTGATTCGGTGTATATTTCGAGGGACAGAGCCAATGACTAAGGCCTGTTTAATCATTAAACAAACCTGTTAATGTGATTACACAGTTTCCCCGTTCTCTGTTATCCTGACTGCTAGTGAGTAATTCCCCAAGGGAGCTTTTTGTCAAATGTTCTGTTCTTACCCAGGACAATTAGATCTCAGAGCTGATGTTCTGACTCTTGTTTTTGCAACTTTACTACAAACTAAGGCTGGCAGCATTATAATTCAATCAGTCTCATTGGCTGTAGCCATTTGGTAGGGAATATAATACACCGCTTTTGAGTGCATCCTCTGTTTCCTTCTTTTTTGAACTTGGTCTGTATCTGAACATTGTTTGCAGCTCTTGATGCCGTTTTATTTATTTCAGAAATGTTCGATAAGTCACTTAAAAAAAACAGAACAAGGCACTGTGGGCTTATCAGTGTTTTCAGCTGTAGTCAACTTATAAGGAAGTGGGGAAGTACTCCACTGAGCACATACTCAACAGTGGATGGTGTGGGTGGAATTATTATGTAAATAGAACCCGCCCAAAGAGACCGTTCTTACTGGATGAAACACTGGGAGTTATCAAGACTTACTTAGTGACTTAAACGAAATGCACAGATTCGGAAAAAACACGAAATAAACGAGCTTTCAAAGCCGGCTGCTTGGCCCGACCGGGGGTAAAATACAACGGCAAATATCTATAATAAAAACCAAATCAACAACTAGAATTCGGCCATATTGACATTTGAGAAGTCACCTGACTTTGGAATGACATACTCAACAATCACAAATACAGTGTCCATGTACTTTTGGACCATGTAGTGTACGTGTGAAGGCACTCTTGAACTTGGAAAGCGGCACACTGATAACAGCCAATAACGTAATGAATCCATTGTTACAATAACTCACACTGTGTCCACTTAGTTTGATTTTTTCTTTCTTTTTCCTCGTCCTTCCCCGTCTCCCCTTGATTGCATTGCCCTTCCTTTGTCCCACTTTTCCTTTTTTTTTTTTTTTTTCAAACAGACGCCCTCCGCGACTTTGATCCAGCATTTGCAGCCTTTGTGTGCGTCCACTTAAACCAGCGGGTTCTCTGTGAAACCTGCCTATTTTGAAGAGATGAAGTCTCAATTCTCAAAGAAGGCCGTGTGCTCGACACCCCTTCAGTGGGAGGCTGAAAGGTGATGAATAGCAGCACAGTACTGCAAAGAAAAGGTAGGGAGCGTTTGTCAAGGGCACTTCAGCTTAGGACACGTGCCAGCATTTTGGCAGTTTTTGAACAAAAACATATCCTACTACTATATAATTGGCAAAGTGTTTGTGTGTGTGTGTGTGTGTGTGTGTGTGTGTGCGTGCCTCTTTGCTACAGACACCACTACATTCCCACACCATTCTCCAAACTTTACCAAACCACTTTCTTGGGTTCCAGACGCAACAAACAAAATAATTATTATGGTGCTAAAACCATTTATCATTTTAATCCATATATACTTCGTATTGCGCGGTATATGATTTGGACTCCAGTCTCTCCAAAAGGTGGCAGCAGTAACGCACCAAAAGTTGCCACACAACACAAACAAGAAATACAAGAAGAAGAACAGAAGACGCTGAATTGAATAATTGAACGCCCTAAGAGAAGCTACAATCACATCATCAGGCAAAGGGATTGAAATGGCTGACACTAAACGAGTCAGGTTAAAATTCGGAAGCAGTAACGTAACTTAGTTTGGGCGTTGAATCAACATAAAGTCTTTATTCGTATTGCAGTCTGATTGGTTCAAAAAACAAACAGGAGACTTTATATCCCCCCGGTGTGTGTGTAGAAGCCAAGATGATTAGGAGCTGTGTCATCACACATGCAGAGTAGCCCTGTACCGCAGTGCTTTGGATAAGTTGGCCGTATTTTGTCTTACTTTGATGTTTGGTCAAACAACATTCACAATCAGGTTCGGTGAGCACCCCCCCCCCCCACTCAGCTTCAATTAAAGAAACTCCCCTACACACAGTATAGGTCTATAGATAGCCCATCTTCCTGCATTAGCTGCTGTTCATGGGCACCTTCACACAGCCTTTAAGGGAAATCAAGCCAGCAGAGTCAACATTTTCACTAAAGGTGTACAGGGAATAACAGACAACTTAGAATCTGAGCTAATACAAGTACTTTAACCTTATTCATTCATCTTTCTTCTATTTATTTTTACGTTCAGCACGATAGTTTTGAAAAATTTCCATATCAATTTCCATCCGTGCAAAACTGATGGCTCTCCTGTGGTAGCAACAAGCCTTTTTACAATGCATCCCCTATATATACATTTAAAAAAAAAAAATAAGAATGATCATATTCACGATAAATATTCTCATATTGTAGCAAAGTGTATAGAATAATATCCAACAAATGAATATAAGTCTGTGTAGTAGGAAGGGCCGCGGGCACAAAGTGGTGGTATTGCTTTCTCACTTATTGCATCACATGAAAAATGGAATTTTAAATAACAGATTGAGATATATACATTTTCTATTTGTTCACTATGAGCGGATATACTGGCCAATCACGTGCCTCCAAGGAAAGCACAGTGGACTCTTTGAGCAAAGGTTAACCGTGTGTACAGCAGACAGATTTCAAGCAGCAGGCACAGCTTTGTGCCTCAGGGTATACTGTTAGAAATAACCATGTGACTTGCTTTTGTCAGACCTCATGCCTGTCCCAAACGTATAGGGGACTTATGATGATGATGTCGCTCTATCCTATGGAAATATAATATGGGGAATGGTATGATTTTTTTTTAAAATTATTTAAGATGTGTAAAAATACAGGTGCTTCAAACAGCTCCATAAAATGAATCCACTTGACATCCTGTAGATTAAACTTTAATGGGTCTGAGTGGAAAAGAAAGAGGTGGCGTGGCGGCTCTGTGTTTGTGCACACTCGTGTGTGTGTGTGTGTGTGTGTAGAGGTGTGTGTCTGTGTGTGTGTGTGTGTATGTGTGTGTGTGTGTGTGTGTCTCTGTTTTGGACTCCCGGTGTATTAAACTTTCATGGTCGCTTGGTTTGAGCTGGTTCTTTCTCCTACTGCATGTGAATGCGGGCAGTGTTGTATGTATATGTGTGTACGGGTGCGTTCAAGTGAATAAGACAGTGAGGGTGTGTGCAAATCGTTTGTTAGAGTGCGTATAAAAAGCTAGTGTGTGTGTGTGTGTGTGTGTGTGTGTGTGTGTGTGTGTGTGTGTGTGTGTGTGTGTGTGTGTGTGTGTCTGTGCATGGGTGTGAGTGTGTGTCTTGTGCATGTGCTATGAATATTTGATGCGCTACTCAGTATTCATGAGGCTGATAGATAGAGAGAAGCAAAGAGAGAGGATGAGATAGAGAAAGGGATGATGGGAAATCTAAATCATGCAACAACACCATATGCCTATACTCTATGTGGCAATAAACGCTGTAGTCCTTTAATGTGATCATGGGCACAATAGTAAGTGGACACGCCTGTTTGTCGGGCGCGGTAAAATATAGCAATTACAATGCAGGAAAAGTGTTCCAGTCCGAGATTTCCACTGATTTCTATCAAATGAGCATGCAACTACAGCAATGTGTAACTTTACTGTAGTTTTCAAATGGCTGTACAAGTAGTGTACTGTATAGTGCTGTCTTGAGCATTTTCAGGTAGTGTCACCGAGTTCTGACCTTTTTTTTGCATTGGAAAACACTGAGAGAATAAACTGTCATAATGAAAACATGACAAAGCCATTTGACTATCTTGTTCATAAACGATGGTGTCAAGACTTCTCATTTTGATGACACTGGCAGTTTCATTGACATGAATACTTGCTTTTGAGGAATAGACTATCCATCTTGAGCAAGTGATGTACTTTTGCAGGTTATCCACTAGGTTTGCACTAATTGTTTTGAGAAATGCACTAACTGTTGTGCAAATGTTAATAGTGATGTGAGAAAAGCACCAAAGCGACTGAGAAAAACTGTAATAAGGCATGTGGTGTTATTGTCAATACTACTGACTGAGTCATACAGCAAATTCCCAAATCGAAACAAACTCAAACCAATGCACACACACACACACACACACACACACACACACACACACACACACACACACACACACACACACACACACACACACACACACACACACACACACACACACACACACACACACACACACACACACACACACGACGAAAATAAGTGGTTGTGTGTAATCCAATATACCTCTCTTTTTCTCTCTCTCTCTCTCTCTAACATTTCGTATCCCCTTAAAGAGTTCTGCTTTAATGTAACTGTGCCGCTAAGTGTCGTGCTCACCGCCGTCTGGTTTCATTATGCAAACAAGAAAAACAATGCATTCGCTAGAGTGAGCCATTACATTTTCTTTTAGTTTTTAGCCATTTACAAAGATTGTGACTGAGCTAAGCCCTGCGACTGTTATCTGGCACTATAGACATGTTCAGTGGTTCAAAATCTTGTCTTTTCTCAAGCTTACATCACAATCCTGTTTTGTTGAGAATGTGTGTGCCAGACATGATCTTCTTTGTCCATGTGTTTCTCTGTGGTTCCCGAGCTGATTATTGTGTCACAGTTTTAGTTATCTGGAATATCTCCGGCTCTGTCATAAATAAGCCTGTCAGTCTGTCACTGTAGTCCCACATTGTGATAGTAGAATTGACTTCCCTTGATCCTCCTTTGGCTCCGGAAAGATGACATCATCAATTTTTATTTAAAGGAATGCTTCAACATTTTGATATAGAAATGGGCAAAAGGTGGCTCATCCAGCTTGGCTTATAGATCAAACACTGATAGTCCAGGGGCGCAGGTCAAAATAAGACATTTAATTCAAATGACGGTTGAAGCCTGTTCCAAGATGTTAGGGGTAAAGGAACAACAGCAATGCAACATTACACACAACTAACACCCATACAAGTGTCTGGCTGTCCTACAGATTTTACTGCTGCTGCACGGCTAGCAGCATAAAGAAACAAAATGAGAACAAATGAGACTTTAATGTTCCCTGTGGGGGGAGGGGACTGTGTCGATACAACAGTAAAATACAAAAGGGCCACAACAAAGAGAATCAATGTAATGAAAATAAAGACAGAGCAAATTGGATGTGGACATTGGCGTTAAGTAAAAACATGAGCGAGTACAATGCACTTGCACAGCGTGTATGAGGAACATTAATGCAATACGAACACAATTTAGGCAAAATAACAATACACGGAAAATAAAGAATAAAGATTTAATTCTAGTGACTACTATAGGCAATTTTGTGGAGCACAATGCGCGGCCATTATCACAAACTGAAGCCCAACTGTGTGAATCAATTGATGTAAAGTGGACCTCAGTGCCCCCGAGCAACAGCCTGTACATCATCCTCCTTATTGCACCGCTACTGCACCCAAAAAATATAAATCATTTGGAGCAAAAATATCGACTTAGGCTAACTTCATTACAAGCTAGAGACATTGCTCCAGCTCTTTGCCAACAAGCTCATTTAACAGGCCTGCAACCGTGAGAAAACATTTGTATCGCTTAAAATCCAGGGTGCCAGCCTGACGGATTCTCGGACACACATTTGATCTGAGTGAACCCAACTTACTTTTTCTTTAAAGATTAAAGCTGGGGTATATGATTTCTGATTGGTCAAAGTTAACACGAGCTGACACTTTGACCAATCAGAGCGAGGCTCCGATTCTCTGTTCTTATTGGCTGTTTGGACTGTCCATTCACTTTGGCACGACTTTGTTGGTGTAGAGCGTGTCAGGGATGGACCATAGGGGAGGGACCAAAGAGAACAAGTGGAGCGGTTGAGGTATTTGGATTCAAATCTCTATCCCAACTGCCATTTTTACCCCAAATCCTGCTTTAATTTTTGGCATTTTCAAGCTTTATTGGATAGTACACAGTTGAAATGGGGAGACAGAGAGAGAGAGAGGGGGGATGACCTGCAGTAAAGGTCCCCGAGTCGAATTTGAACCCGCGACCACTGCAACAAGGCCTGATCCAATATGGTACACGCTCTATCCACTTTGCCACCTGAGTGCCCTCGAACCCAACTTACTTGGACTAGCTTTAAGTCTGCGCCGCAACATTTCACTTCAACACAACTCTTTCTCTCCTTTCTCCCCGGTGAGTGTGTCAAGCTGAGACAGATGCAGGACTGAACAGCAGGGGGTTCCCACAGTACGGAAGCTATCTGGACCAAACCATTAAGGACTTAAGAAGACTTTAGCTTTTCTCCTTTTGAAATGTTCTATTTCTTTTCCAGTAGTGGTGGCAACATTTCTAACAATTCAAATGCATTTGTGTATTGTGGTACTAAGCTGTAAGACAGATGGAACGAAATGAGTCAACAGAATGATCTGTTTATACCGTGACCTAATATAATCTTGTTGAGTAATCAAGCAGCTAATGGGAAGTGATGCCACGCAATACATTGCTGAAAATGCATCTGTTTGGAAGACGAAGAAGAAGAAGTGCTATAGAATAAGTAACTGAACACATCTTCAGCTCATCACTTGATATTGTGATATTTTGACTTTGAGGCAGTGGTGGATAATTCCACCTTAAGTAACCAGCATCCTGTCATTGAAGGCCACCATAGCTTCTGTAAATTCTCAATACGGGTAGAGATAGATATTTACACTCTAGAATCTCACCAGTAGATGCCGTTTGCTGCTACCATATGGACTGCATCGACACTGATGTTAACTCACTCCAACTGTCTCCAGTCCTAACCCTAACCCTGTATCATCACCATTATCAATATCATCCATTCTCACAGTCTCCTAAATAAATACTACGTGAAGACTTATTTACCTGTGATTTATTCCCCACAGTGTGTCACACTGCAAAACATATAGTTAAACTGCTCTCTCTCTGCCCGGTGTGGACTTCCAGGGTAAACACTGGGTGATTACTGGGCTTTGGGAGTCGGCAGCTCTTTGAGTCTTTATTTAATTAACTGATTTTGAACCTGAAATCAATTTGGCAGCAGGGCTACTGGAACTTGGCACCCTGGTGTGTAAAAGCTGGAGTGTCAAGCAACACCACTCAGACTCAACAACTAATGGCTGGGCTTTAACACCCGGGCACGCACGCACACACTCGCACACACACACACACACACACACACACACACACACACACACACACACACACACACACACACACACACACACACACACACACACACACACACACACACACACACACACACACACACACACACACACACACACACACACACACACACACACACACACACACACTCGCACACACACACACACACACACTGAGAGAGAGAGAGAGAGTAGACCAACTGCTGAAGTGAAGATGCCAAACCTTGTCTATGTAGGCAAAGAAAATGGACATTTAATTGTAGAGCAATCAAGGGCTGAGAGCTTAATGGGACTTGTATCGCTTCTATCGCTCAACCACTCTCCCGTCTTCGCCCCTCTCTCACTCCAGTGTTGTTGTGTGTGTTTCTCTCTCTCTCTCTCTCTCTCTCTCTCTCTTGTATTTCATTTTCTTTATCCGTTTTTCGATCCAACAGCTACAAAGATGTAAAGGGCTTTTCTGGTGCTGCTATTTCCGCTATGAACTCCATAAAGTTATATTTCTCTGCTCCTCAAATTCAATGGTCTGAAATAAAGAAAGGGCCACATTTTGCAATAAAAGCAATTGTGTTGTCTTTGCTATAGCTGGCTCTAGTTGTGTGTTCCTCTGGCCTGGGAGTCTTCATGTTGTGCTGCCTGTGAACAGTAAAAGGCACAGCTCTTTATTAAGAGTGTTTTTGTAACAAAACTGTAATTTCTGTGGATATACAGTAAGTGGGTGAAAATCCCAAAGAGGGGGGGGGGGCAGTATTTTGTGTTTTGTTTGGCTGATAAATTGGCATAAAACTTGGACTAAGCAAACATTACATAGATACTACAGTTTCAGAACAACGTGAATTTTGTTTTGGACCATTTAGACGGATGGAGATAAAACCCAATACTATGGATGTGAGATGTAGTCTATGACAAACTCTGAGCTTTCAACCATTGAGCAAAATGGTCAGGACCTCTTTAGATAGATCAATAGATCGATAGATAGATCGATAGATCGATAGATAGATAGATAGATAGATAATTCAACTTTAGAGTAAACATTTGCATTAGGATGTACATCATGCACATCCACTATAGGCATGTCTCCTCTATGATATGTCTTGGAATGTTTCTAAACGCAGCTGTAATCAATATTTTGAACACACACACACACACACACACACACACACACACACACACACACACACACACACACACACACACACACACACACACACACACACACACACAGATAATATCTAAAAAATACATGTTGATAGCACGCCTCGGGATCCCCCAGTCAGAGCTGAGGGGTATACTACAAAGCAAACTCAACAGAGCCCGGCTCTCTTTTTTTGATCTGGTTCAACATAACACATACCCTCGCTCAGAGCTAACCGGTATCACGAAGGCAGTTATCAACCTCTTATGTTGAACGAGAGTTTCAGCTTCAGGCTCTGTGCGCGTCCCCATGAGAGGGGGCGTTTGGCCGTCATTTGACTCTGCTTCCGCACAGACTGGACTGATCTTGTGCCGCTAACTTTACACAAACGGACTGATTGTGAGCAGCTGAGTAAAACAAAAGTGTGTCGCCAACTTCATTCAAGAGGAAGAGTTTGTCAGTCTGAATTATTACAGCAGAAAACAGAGAGCCGAAAAAAACTATTACTGCAAATAGGCTAAGGAGAGTGGAATGCTGCCAGCATGGAAATTATTTATTTATCTTGCCGATCGTTCTCGCAGTGCGTAACGTGACATTATAAAACAATGAAACGTTGAACTCGGATTTAAACACTATACCATTTAGCCTATATATAGGCTACTTTGCTATATTTATAGCACTACGCCTATAGTCCCACACTTAAGAATGTAATTTAAGTCTGACACTGTCTCAAAATGAATAGCCTATGGAAAATCATTTAGTTTTGGGCCACATCATAATGAATACAATTTTGATTTAGACTATTAGCCTTTTATTTGAATCTTACAAATACCAATAGGCCTACATTAAAAAACCTGTAGTCTGGACAAATATGAATCTAGGCTACTGTGAGAAGCTTAACCTGCGAGTCTGCAACGATGTCCGAACTGTGACAGCTGTCACCTGTCACGTCCCAACTGTAATCGCTACTTATGAAAAGAAAGCCCACAGTGAAATAATGTTGCAAACTGTGATTTTATAGAACGCTTTATTAAGAGCCAGTGTGTGTATATCGCCAGGTAAAATCATTTGAGAGGAGAGCATAGAGTGGCGCTGCATACAGTATAGGTGTGGGCTATTTTACATGTTCAATAACTGTATGCATGTGGCAAAAAGCCCCAGCGCGATGTTACAGTTCACTCTGCTGTTAGCCTAATGTCACGGCTTCGTTTCGTTCATTAACTTAGCCTACTGATCAATAAATTTAGATGTAACAGCTTCCTCAGTGAGAATGTAGCGCTCAGACAATATTGTCAGGTCCGCGGGATTTCTAAATGTGTAGTTTCCTTGAAGGGCAGCGCTCTATAAAAGCCGAATTTAAGCTCAAACTCTGAAACAAAAACTGGTCTGAGCAGGTTAGCCGTGCAGCCTCTGTTACCACGGTGATCTAGCCAGGTAGAAAGAGAGCCACCTTTCGTGATACTGAAAACTCTGGCTTTAGACCGCTTTAGACTCAACAGACCTCGCTCAGCCCTTAATCTCGCTTCGTAGTATACCCCTCTGGTTGATGTGGCCCGGGAAAGAGAAGTTTGGGGTTCCCTGCTCAAGCTGCTGCCCCCGCGACCCGATTTCAGATAATAAGATGATGATGTTGATAGCCTACTACATCAACAAATTATATACTGATCTTTTAATATTGATTTCTTCATGATAAGTCATAATAGTTAATCAATACAATGCATTTGTGAAATATCAGCATAACGTTTTTTAGTCCTATACAAATATATATATACACTCACCGGCCACTTTATTAGGTAAAGCAGTTCATTTTCTTGTTAACACATATAACTTATCAGCCAATCACATGTCAGCAACTCAATGCATTTAGGCATGTAGACCTGGATAATGACAGACAATGTTTTAAAATGACAGGCCAAAGAAAAGAGCCCAAACAAAGTCACAAATAATTCTGACAGAGTTATACTGTCAGGCCTGCCCTGCAAAGCTGAACCAGAAACCACAACAACCATGTTTTGTGTCGTCTTTATGGCTTGTGTCACCGTCTCCAGGTATGACACTCCTTCATTTAAAATGTATATGCATTTGTGTTTGGATGATGTGGTTGGAGTAATTTTCAAACAATAAAGCCACAATATTTGGGTCAGGGTTAGGGTCACCAAGAAGCTTTTGAGAGTTAATTGGTTGTGTTAGAATCAAGCCTATACTGTATCCACTAAGTAAGAACTAAGAATGTAGGTTCATGATTGTAATCAAGAATGATTGTCTGATGATTCAAGTGGATTTCACAAGAAATAACAAGCTGCAAAAGAACACACTGTTTTCTTTGTTTTCTACACAGAAGTGAAATTCAAGTGAAAGTGACTTCAGTCTGAGGTATATTGACAGTAAATGACAAGAGATATAGGCAGAAATTTGAATTTGGATATTTTTATTGAACTGTTGTTGTTATTGAACCCTTTAGTTTTTTTAATGACACCTAATAGTTTGGTTCTTATTGCTATAATATGTAACCCGGCGCCCCCCACCCACCAAGTCCTGCCTGACGATGAAATGAGATGATAGATGTTACAAATTCTTATTAATGAAACCAATAGCTAGTGTCTAATTGCTGTGTGGTTTTAGGGAAACCGGAGCACCCGGAGTAAAACCCTATGATGGCAGAAGCCAGCAGATGAGAAAATAGATTAGATAGAGGCAGGACTTGAGCTCTGCATTGTATTCATTCTGAAAAAAAGAAAATTGATTATCAAAACATTTCCCCCAAAATGAATGCTACATTTCACCTAATACTTACGTAATTCTACATTTTAAAGCTGCAGTAAAGGGCATGAAGATGATTTTGCCCACAAAGGAGGAGAATCTAAAGATTGCACAATAATTCTTTTGATGGTCCCCCCCCTGCAACTCATGTTCGATGAAGATGTCATGAGACTAGATGATAAATGTTACAAGTTCCTATTATTTAAACCAATAGCTATTGTGTCTACTTGCTTTGGTTTTTGGGAAACCGGAGCACCCGGAGATAACCCTATGATGTCACACTGGGGTGGCCCTATGAACCCAAGTCCTGCCCTACATTATGGTAACAACAGAGGAGAAGATAGATGGCTTGGACTTGAGGCAGGACTTGACATCTGTATTGTATTCATTTTGAAAGAAAAAAATAAAACATTTTCCTTAAAGATGAATGCTACATTTCACCTAATACCTATTTCTAGTAAAGGGCTTTGACATGACTCTGAGAGTAGCTGAAAGGAACCTGCGGATGATGCCATGCTTTGTTGGTGGTACAATCAAGTAATACCCGAAAAATGAGGCAATGCATTTTTCAAGTTCTGGTTCCCCTAAATACATTGACACCAGAACCATCTCTGCACAGCCCCACTTTTTGCACAGGTCCTTCAGAATGACCTTGTCTAGTTTCTTAAATGTTTTTATGGAGATGTTAAAATCTGTTCCCTCAACTTCTGCCCATGTGTTTTCAAAGATACGCTGCATGATGACCTCTACGTTACCAATCGTCCAGCTAATTTTAGCCTTGCTGAATGTACGCGAAACTAGTTTCTCAACAAAAACCCTGACCAACATTTTACGTTTTTCTTCCTGCGCGTTTCCATTTATCTGTTTGTTTCCATCTATCTCTTCATTTCCATCTATCTGTTCGTTTCCATCTATCTGTTCGTTTCCATCTATCTGTTCGTTTCCATCTATCTGTTCATTTCCATCTATCTGTGGGTTTCCATCTATCTGTTCGTTTCCATCTATCTGCACCTGTTCATCTATCTGCGGGTTTCCATCTATCTGCACCTTTACATCTATAACAACTTCAATTGGCAAAGGGTCACTCACCTCCACGGTGGTGACCTCCAGCGACTGTGCTGGTGGCCCAGCCTCCATTAAGGCTCGTGTCAGCCTTCTACTGTGGCGGAGGACCTGGGTATTAACCCACCAGCCCATCAGTGCCACAAAACCCCACACTTTGGTCTTTATTGTCGCATACATGTCGTCATGTGACCTGCAGGTTGCGCTTCCCCTAATTGTTTCTGAGATGATCTCTGATGTCATCCCATCCGTAATGTGACTGTAGAGGAGATCTGATAGTCCTTGAGCAAATACCAGCATTTTATCGCTGGAAACATTTTTAAATTTACGGAAGACACTTACCTCCTTTCCACCCTGTTGTTCACCCTCCTCTGTCATAAGCAGAGAGTTAACACTATCCATTAGTGACTCCATTGACTTTGTACTTTCAACTTTTGGGTCAAGGTTAAATCTAGTTTTAAGCTTTGTCACTATGTGATAGATAGTAGCTTTGGCAAAGCGCTTTGCAAGGAAGTTCTTCACCTTGCATCCGACACCTTTCATGGCTGGTTTGCCCTTCGGTGTGGATTCTGATTCTGGACTTGGATCTTTTGCTTCTGCCTCCTCTGAACTCTTTTCAATTAGGACCTGAGCAATGTCATCTGCTGCAAAATCAATCTCCATGGAGGTCTCTTTGTGCAGCAGCTCATAGTCAGAGTCCGAAACATCATCTAAAAGAGGTTCCATAATGTCATTGACCTCCTTTCTAATCAGCTCCTGGACAGCATTTGTTGTTGCTGTCACCAAGCTTTCGTGTGAGGAAACCTTATCCGGGGTCGGCGTTCTTACAGCTCCGACTGTTGACTGAGACCAGTCATCAGTGACTACCAATTCCTGCTTATCTTCACTGTTCCTCTGTCTAAGTTGTCGCGGAGAGCACAACACCTTCAGCTTCCCTCCGAATGCCTGTATCATTTTACAGGCATTATTGACCATGGCGTTGAGTTTGCGGGGGGGAGTGACACGCTGATTAATAATAGGCTCTGCCCTGCCCAGACTGCTGGAGATGGCAGAGTTTACACTATCTGCTATCTCCTGACCCATCATGTCCGTGAGCCGCTTTGAGCTGTCACTCACAACCTGGTCCGTTACTTCGAGAATCTCGGCGAAGCACTGAGGGAGTTTGTCCCCCAGATTAGAAACTACAAACTCCTCAGACACAATAGCATTGATGCCCCTGAGAGCCATCACAAGTGCCTTTACAATTGCTGCTATAACATCTAACAGCAGGTCGGCCAACAATATCTTAGTGGCCTCCTCAGGGGTACCTGACCTTAAAAGGGTCCACTGTTCCTCTGTCATATGATCAAAAAAGTTTTGTATCAGTGGACGAACCCCTTCAACGTTAAACTGTGGCAGCTCCTCTGTCAGAACTGGTACTGCTCCATTAATGGGGACAACTTCCGTATTTTGATCCATTTTGTTTGATGCGTTTTGGTTTTTCCTTTCTAAACTCCTGTTTTTTTTCACAAACTGTTTGGTTAGTATGCGACCGGCTGCAAAGAAGACCAAGAATGTTTTGACCAAAGGAATTCCCTAGAATTGAAAGTCTAATGTTCAGGTGACATCATCACCTGAGATCAAAGGATCTTCAGAGATTAAAGGAATAATGTACCTGAAGCTCCGCCCCTCAAACCAGCCGGCTCATAGATCAAAGGATTCTGTTCCAGAAACTCCGCCCCTCAAAACAGTGACAAAAAAAAACAAAAAAGGCTGCAGCCTAGCAACAGTTGCTAAGCTGCAGCTCATTTTTTTCAGCTTAATTTTCATGGGAGTTTGGTGGAAACATTGAAGTAGGTCTTTGAGTTTATGAGCCCCAGTGATAGCTGTCATTTAAAGGTGGGGTAAGCTTGTCAAGCACAGGTCCTCTTAGTGTGTTGTCGGCAAGTCTGTCAAACATTTCGGCTCTCGAACTGCGCGGCTGCTGTCCAATTTCAAACAGTCCCTCGCACTTCCGTCATGACGTCACATCCTGGCGCTAAGGTGCTAGGAAGTTTAGTTACTAACATAACACTCATAAACTTAGCTACAACATGTCAACATTCAGCTCTAGTAAACAACATATTACAAACAGGGAATGGAATACGTGCAACAGTCCCTCCCCTAATAAGACAACAAACAAAAGATCGTTTCGGATTTTTCTTTCTCTCTCTCTCTTCCCCCCCTTTTCTGCTATAATGATTTTTTTTATATTTATTTATTATTTTCATAAACCTCCATCTATAGCCTACAGTTATTTATAAAAACGTTTGTCCCTTTCGTTTAGACCTAAAACCAAGAGTTGTCAACTGGGAATTACATTCAAAACTGTAACCTCCCTCTCTTTAGTGCACTGATAAATGAAAATCCAGAAGAGACACGTATTCATGTGCCTGTGGCTGTAAATAAAAAGCACTGAACTCTTGTCTGCTATTTATTAAACGTGGAAAAAGTGAAGAGCTGTGAATACTTTCCGTATGCACTGTACGTAACCATTTGTTTACTGGTTTTAGTAACATTCTTTAGTAATATTTTGATAGTCCAACTAACAAAATTTTAATTTAGCCTTTTATTTAGGCTATTATATTAACTAGGTATAATATAGTCAATTCAGGACTAAATACATAGCTACAGACTTACACACACACACACACACACACACACACACACACACACACACACACACACACACACACACACACACACACACACACACACACACACACACACACACACACACACACACACACACACACACACACACACACACACACACACACACACACACACACACACACACACACACACACACACACACACACTCTGAGATACAAAACTCTCTAGATATAGGTATAGCAGAATTAAATATTGCATACTCTGAACTGCATTTCCCATCACACACTTCCACACATCCCCGTGGCCACTGATATGATAATGGACAGTATGCTACATACATAGGCCTACTACCCCCCCCCCCCATCCCCCCCACTCTCTCTCTCAGATTAGACCTGACTGAAATGAGATTCCCCTGGAAATCCAATCTAGCCTTCCTCATTCCATTCCAACACATCTCCACTGTCCATTAATGTGCACCTGTGTGGCTGCCTTATGTGAATGTGTGTCAGGGTGTGTGAGAGTGAAAATCAAGCCAGTCGCTCACAGAGAAAAACCCACTCTACTACCCAATGAAGTGCTGGGTTTGTATATGATATCAACTTCAATTATTTTGAAAAAAAAAAAATGCTTTTATTTTTTTATTTTGTATAATGTATAATACTACCAGCTGGCTTAAAACACACCTCTGTAACCACCTTGAAGTCGAAGGCCTTATTTAGTGGTTTGTGCTAAATTGAAAAGGAGATTTTTACTTTGTAACCCATGCATCAAGTCGTTGTAAAATGTTATCCAGCAACAATGTAATTGTATTTTACTGGAGCTCAGTAACAAATCACAATTTGCTCCCTATATACAACCTTTAGACTCAAATGAGCCTATAGCCTATTATGCTATATGCATTTAACCATCCTCTGTGCCTCAGGGTACCATTGAATGCCCACAGCGCTAACATGTTCTGTGAACGCTCACATAAAAGGAACGTGAAAAAAGGAGAATGGAATCCAATTGAACCGATGAATAGAAAAGCTGAGAGGTTATATCCTTTTTGAAAGTGCATTTGACCGAAACGGACACATTTTGCCGGTAACATGAGAGAGTCGCGTTGTACGGGGGTTGGAGCAAAAATCCATTCCTATCTTCTACAATTCTCAAATAAATTCACAAATCTTTATACTTGAAGTGAGGTTAGTTAATAATGTTCTATTGGCCTAACCAGCAAAAAAAAGGCAGAAATAAGCCACAGTGCAGCTGCACTCAGTTGGGGTTCATCTTGAATTTAATTACTTAATAATTAGCATATTAGCTTTGGTGAGGCTGCCAAAGACTCTCACCCCTACTGTATAGTTACAGAGCTGAGGTGGAAAACCAAGAAAGAGAATAGAAAACTTGTTCAGGTGTGAACGTCAATCCTAAACCTTTCTTACAGAATCCTGTCCTCATAAATGGTAAATGGACTTGACTTGTAAAGCACTTTTTTAGCCGATTTTCTCAGCCCCAAAGCGCTTTACATTTCTTACCACATTCACCCATTCAAACACACACTCATACACCGATGGCTGTTGCTGCCATGCAAGGCGCTTTCTGAACCATTTGGAGCAATGTGGGGTTCAGTGTCTTACCCAGGGACACATGGACATGTGGCGATTGCCCGCTATATTTAAGAGAAAGAGGGATACCCTAGTAGTCACAAAGGTTTTTTTTGTATGTTATACACCTATATTCCTGTCATCCCTCTACTGTGATGTAAAGGGATAAAAACAGAGAAATGCTCACTAGCCGCTAGTGGTAGGCGAGAAAAAAATGGATTTCTGTAGTTTGCGTGAACCTTGATCACATTCCAATTTATCCTTTTGATGGGGACTGAAAAACGTCAAGCAAGATACCGGGGGGTTGGAGGCTGGATGCGGTTACTTGATATTCAGTATATTCAGTATGTGCTACCCTATGTATATTATGTTGCTTTGACCATGCGGGTGTATGGAAATCAGCCTATGCAGAAATTAGCATATGGTTCCATATTTCCATATCTGTCAAAATAAGATTTCACTGATGTGAAGAGGCCATCTGGATATACCGTGGATTATCACTTTTTGTTTAGACAGCAAAAACTCATAAAAAATCCATATAGTTAAACTAAATTAGCTGACTTTATAATTGGCTTGACCGCACAAGCAATTATTCTACCAGACACACACGCACACAAACAAACACACCAGGGATGGAAATTAACTTTTTTGCCTACCAGCCACTGTGGCAGGTAGATTTAAAAATCTACCAGCCACTCATCTTTTTTACCAGCCACTTTTTATACGCAATATGTTTTTTAATATATGCGTTAATGTTAAACAATACAATAGTAAGAATAGCTAATGAAAGTGTTTTTCATACAAATGTTTTCCATCAGAAGTCATTTGTACTGTTAGTAGGTGCTACCAAGGAACTGAGTTGCAAATTAAATGGTACACTCTTACTATATATGATACACAATACACGCCATCTTTATTTCAAAACATTGTATAATTGAACTCCATATATACTCTGGGTTCAATGCAACTTTTTTTCCCAACTGGCCCGCTTGGCCAATAGATCCGAGTTTTACTGGCCCCTTGTATATTTTCACTGGCCCTGCAGACACCTTTTTTTCATCATTTAGTCAATAATTATAATACAGTATTGAAGTTACCTTTAGATTTCTTTTTTCTTTTGATATGAAATGTTGATATTGTTTATCACTTTCTCCATATGCATTAGGGATGTGAATGTGTCGACACATTGACCGGTTTTCCACTTGCGCTCAAGTCGAATTTAAAAATAGAAATCTGAAAATCAGGGAGTTATGCCGTTTTATTAATGGGAGATGTCACCGTGTCACGTCTGGTCGTGAGCGCGCTGCAGGAGCGTCACTTCTGCAAGGTGCGTGCATGAAGTAATCAGCTACACATAAGAGTCCGGTGTGGGACCATTTTTTCACTGTTGATAAAAAACAGTGCAGTGCAAAAGATGCAGCATAATGTTAAACGCTCGTCTGAGACTATGACGTTAAATCATCTAGAAACACACGATGCCTTCGTCCGAGCAAAGCAGCGTTTCACCGTGAGATCACTAGTGAGTGCGCGAGCCACCGCACGGGGAAGAACTCTGTGGTTTGAGGCTCAAATAATAACCGGGGATAATCTCCCCGTAAGCGATATCGATGGGAAAGGCTTCCCTGTTTGTATGCGATCTGATTGTATGTCTCGAGCCTTAAATACAAAGCCATGTCGGCAAACTGACTGCGCGACTCAAGGGACTGTATGTGAGCCGAATCCCTCCGTTAGTTTCTGTTTCAGCCGACACAATTAAAATCACCTCTAAGCACGGACAGGGTTTAAATAAAGCATCTCATTTGTATTACCATTAGGGCTTTGATGCAAATACTGTAACAACGGCGGCAGCTCTGCTGCTTAAAGGAAAAGCGCAGTTTTCACTTTATTTTCAGCACCTCAACCTCTGCTGTGGGAAGAAAAAAAGGGGGCAAAGTAAGTCGATTGATTTGTCGACTTATGCCTCCACACGTTAACTCGCAGATAGTATTTCCTAGCGGAGCGGATCGCGCCGTAGTTCAGTTCGACTAGAAAGGCAAAAAGAAACTGTTGAACTGTGTAGCGCCCTGTCATCATGTTCATGACGAATGTATTAAATATGCAAATTAGATCGGACCTGACTGGAAAGTATTACCCGACACAGTGGCGGGTGAAGTGACACAATTTACACGCCAGCACGCAAATCTACCCGCATTTGGCGTGTGGCGGGTGTTAATTTCCATCCCTGAAACACACGCACACACGCACGCACGCACGCACGCACGCACGCACGCACGCACACGCGCACGCACACGCACACGCACACGCACACGCACACACACACACACACACACACACACACACACACACACACACACACACACACACACACACACACACTGTACTGACAGTGTTCCTGACATCTTTGGAGGATCTTTGTATGTACAGTAACTAGAAAAATAACTGGGGCTTTGGAGGCTTATATCAAAGGATCTGTATCGGCTAAAATGAAACCAATCAAATGTACATCCTGTCTTTACTGCACTAGAATGTGTTTTGTCCACGTCAGCCTGTTAGTGTCGTAGCGCTGCTCTACTATATGAAAGCCAGCCTCCAGAGTGCTGCGTTTCACTGCATGCCGCACTGTTTGCGAGAGAAAATCACAGAGAGAAAAATGTGAAAAAGGATTTTAGTGATTTATTTCAGATTGGAGTGGCAAAATGCATGAGGTCAATAAACTATAGCCTTTTGAAGTGCTCAAAACATTCAGTTAGGGGTGCTTAAAACGACAAATATTGCCAGTTGCCAGGGCATATCATGAAATAATATAGATTATTTATGACCAAATATGATATCTCAATGTCATAAAATCATCGGAAACAGTAGTACCTAATACTGTCATCTGTTATGTGAAATGTGCACATGTGCCTTACTTATCTCTTCTGCGTTATAGGTCAAGTATCGGCATACCTTAAAGGAAGCTTACATGTGATATATTTGATGCTAATGGTAAATCAATGAAAACCATTTGGCTACAGAATACATGCATTAAATGTCAATGAAACACGAGTGGGAGAACATCAAGCCATGAGCCCTTGTGTCAAAATCAACAATTAATTCCAATTGTATAGACAACACTTTGAAGCCTGTGTGTAGAAATGATTATCAGACATTGTGTGTGTGTGTGTGTGTGTGATGATAAAATGACCACCAAGGCAACCAACATAATGTAAACTCCAGAGTGGCAGCAGCCAAACAACAATTTAAGAGGGCTTCACTGTTTTTACACACATGGTATGGCGCACTTACACAACACTTCATAGATGTCCCTCTCTGTACAGTGAAGTCCTAACAAAATCTTCAACACGCATTGCATCTTGGGTGTGTTTGATCTGTGTCACCTGGCGTTCTGGCTGGGTGGTGCATGCTATCAGTGATTAACTGAGGTGTTTGCAACCTCTTAAAGGTGGAGTTAGCGATTCTGGAGTGATCTTGTTGTCAACATCACTTTTTTTGTCGAAATCATTGAATATCTCTTAACAAACCGTTACCTGTTTGTAATGTATGTGCGCTGACAAAAAAAAAGTTTTAATATACAACCTAGGCTCTGTAAACGTGTATGTAAACATAGGGGCCCACCATAGCAGCATTCCCGTTGACAGAGCCTATTGGCTGTTTATTAACACTGGATTTTCTTTTTCAGAGCACACACTGTACAGACAGGTAGCTGATCGTGAGGAGATATTCACTGATTTCGACAACAACAACAATCATTCTCCAGAATGAATCGCTGACTCCACCTTTAACTGTAATATAGTGCTTTATCCCTCCATTCATTACAGTAACTGCTATTAGCATGCTGTAATGGTCGCGTACACACTGCTGCTGCTGCTGATTAAGTTTGTGTTTGTTCCTTTGTAAGACAATTGATCATGACTTTTTCATTCCGACTTTTATTTTCTATTAGGAAATGCAAAACGCAACTTAAAACATGGATGGTATAAACTGGTTGAGAATGTTTAAAATGTGAGATTTTTTCTTACTAAGTACTCATAAACCGCAAAAGTACATAAATAAAAAACATATTTCTAACCCCAACACAAGTATACAGTATGTACTTGTTACTTCCAAGCCTGGTTGACACAGCTTCTCAAGTTGTGTGGGGGGGAGTGAAAATGAAGAGAGTAGGTGGAAAGCAGACGGTGTTGCATTGTTTTCTGATCTATTCTCTGCATGTGTCATCTCTCTCTCTCTCTCTGCTCTGTTCTCCCGCTGAGCTCCACCTTTCCTCCTGCCTTTTAACAGTCCGTCATCAGGGCGGCTAAAAGCAAGACGTGGAACACTTTGATGCCGGGAAACAAAAAGACGATACTTTGTTCTGCAGAGAACCTTTCATGTCCCTGGAATGAACAAAAAAAGAAAGAGAAAGTGAGACAGCAGAGGGTGAGAGAAGAGAAAAGACTCAGATGAGGGGGAGAGAGAGAGAGAGAGAGAGGGAAGTTCTGCAAGGCTTTTTCATTTGTGTAATTACTGTGAAAATGTAAGAAAGAAAATTGGACAATGGACACAATTTGAAAGGGGGGAAATGGTTTAAATTGGAACTGGAGGAATGTCTTCAGTTTTGACCAACCTATCCTACTACACTATTACAGACACTCAAGCATGTTCAAAAGACTGAGGGTTACTTAGAAATAATACGTTTGTTTAAGGAAATCTGGACACCGAGTTCTCTATAGCCAACCATAGAAGCTAAGGAGTTAGCTCAAATCCTCCTGTGCATTGATAATTGGTTTCTCTGGTTGGATTATCTGAAAAAATGATGAAATATATTGCAGAGCTGTTGTCATACTAACTGGCTAACATCTGACTGTTCCTAAAATGCCGGTTTCAGTCTGATACCAAATGGATAAACATCAAGATACAACACCCAAGACTGATGCCCCCAAACAGGTTGTATATTCATCAGGCTGCTTGTCCACTTGTGAATACCAAAGTATAAAGTGAGAGATGAGAGTTGACAATATTTTCTAATAAATCCATTTTTTTCAAAGGGCTCCTCCAGCTTACATTAAACCTTAGTAAAAAGCCTTTATGTATTGTCATAGTGTAATAAAATAACGTATCTTATCGGTCTGAAGACTTGACAGTAAGAAACTTATTCCCAGAGTTAACTGTCAAGCGTGTGAGAAACACACACACACACACACACACACACACACACACACACACACACACAAACGCACACCGACACACACACACACACACACACACACACACACACACACTGTTTCACGGTTACTATATATTTTTGTGAACCCCCCCTTTTTTCCGAAGCCCTTTGAGGCAACTCTATTATTTGTGATATTAATCTTTATGAATAAAACTTACTTGAGGAATCATAATAATTCTATATGTACCTTTTCATTACTCTAACTATCTAACTGCTGAGAGACATTTATTATCAGCAGTACCTATGAGCACTGGCATTGCCATTGTCACATATGTCATAATTCTATAATTGCTGTCTTCTTAAATGTGCAGCACCCCATGGTGTCATACATGGCTGATTAATGGTGTTTGTTTCAGTGTGTGTGTGTGTGTGTGTGTGTGTGTGTGTGTGTGTGTGTGTGTGTGTCAGACAGCAGAGGAAAAGAGTGACAGGTTTGAAATGTAAACTAGGCTTCCATAACAATTAACATGCAAACCATGTCTGTAGCCCTGTAATTGTGTTGTTCACTACAGCATAACAACATTACATTTAAAGTCTCAGTCCCCAACGAGAAACACATTCTCATATTGCACACACACACACCTTTATAATTGCATGCCATTTACGTGACATTTCTGTAATTACCTCTTACAATGTGTTTGTCTCACTTTTCCTCTATTGGACACGACATCATAAACAAGTGTGTGCTCTTTGACAGCATGACAAATGTGTGTGTGTTTTGTGTGTGTGTGTGTGTGTGTGTGTGTGTGTGTGTGTGTGTGTGTGTGTGTGTGTGTGTGTGCGTGCAGCAGTAGTGTGAAGTTATGACATTGACCCAAGTACATAGAAAGTTGATGAATTACCACGTATGCCTTATTTGTCTATTCAGATGAGAATTTCACAGTTCACTTTCTTTCATGGTTTTCTGATTTGCAGGGAAAATTGACTGGGAATTCCAGTGTCCCAATTGTATATAAATAACCAAAACATATACTAATCCAGGACAGCCTTGTGTTTTAAAGTTGAAATTCTCCCAGGGTTCCTGAACAGCCCATGGTGCAATGTGCACATCTTTCTTTTGGTTGGCTAATACTGCTTCCACCTAAAATAAAATCAAGGTTAAACAAATGTATTATCTTACATGGTAAATCATTTAAAATGTCCTTTGAATGCAACCCATGAACACTAATCTAATTCCTTTAAATTGTTCATTCAAGATGCCTCACTTCAGGGGCATGCTAAGCTTACCGGAAGCATTTTCTAAAGTCAGCAAATAACCTTACCTATGTCTGTCACAGTTTGTCAAAGTACGTCCTCACATCGCCTCTCATGGCTCACTCGTTTTTGTCGAGAACTAAAACAACACACTGATAGAGAGAGTATAGGAAGACATGTGAGCTCAAACTCCCTCGTATGGTGCCTTGGTTGAGTGCTCTGTCCATATGAAGACATATGAGAATTTGCCCCTGGGACTTTAACATTATTGTTTCTGCATCAAGACATGGGACGATAAATCATTTCTGCTCGGGGCTCTCTGTGACAAGGCCGGCCCAGAGTACGGCGTGGGTGAAGTATGTTGGGGCGTGATTAGTGATGCTGCACTGCATGGAACACGGTAAGGTAAGATAAAATAACCATGCTTTTAGGTCTGCCCATGTAGTACTATGAATAATGGCTTGTACAGTGTGTGGAAATTTTCAAAGTGACCTCATCTGCAAGGTGAGACAATCGACAAGACTAAAAATAATCATGTCCTGTCCTAACCCGGTAGAGGACATCAGATTGGCGTGGTGAAAATATTCAACGTGTGGAAATGCTTTCATTTGAATACAATGTCACATATAGCATGGAGCTACTTTTGCATCTATTTCTAAATATATAATTTATTGCTTAAAGCTCCTGCCGGAATCAGTTACACCACTATAAATCACTGTCAGAAGATGACTTTGATATGAGGATAACTAAAGTGAAAGCAGAAATCCATGGTTTAACATGATGTATGGCTTCTGTTTCACACCAGTGCTAGTGTTTCTCAGTCTGTTTCTCTCAACAATAAACAACAACTTTACATTGATCATAACCCTGTAATGATTGTGTCGTGAAATAACTTTCACCACTGATTGAAACTGACACATATCCATCCGTCAAAATGATGTCTATAGGGAGGGGCGCTCATGGTGTAGTGGTTAGAGCTAAACAAAAAACTCTAATTGTTTAAATCGCATACGGCTACATTCTTACATAATGAGAACACATGGTACAAGTGACATGCGTATGATGGACGTTTTGAGTAACTTCTGGGGGAAAAATATTAAACATGGCGACGAATATGTGTAGGGGTGACTCGGGCTAAGAGTCTGTAAATAAAGGGAGAAGACAGTTCAAATTGATAAGACAACGCCAGATGTATTTGACTGATATTAAGAAATCACCAGACACCTAATAATAATAATAATAATTGATTGGATTTATATGGCACTTTTTTTTCTAGGAACTCATGCATTGCTGCCAATTTGCGCCTACGGCCCCTTCGACCACAACCTCAAACATACAGCAGGCATACACATTCATACGAGGCAAGGTGGGTGAAGTGTCTTGCCCAAGGACACAACAACCATGACACAGGTGGCAGGGTAGGAATCAAACACCAAACCCTTGGATCTTTGGCCGACCCGCTCTACCACCTGAGCCACAGTCGAGCCTTTGCCCGGAGCCTTGGGGGGGAACCTTCCAGCTCCTTGTATGTGTAATTGCATCAGTTGATAATTAACTTATTGCATGACTGTATGCCAGGGCTCTTTGAAGGCCTTCGAAGAAACCAAAATGTTAATATTATGTACCATAGACTTTGATTGATAAAGGTTGCCCTTTAAAACAAACCATGGCACGTGTGTGGACCGTCTGACTTTCAATGTGCTTCGGGGCCGTCATGTTTGATGCGAAAGTTCAATAAAATCCTGTTTTTCTATGATAAGGAAATGCTAAATCTAACATGCACCATGTCCTGTGATTGATGATAAAGGATGTACATCTACACACACACACACACACACACACACACACACACACACACACACACACACACACACACACACACACACACACACACACACACACACACACACACACACACACACACACACACACACACACACACACACACACACACACACACACACACACACACACACACACACACACACACAAATATTTGCGACAATAATAACGAAGACAACAGCAATTTGAGCTAACCTGGAACTGGCTGTGATGATGAAGTAACTTTACCGTACACTGCAAAAATGTAATTGAAGTTACGGCTTGTATCTAGTTTGCCATGACTGATGGGATAAACTTTACTTTATAATGAGGAAGACAATGAACCCAGGAAATGAGGTCTGCTTGGGTTCGGAGCACAGCCGCAAAAAAGACGTACGATAAGTGTGTGTGTGTGTGTGTGTGTGTGTGTGTGTGTGTGTGTGTGTGTGTGTGTGTGTGTGTGTGTGTGTGTGTGTGTGTTATCCTTGAGCTGAAGAGTTCATTAATCAGAGGAAGCAGACTCTTGTAGAAGTGAGAGAAGAGGAGGAGGAGGAAGAGGAGAATGAGTAGGCAGTCAGCCACTACATTAGATCTGATTCTTCTTCTGCGTTTAGGTTTTGCTTGCTGCCTCTGTGTCTGCGTGTGTAAGTCTCTGCAAATCTCACAACCCAACGACTATACTATACATACATTTAACTGCCTCTCACCCAGTGCCTGGCTGTTGCAATATATTTCCCAGCCCAGGATAAGCAATGTATAGAGAAAATAATGGATGCTTGGATAAAGAAAAGGCGCCCCATCTATGTAGTATTACAGATGACTGATTTAGAATATCAACCACAATGTCTGACTACAAATTATAAAGCTGGTTTTCTGTCGTAAGTAGGCAAAAATAAAATAAAAACTACTTTTAAATAAAGTGCTACTTTCAACTGATTTTATGTTAAATAATACGGATGCTACATGTTTCTAAGGGTCTTAGGTTGACTTTAAAAATGTCCCATAATATGATCCAGAAAAAAAGTTAAGTGATATAATTTAATGGCTAGCCTCTAGTATATATCATATTAAAAAAATATGGACCACTCTTTCATTAAATTTTTTTTTTCTTTTAACCTTGTCATGGTTAATCGTGCCCATATTTGTAGAACCATGGCGCATATTTAGAATAGTATTTCGCAAGTCTATCAATTGTATTCACTTAAATCACGGCAGGTAATTGCTCAATTCATTCATTCAATATTAACTTTTTTATTTATTTGTAATTTAGCATTGAACATTTACCTAAGCAGTTTCAAATGCTTATTTCGAAATAGAAAATAAGATGTTGTGTGCAGGGCTTGCAACCAGGCCTACTTACCCACCCTATGTCTCTTTTACAGTAATAGGATAGGAAATAACCACGGTGGCTAGCTGATTGAATGTTGTCAAGGCTGTCAGACTGGGTTAGATGCTTTTGACATAGCGTGGCGAGATTTTTGACATCTTTGCAAATATCGACCAACAGAACTGGGAGGTTGTGTCTCCTCAGGGAACCATTCTTGTTCCTTATATTCAATGGCTGAAAAGGGATCACAACAGAATGAGGGGGAAAAAATTATATATGAAGGAAGAAGGGAATATCATTTGGGAGTGAATTTATGAATAACATGAGCTTAGCGAATAATAAATAAATATAAATGGCTGGATGCAAAGGGAAAACAGAGGATGACAGCAGGGAAATGGGATAAGGAAAAGTAATAGGAAAAGAGGAACCGGAGGGAAATTAAACCTTGATATGTTCAGAGAGAAAGAGAGAGAGAGAGAGACACACAGAGAGACAGAGAGAGAGAGAGAGAGAGAGAGAGAGAGAGAGACAGTGAAGCAAAATACAAAGAGTGTAGAGAGATGAGCCAATTCTTGCATGAAAGATCAAATCAATGAAAACCCATAGCAGACAGCGGGCTCTGTTGGTGTTTCTTTGGTATGAATTGCAGTGATGGAGCAGAAGACAGGTTGAGACAGAGAGGAGGATTAATACTGTAAATAGAAGGAGAAAGGAAAAAAGTGCTTTAGACAAATATGTGTTGCTATTGAATTGATCAATATTAGGAGTGACAGAGTTGAAATGGGGAGAGAGAAAAGGGGAGGACATGCAGAGAACAGCCCGGGCCGGTGTCGAAACCCAGCTCCAATGCGATAAGGACTGAGCCTCAATACTGTATTTTACGCGCTCTGACGAGTTAGTACAGGTCTTAAAAATGTATTTTTTTGCATGTTTTTAAGAAGACAATATCTCATAAATCAGACAATTTATAACATATGAACACATCCTTCTGTAATATCCTTCAGAGCAGTGCTAAGAATGATCATGGAACGTTTAGTTGATGTAAGTGCTTTAGAAGTTGAGAATAAGGGTACTGGAATTTCTTTTTTGATAATGGCAGTTAAAGGTTCAGTAAGCGGAATGGTCAGTTTAGCTAACTTCCTGTCACTGACTGCAGTTAGCAGTCCCTTCACGTCACCACATTAATGCACTGCAATCTTCAAGCAGCGAGTTATCTAGCATCATCTCAGATCCATAAGTGTGATAAAACATGACGAAAACCATCAAAACAGACATTGGGAAGGATGTTAACCTGCTCCGCCATTGTTGGCGCATAAACATTCACCGATCTGTCGCTCTGCGCGTGCACCGGCAGTGAGACGGGGGCCGGTTTGTAGCGTTCTCTCTTCTGATTGGATATCGGTAAGGGTTCATAGAAAAGTTTATTTTGCTGATTACACACAGAGCGGGTGACTGAGAGTTCGGCTTTATGACACGCGCACACTATGTAAGTGATCACTGTATGAATAAAGAGCGATTGAACACTTACATTAACATAAATAAATCGCTCACTTCACCTTTAAAGATGGTTGTAGAAATATACACACGCTAAAGGGACAAGGTTTAGTCAAATCGAATGATCCCGGTACATACAGACAGACAAAAACACAGACAGACAGACAGTAGACAGACAGACAGACAAAACGCACATCGGCCGCTCAGACGGGTCCACAGCACATGAACTTTCTGTCATTTTAACTTCTCTAGTTTTTTGCCCTTCATTCTCCGCTGCCTCTCAAACATAGCTGCTACAGGTTGTGAATCAATGCGCAGGGCTGTGAGCGAGAGACCTAAGGAGAGGGAGAGGGAGACGGAACGAGAGAAAGTTGAAGGGAAGAAAGGCAGGGGAAAGAAAGAAGGGAGTAGAGAGGACAGAGATCGGAGGCTTTACGATGTACTTGTAGATTGAGCGCGGAGCCTTTGATAGAAATGGCAACAGCCTTGGAGCAGAGCCGCACAGCTCACACGGTTTGCCACTGAGAACCTTTCAGAGAAATATGGCAGACCATTACAGCTAACAGGCTGTACCTGCTGGAGAGGGGGGAGTGTGGCCGCAAAGGGAGCACTTCATTTGGGGAAAATGGCCCGTTGAAGGCCTTAACCTTCATAAAAATATATTGACCAGCAGGGGTGCAGCTTTCATTTTAACTTTAGAGCGGGGGACCGACTCCCAACAAACACACACTACCTCTCTTTTACGATGCAAAACTTGAAATGTTCTTCCTTTTCTTTTAGTTTGGAGGACTTTTACTCCATTATATCCCTGTAAAGTGTTGTGGTGATTCTCTGGACATGACACCTCAGTGTTAAGCAGACCTATTTATGTTTCTGTATGGTTACATTTGACTTTCTCTTTATTACCTCACTAACAATAGCCATTGGAAGCAGCCCCCATCCCATGTTAATGGGGTTGACGCACTGCAACATCGAGCTCCACATGGCATAAAGAGTAGATAAGAGTTAGTCAATTGAATGTACATTCCTCTGTATTGATCTTTAGTGTTCATTGCATTTTCAGTTACACTTTTCTACCCTATAGACTTTGTAAAGTATTACAGCTACGACTCTGACTCATTTTAATTGTGAAGACATGGCCAAGCTGAAAAAGGGAGCTAAATTGGTCTAACATGAACAAAGACAGTTATTTCCACTGCCACAGTTATAGCCACAAATGAATGTCTGCATGCTCCCATTTGGTCCTGTCCATATGAATACTTTGTCCTCCACAACGACAAAGAAGTGCAATTTACTGATTCTGTGCTCCAACAGCGACATAGCAGCTGTGATGACGCACGCCAACTACCCACAGCTGTGGCTATTCATAGAGCTGGTGTGATGAATGTATCTGAATACCTGTAAAAAAGGTGCAGTCAGTGATTCTGGAGAGCACAATTTGTCAAAATCACTTCTGTCAAAATCAGTCACAATCTAATCTAATAATCTGGTGTTAATACACAGCCTACGGTCAGTAAATGGGCGTACTGTTAGCTTCATTTACATAATCTTTGTTTCCATACCCATTTATAGTGCCTAGGCTGTGTGGCCCTTCATCACCCTTCAAAATATGTGAACTGGCTGAAGTGTACAAATGCCTGAACTCCAACGACAGATGAAAAAAAAGCACTCATGTGAATTGTTTCGGAAGGCCACTATTTTCCATATTTATTTTTGGGTGTAAGGACATCTGAGGCCAGTCCAAGCTTTCAAGTCTCAGTTGACTTTAAGAAACCTTAATCTCGTGTGGCAAAAGCAAAATCGGAAGCGACATCAGCTTTGCCTGTGGTACCTACACTTGTATAGAAAGGTAAAGAGACACACACACACACACACACACACACACACACACACACACACACACACACACACACACACACACACACACACACACACACACACACACACACACACACACACACACACACACACACACACACACACACACACACACACACACACACACACACACACACACACACACACACACACACACACACACACGCGCGCACGCACGCACACACACACACACACAGGGTTTCCATTATCTGTCCATAACAGCTGTTAGATGGCCCACCTACTGGTTAGGTATAGCTGTGGGCATCAACAGCATTTCAGTGGCCCACAGCGTTTTAGATAGGCCCTACCAGACACTATAATAACACTTTAAATGACCGTCTGTGTGTATGGAAGTTTGTGTGTGTGTGTGTGTGTGTGTGTGTGTGTGTGTGTGGGTGTCCACTTTATCTATACTTCACTTGGACAGAGAAGCTCCATCAGAGTGGAGCCATCAGGGTATTATTTTGGGGAGCGAAACATTTGATGATATGCTCTTACAAATACACACACACTGCCGTTGGCTGCAGACTCTCACTTTGGACTACAAAAATCAATTTAGTGTTCCATTCATAAAAGACCATACGACGTTATGATATGATATTGTGTTTGTACAAGGTAATCCCGTCCATCCTCACGCTAATGTTATTGACGTTCATGTAATGGGAGAGACTGGAGAATGCATTAGCCATTAATTGCAAAACCCAGAGTCAGATCATGATCTAAATGTTAAAACAATAACAAGTGAAAGCTCCTCGCTGCAGGAATGACTCCGATTAGTAACCAATAACTCAAACCCAATACGAACACACACACACACACACACACACACACACAGAATTGTCCTCAACAGTCAGAGTGGGGTTGGTAGACGTGCAGTGATGAGGACAGAGTTAGTGAGAAGTGCAAACTTGTAAGTAAAAATACCGTTACCGGGTCGCTCCGATGGCGAAGTCGATAGAGCGCGTACCATACTGGCTCCATCCTTTGTTGCAGTGGTCACGGGTTCAAGTCCGAACCATGGACCTTTACTGCATTTCATCCCCTCTCTCTCTCTCTCTCTCTCTCTCTCTCTCTCTCTGTCTCCCCATTTCAACTCTGTATTGTCAAATAAAGTAATCATAAAAAAAAAGAATTCCGTTACCCTAAAATGAGATTCAGCCATCTCTCAGCTGAGTTAACATAATTTGCTCTCTATTCATCCCAAGAAGTGTGTATACAAGGGAGTCACTAGTTTCAATTTCATTTCAGGACACTGTGGAGTCTGGACATAAACTAACATAAAGTTGCTTGGAATAAAGCAACATCATCATCACAGTGAACAACTGGCAACTTAATCACTTGCTTAAATTACACGTTTGTGTCTTTTACTCTGACACAGTGACACCAGTATGTCTGCAGTGTGATGCAAGTGGTGATCTATTAATTTATTGCAATTTTGAGTTTGATTGTAACACTTTGGGTATAGCACCATGTATTTTTAATCCATTTCCAGAATCCTTCAGGGAAATCCATACAATGAAGACAATTTATATCTGGCTCTATAAAGGCCCCGAGATGTAGCAAAGATGAGCCTCAATGGGTAAAGAAAGGAAAAACAATACTTTTAGGAGGTGACATTCTGTATACTAGGCTCATTTTTCCATGTACTGTACCTCATCGGCAATAATATCGTGTAACATATCTTTATAGAGAACCTCCAGACAAGGACATATACAGGGCGCGCCTCCTTTAATTCTTTTGTCTTTTTTCATCTCGTAACTTCACCTTTGCCATCCTCCCTGAAGTGAGGCGGTGCAGCGGGTCAAACAATTATGGAGAATGACCAGCTCTGTGTGTGTGTGTGTGTGTGTGTGTGTGTGTGTGTGTGTGTGTGTGTGTGTGTGTGTGTGTGTGTGTGTGTGTGTGTGTGTGTGTGTGTGTGTGCGTGCGTGTCTTGTGTACGTGTCCCCCCAAAAAAAAGTAATATCTGGACAGCTGTGTCAGTGTTTTTGGGACATACCCGGTGGCCTTGTCCACATTGCTTTTGTGCAGAACACAAACCTCACTCACGAACATACAGGAAACTTCATTCAGTAAGTGGACAAAACAGTGACAACAACACACATATTTTCATCACTTTCTGATCAATCAGGGGAGATGAGGAACTGTTGAGTGGCGTTGGTATATCTGTATAGAAAGTAGGTAATTTTAGCTGCAGTAGATAAAACTCTGATGTGTACTTACTCTGTTGTCTGTTTTGAGCTATTCTAACCCATTCAGTGCATGTGGGAGATGCCGGGAGAGATGGAAGTGTCAGCCCAAGTGCCGCTTTCACTCTTCCTCGGCCCTTTTGGGAAATTTGAGACTTGAGAAAAGAGCTGATAGACGAATGGATTCTTTCTTTTTTTTTCTCATCCAAATTGAGTGACTTTCTCTTGAAAAACAAATCTTTGAAAGAGAGTCCAGAGAGAATTAAGAGTGCTTCGTCCTGTCGAGTGTAACAAATCCTAGCTGCACTTTGTCATATTTGTTTTCATCTGGAGTGGAACATTGTTGCAACTGAAAAAAAACAGGCCAGCCAGCTCTGTAAGTAAGAGTCTGTTTTTTGGGCATTTTCAAGCTTTATTGGATAAAACAGAGTTGAAATGGGGAGACAAAGAGAGAGAGAGAGAGAGGGGGGATGACATGCAGTAAAGGTCCACAGGTCGGATTTGAACCAGTGACCACTGCAATGAAAGGCCGGAGCCAATATGGTACGTGCTCTATCCACTATACGCCACCAGAGCGCCCCAGTAAGTAAGACTTTTACTGGTTTACTTCTGCTATGAGTCGTTGAGAGCTGCATCGTTGGGAAACGTCAGCTAATGGTAGAATATTTGAAGAAATCAGTCTCAATCAGCCCGAATCGCCAATTCATAAAGTAGCCAAATGATATCTCCGAGAGTGAAATTCTACCCTTGATAGATCTAGTTCATATTCTGTTTCTTTATTACTGCACCACAGAGCAACTGTGGCGCCATAACAGAGATCAATGGGATGGTTGTAATTGAACTGTAATACAGCTTGTGTTAATGAAGAAGCCATATTTGACTATCATTCATTTGAATCGATGTAACCATCCACTTGTGTGGAAGTTTCAAATCGGAATTTTCATGCCTGATATGATTACACAGATGAGACGTATTGAGGGAAATTATCACATTTTGCTGTTTTTTATTGCATTTCCAATAAGGAAAAATGCATGGTGAACATGTTGGAACTAGCATTCATTTAAGATGAGATAAAACACATCTTTATTAGAAAAATTGCAGAAACATTTTACGTGTGTGGGAATGATGGAGGGTTGGAGTAATGTGAGAGGACATTTTAAAAGCCTGGGTGTATTTCTGCACAGCACTGTTATGGAAGAAAATACCAGAGCCTTGAGGGCAGGCTGTGGTGTGTGTGTGTGTGTGTGTGTGTGTGTGTGTGTGTGTGTGTGCGTCTGTGTGTGTGTTTGTGTGTGCGTCTGTGTGTGTGTGTGTGTGTGTGTGTTGGTGCGTGTGTGGGTTTGTATGTGTGTGTGTGTGCTGTGTGTGGGTGGGTGTGTGTGTCATCTATCAGGCTGTGGCCCACAGACAGGAAGTAGACATTTGAGAGGCTGGAAATTGAGCTAAAACCCAGTGCGTAGCCTCAGCCCTCCTCTTTATGAGTGTATTTCTCCTACTCCGTCTGTGTGCTTCATTTTCTTCTCCTTTTTCTTCCCATCTCTCTCTCTCTCTCTCTCTCTCTCTGTGTCCGACAGATACCTCGCGACATACACACATCGGCAAAAACAACAAGTGCCGGACTTTGCCTGCTGGACCTTGTTAAAATACAGCTGGCGTTCGAGTTAGGACCTCGCTTTCCAGTTCCTTCTTTGTTCTTTTGTCTGCTTTTCAAGACATTTGATCCTCTGCTACAGCAACAGTCAGTGAGGGGCTTGAACTCATCTCCACATTGTTAGTGAGGCTCTGAAATCCCTAACATCCTTTTCGGCTCAGTGCACTTAACTCTGCCTCTCTCTCTCTCTCTCTTTCTTCACCTCAGCTCTTAGAAGGGAATCTTTCTGTTGAAGTGAAGGTTATAAACAAACAATGAAATGGATCACACTGGTAGTCTGTTATTTACACCTCGTCTTGATGTTATATCTGATATTTGTACCACTGCAATGAACAACCGACAACCCTGGAATAACCAAAGACCCCTCAATCTTTCACAGATCAATTTTGTTGTTAAACTTAGAAGTAAAGTGACGGGGAAAGACATAAAGCAAAGATCTAAAAATCTAGAAATCTAATCTATTTAAGGTAATTAATCGACTACTTTTTTATTCAGTAGCTTTCTCCTAATATTTAGATATGAAACTGGGTGAAATAAACATGTTATTGGATTGGATTGTGTTTTCTCTGTGGGACTGAGTAAAGGTTTCAGGTTGTTGATCAGATAAAGTGAGGGAAATGGAAACTTGTTGGTGTATGGAATCACCAGTAGCCAACTTTAACAGGAATCTTTGAAAGCATCTTCACACACACAATAAAAGGTCCCAATCCAGATAACGGTGACAATACCTCTATCCCCGCTGCATACAGCCTATAAGATCAATTTAGTTAGGCTGTGTAGCAGTGGAAATGCCACCTGTGCCATCTGCCGGACAAATCCTGCTCAATATACCATTTGTGTGTAATGTTGTCATTACAATGAACCCAATATAACACTTTACTAACAAAATAAGGAGGGCAAAGATGGTTTGGTGGCCAGTTGGCAATTCCATCACTTTGGTTCATACCAACATGCCTCTCTATACTATTGGATTCATGGCCAGACAATTAATTAATCCTTGCATTTGGTGATCCTTGACTCTTACTCAGGCACCCTTATGAGGTTGACCTGTTTTTTTTATGTGTGTGTAAAATGTTTTAACAGTTATTGATACATTGAAAATACATTTGATACACACATCAGTTCCGTTGCACATTCACATGTTACAAATGACTACAATACTGCTACATTTAACCAAAGGCCAGCAGCTGACCTTTTGATACTCAAGACAGGCAAGTAAACCTTCAGTCAGAGAGCAAAACGCACATCAATCTCCGGGACCACAGCAAATACAGGCACGGTTCCAACCAAGATAAATGAGAATCAGCGAAAAGACAGTCAAATTTAAAAATGTGAACCAATGTCATGTCTATTATTGCTTGATAGTAGGAAAGTAGCTGAAAAAGACAGCATCAAAATGCCTTACGCATTACTCTGTGTGTAGATTTGGAATAGTTGTCCAGAATTGTTTACGGCCCAGTCAAACTATCAGGTGCACACTTTGCATTTCCTCACGGTAACTTCAGCACTATTATACTGTATTGTCTTTAAACGTTTTGGACTTTGGATCGTATGGTTGCACACAGTGAACACCGAGAGTTCTCTTTAGGAAACTTTAAGCGCCTAACTTTGAACTTTGATTAAAGAAAATTGCCCTTTTCCAATTAAAGGCATGGTTCAGAGCAAACATAAAGGAAGTTACTCTGACTTATATGGTTATGTACAGGGGCATGTACCTCCATACTGTGTAAAAGCAATGCAGAGATAACTGCATCTTAGACATTGTTTTTCCCTTGCCTATTGTGTAATGCAATTATCTGTAAGATCCACAGAGTTGCAGTGTTGGAAAGGCATATGTGTGTGTGTGTGTGTGTGTGTTGTTTGCACGCCACCAAGATAGCTAGCTATAGCTATAGAGTGGGAGAGAGAGAGACAATGTTTTCAACTTTGATGCTTTCTTTTACTACTTCAGTAAATCAATTCACACAGCCAACATGAGAATACAGCGGTGTAAAAGGAATTATATTTTGATGTCAAGGCTCTGCTTCGCTGCCATAAAAACAACAGCAGGTAGAGATCAATCACACTCACCCCCCCATTGAGGCACCATAGATGGATGCTGAAGTGGTGGGCGACAGGTTCAGAGGCTACTATAGGAGCAGCTTAGAGGGAGCAGGTGAGTGTGAGAGCTTAGCAATCCTCTACCCTTAGGCAGTACTTAAAGGTCACATATTATGCTAAATGCACTTTTTAAATGTGTTCTAACATATCCATGGGTCCACGGTGTGCCTAGAGACTGCCAAAATATTTAAAAAAATAACAAACTCTCCTGTTCTCACTCTCCCCCTTTCTGAAACCCCCACCCCTCCCCCCAATATACTCCAGTCAGAATTTTCCCCTTTTCTGACCTCACAAACTGGAAAGCCAGAAGCTTCCACTGTGCAGCCCACACCCCTATTTCTTATTGGTCCACGGCCCTGACAGACAGAGGGCGAGGCGTATCTAGCTTCACTTCCGGACAGGGGGCGGGGGCAGCTTAAAGATTGTATATTTACGAGGGGAGCTGCAGCTCTTTTTAAAAAATAGGCCATTGTGAGATTAGCTGAACATCAGCATAGTACAATAAATTATCTGAAAGTTTTTTTCAGCAAATAATTAAAGAAAAACGTATTAGGGACCACTAAGACCATATAATATGGTGTATAATAGTACCGAAAAGTGTATAATATGGGAGCTTTAACAGAGGAAGCACGACAATCGCGCCGCACACTCTTTCGTTTTGAACTTTAATCACCATCCTCAGTGACAGCTTTTTATGCAGATTTGTGGTCAATGGTCAGCAATCAAGATACACGCTTAATACCTTCGCTTTGCACGTGGCACATGAACCATCATTCACCCCTTACTGCTCACAAAGCTCGCCATCATTCATCTCACCTCCTCTCCAAAATCTCATCCCTGCATGGCAACAACTTCCGCTAAAGTCTAAAGCCTTCACATTTTTGCCTTTGCCTCACAAGTCAAATTTCAGCCTGTCGATGATACTATTGGCTTCAATCGACCTCAACCCAGGATGCTAGGTTCTTCAGTTGTTAAGCACATTGGTCAGGTTTGCTAAGGTCTTGGTGAGAAAACACAGATATACTGTATATTGTGCGCAGGTGGGCTGTGTTGAGTCACTATTCTGTGTCTTTTAACAATGGTTTAACATATAAAGATGAACCCAACTGAAGAAAATAGATTAGTATATGCAGCATAGGTCATGGATGGATTCATTCGCCCGGGGGGCTGATAGGCGCTACCTCCCTATCTCTTGTGCATTTTTTAGATTTGGAATTTAGGAGGACACAATACAACATTAAAATGAATGTGTGAATGTTTAAAAAGAAGATTAAAATTTATCGCGACTAGGCAATTAATCCAATGTTTCCAGACCAACAACTCTTAACTTAATAAGTACTGAATGTTGTCTGTAATCATTTCAGCACAAATAACGTTTAGTAAATAATTTAATCACTTTGAAGCATCAATAATGTTAGATCTTTAATTAATGAAAACAATTCAAGTGTTGTCAAATTCAATTATTTCACTCTTTGGTAGATTCCTTTTGTTTTTCTATAAAGTCAAAATTCAACGATAAACAAAACTTTTTTTAAAGATAATTTTTTGGCATTTTCCAGCTTTATTTGACAGTACAGAATTGGAATGGGGAGACAGGGAGGGGGGATGACCTGCAGTAAAGGTCCACGGGTGTGACTTGAACCCGCGACCACTGCAACAAAGGCGCCAATATAGTACGCGCTCTATCCGCTACACCACCGAAGCGACCCAAAAAAGCTTTTAATCTCTGTGGTGATTTCTATTCACAAAAAAGGGAACAACTGACAATTCAAGAAAAATGTGCCGCTCCTTGGCAGATTCCTTTTGTTTCATCTAAGAAGAAATAAACTGAAATCATCATATAAAAAAATCGAAACCGATCTAAAAAAATCAGCACACAGGGTTGTTCTTTGGTCACATCTTTACTGTACTTTTGAACTCTGTATCAACCCTCATGTGTCAGAGCCTGTGGGCCAGGCTTACTGCGGCTTTTGCAATCGTCTATGCAGGATTTACTGAGGTCACACTACTTGTGGTGTCAGTTTTGTGGGGGAGGGGGGGGGAATTCTCGGCCTCTCTAAACACAGAAGAGCCAGATGTGAGGTTCCATTGTGAATATAAATGTATACATAATATAATATACAGTATATAGTAGTTGTGTATGACTAACAACTGATTATGAAACTGAAACACATCAGGTGGCCACTAAACCTTTCTTAATTGTGTGAAGACATTTTAGTGTGTGTTGACCTCACCATTAACATCCATATCAACACCATATCTAATTCCACCTTAGCTGTTGTAGGTTGTGTATATTTGTCTTAAAGGCATTTGTCTTGGGGGTGACTGTGCCTCAGGTGGTAGAGCGGGTTGGCCAATGATCCAAGGGTTGGTGGTTCTGGAGATCGCTTACCCAGCCTTTGAAATTAATTTTCTTTTTCATGAACATGTCTATTGCCTCCTAGTACTTATATATGTATTTGCACATATTTGCACAACAGCATTTTCCTTCTAGACCTGGCTATAAAAAGCACTCATCTTCAGAAAAAATAATGTTTTCTTCAATTAGAATCATGTCTGCATGGGATGCTGTGGGATTTCATTTTGTAAACATCATTTTGTGGTATGCTCAGTCTTACATGCAAAAGCTACACTGCTGCGACTGCTCTGAACAGCAGGAATTACTCAACATGCCAACATTCGTACAAGGACTCACTGGAACTCATAATTCAGCTTTGGGATAACATACATGGCAAACAAACAGCCTTAACGATGTCAACTGAGACCAACTGAGAACTTCTGTTGAAAAAGTTATGAATTATTAGTTGGACCCTAGCGAGACTTCGGCCCACTGCATGATCTCATGTTCCCCTGGCTTGTCTCTTATTTTCCAGAAAATAGTTTCTTGACCTTAATAATTTAGAGACGGCTGCCCCAAAACTCAGAGGAGGGTGCACTGTCTAAAAAAAACAGAAAACAGCCTCACTCAAGTCAGTGAGTTTGGATCCCATGGCTGCTGTAGCTTCAAAGTCTGATAGTGAAGAAATACATGACGTTGGTGACAGAATGATCTGTTGATGAGGAAAGTAATCAAATGCCTGTGAGAGTCCTAAGTATCATTTTTAATCAGGCCTATGTTTAAACCAAATCTGAGCATGATTTGATTATTCCTCTGCAGTGATACAGCTTTATAAATATTCTTGAAAAACAACAAATGGACTGTTTCTAAGTCTCCAAAAATGAACCAATTACGATGGGATATGGCAACCCCAAATAAAATATATCTCCCTTTAGACAGTCCAACATATTGCTCCAAATAAAGCAATGAGTTGAAATCCCATTCATTACTGTAAATTAACAAGCCCAGAAAAATATGTTAAACGTTGTGGGGTTTATACAAATAGCAGCAGATATAAGTAGATGAATCACCATAGCCAAATAAACTGGAAGCTGAACATGTTGGGGCACATTTCCACAATATGCACGAGATTGGGGAGGAAAATAAAAAGAGCAAAAGACTAATCTTCCTGGGAGGGGTAATACATTATTAATTCACTGGTGTAGTCACGCACGCGCGCGCGCGCGCACACGCGCACACACACACACACACACACACACACACACACACACACACACACACAAAGCTGTTGACCTAAGTATCTTGCACACTGTGCTATCAGTCAAGAAGTCAGTTGATAATATGTCTTCTTCTTATATACTGTATGAATCTATTTGATTTCATTTGCACCACACAGTAAAAGAAAAAGTGTATAATAGACATTGAGAAATATATTGTATTTAGCGATGCACTATACGCACATATTAAATTGATCTTATTCAGAGTTATAATTCTTACTTTCCATATGTTTAAATAACACAAATTGAAAAAAAAATCCCATTGACTGGTCCCTGTGGAGGTCATCAAACTTTCATCCTCTTTCATGTGTTTCTTTCACTCCCTCTCCACTCTTTCACATGTGCAGGGCCCCTCACTGATCGAAGGTTATTTCAATGGCACAGCAGTCAAGTTTCCCCACATATAAAAGATAATCCTATGGAAATAACATGTAAATTATGCCTTTTGCTCCCAGTGTTTTGGAGTCTTGAGACTGAGGTATTCAAATTGGCGGTCCATTACAGTAAGTGAATGGGAGTAGATTGAAGTTGCCCTGGCCGATTGACCTTCACTAAGTACTTCCTTAACTTTGTATTAATGGCTTTCAATTCACAGGAGCGAGCGAAAAAGGTGAGACATAATCACAGATGTGATTACGATAAACTTGACCTCATAAATGATTCAAAGGGAAGCTGTCACTTGATTGCAGTGTGCTGGCCGATCATTGAACTATGGCAATGTCAAACCCATCCACTGCTTATGAGCTGACTCTGCTTGATAAAGAAAGACACATTTTGCAGATGGATAGCCAACAAAACTAGCCTGGCACCGCCCGCCTAAGTACTTCCGCTCAATTCTCATTTCCCTTCAGTAGTCAGTCTGGGCCAGCGGTATATTCTTAGCCAGATTTTTGTGGCTCAGAAGCCGGCGCATGACATACATCACGACCAAATGTTATGCGATTGGTTGACGGATCCAGAGTGGCACAGGGCAGATCCAATAGTTTTAAACTTCAATAGACACCCGCCTTCGAGTGAGTCAATGTTTGTCAATTTAGCGATTCCAGACCTTCTGTACAAATGAAATTAAGTGAGATGGTCTGGTAGGACCAGGCTACAACGAAAGCCTTTCCCCAGCGGAAGGATTACATTGGTCTATGGTTTGTGACAAATTCTCCAACCTCTAGGCGCATAATAGACCTTTCAAAGCCATTGGATGAACCCCAAAATGCATGGTGGTCAAGCTTTAAACCAAAGCTGTTTTGCATAGATATTTGAGGTGACTTCTGTGCAGGTCACCAGAGTCAGCATTCCAGTCAGACCTTACTTTTTCTATGATTGTGTTGCAAAAAACATATATCTTTAAGTGCATCATTAACAGTAGAAAAGAGGCCATGTGCAGTTATCAGTTTTGCAGATTTGTCCAATACAAAGATGTCATAGTCTAGGACTAACATTTGTCAACACAATTATAAGATTTTGCCCGGATGACATCAAGGGCTATGACTTTCTAATCAGTACAATTTCCTTTTAAAAATGAAAGTGTTATATAAGAGTTGGGGAACATCTCTGATATACTGTATCTATTTTGCATTTTGTCATTTGACTGAGAAAGAGATTTAAAATGTATACACTTTTAAAAACAGGCAATTTATGTGGCTATGTCAATATAATTATAACATTCAGCTTAAAAACATAGTCTATCTAATCTTTTGAGTCAATCCTTTATTATGACATTAGGATAATTAGAATGGAGACACTTTCAACAGCTTAGTGGATACTGTTTCTTAAAGTGGTATTATTTATTATGTATCGTTTTAAAGTATGTGGGGATGGTGTTCATGTAATGCACGCTTCATTAAGGGAAAAGTTAGACTAGCATGACTGTGAGCATAAATCAAATCAAATCAGTTTTATTTGTATAGCCCAAATATCACAAATAGACATTTGCCTCAGTGGTCTTTACATTCCATACAATATGATACAATATGGTACAATATGAAACCCTGCCCTTACACCCTTAGCTCGGCTGAGAAAAAACTCCCAGTAAAAAACCCTTTACCGGGATTAAAAAAAAATATTTGAAGAAATCTCAGGGAGAGTTGACAAAGTAAGGGATCCCTCTCCCAGGACGGACATGCTGCAATAGATGTCATAAGTAGAGAAAATCACGAAGGATTTTGATCATTGACCAGATGTTTATATGGTGATACTAAAGTAAAGCGCGAATAATGTGGATGCAGGAGGACTTCAGATGCCGGATCCACACCGTCTCGTTTCACCAGGGAAAACTAAGGTTTCCAGCGCCAGCATTACATCCTACATACAACTGTTCATATCTTGTGTTGGCTATGCAAGTCACATCTTACTCTAAAACCAACAAAACGTCCTTAGAGCTGAATATTGAGCTTTGAAATCAGCAATAAAAGTCAGGCTACCCCTTTATATTCAAAAGTTAAAAAAAGGCTTTTTATCGCTACTGTTACCTTTCATGTTGTAGCAAATCTGTCTGATCAAGCTGCCGGCACTGCTTCATAGTGAATATCTTAGAAAGCACAGGCATTTACAGAAGGATACTTCATATATTTTTAGGCTATTCGAACGGTTATTAATTTAGATCAGCAGACAGTGGGGCGGATTATGCAGAGAGGGTGACAGAGAGAGGGAGAGGCATGGTAATTACACTGAGATTCGTGTGTGTGTGTGTGTGTGTGTGTGGCTGTGTGTGTGTGTGTGTTTGTGTGTGTGTGTGAGTTTGAGAGAGAGGGAGCAGACTGGATATGAATTAAACACACTGTACAACCTTTGTGCCCCTGCTCCTCTCACATTTCAATGGAGGTTATCCACAGGTGCAATTACATTGAGGATTTATGCAACTGTATCTGTATCTACTCCCACTGCGACATTACCATTGAATTAACATTGACTCCAATGTACTGTTTGACACAGTAACATAATTTGCTACATATTAAGCTAGTCATTTTCTGTTCTATTTTTGAATAATCAACTACAGAACGTGTGTTTTACAGTTGTAACGTGAGCCGAACTTGAGCAGCTCACACTGTCTCAGTGTATTCCGTATGAATACCGCACTTCACTGTTATCAAAAGCAACTCACGATAAAGAGGTTGAAGTAATGTTTTTAATCGTATTCTAATTAGCATGTGGCAACTGTCATAAAGGTAGTTCACCATTTTTCTGAAGGAGAATGCCTTGGATTTCTGTCTTGATACTCGCTAAAATATAGATGCCTTTGAACGATGACTTCCAAATCATGGGCTTATTTTGATGTTTTTTTATAAAGAAATAGACACACCAATAGGATTACGAATGGGGGTTGGTGTTTTATATACATATAGTCAGTGTCGCAATAAACTGTGCAATCAACACATTTGGAATATAAGCGTTAAATTATAATTGCTAACTCATTCGACAGGGCCGTGATGGTATGTTGCAGAATAAAAGTTGGAAACCACTGCATTAGAATATATACTTGGTGACCACAGCACAATGTGGTATGGTACCTACCAACAGAATGTCTCCCTCTGAGCTTCTTTGGTCGTCATGGTTTGTGAATGCTTTAGAGTCAAAGGAAGTCTCCTATGCAGTAACAATGTTGTTCACTCTTCTCTAATCCACTAATGAGATGTGTGCCCTTTAAATGGCGTCCAGATGTTTATCCCGTAGCAGTGGCTTTACATCTTCAAACCCTTCCACCCGTCTGCCTTCATCCCCAGCAGCTATACACTTTCACCATAGTTTAACCTCACAATTAACAGCGTGTTCCATTTATACGAACTGTGAACTGAGCCCTAATTAAAAGGTGTTAAGTGTTTAACTCCACATCCAGCAGTCTGAAAGAGGTTCGGTGCAGAATCAAGTCTTTTATTGAAGTTTTGTTAGATGGGTCACAAAATACTGTTCCTTTTCTGACTGTGTGGTACAAGGAAAGTATCTTTATCTTTTTTGGTTTGAAAATCATTATGTCTCTTAGCATATTGGGAAAAAAACACACCCACAGCAAGTGCACACATAGACAAATGTGAGTAATGGCTGTCTAGGGGCATTCACACTAGGCAACCTGTACCGTGCCCAAGCACGCTTGACGCCTGAATTCTAGTTTGTTGGAACTGACAGAATATGTGTGCCTTAAGCTTATAGGCTTACCTATACACGTTAACTGATTGATTCCCCCCTCCTCGCTGCCTGCCAGACTGTGTTTTGTTTGTGGGCCGTGGACGCGGGCTCAGTTGGCCCAGTTCACAGAGCAACTACACACAAGAGCCTCAATCGATAACAATAGCCAGTAATTGTGTCTGTCTCTTCGGTTGTTGTTGGTGGGCCATAGTGGTTTTGAGACCAATTCCACTAAAAAACTGCTTCTCTCTGCAACTGAAGATGGGACTAGCTGCAAGCTGTGACCAAAAACATTGAAGTTGAAACCAAAACGATGAACTGAAGGCAACTGCTGGGCTGGGTGATAATTCTCTGGGTTCATCACTGTTATTTTACACACATACTCAGTGTTCCTTTGTTAATAAAAACTTTAAGTGCATAGTGCTTAAGGTCTTGTCTCTGAAATGTAGTAAACTACTGGCATGTTCTATGGACTCTATACGACAAGCACAAGAACGATTTATGGTCAAGACATACTATCTGGTGCTTGTCCTTGTATATCGCTGCATCCCATTGACACAAAAGGTGATCCAGTGTGTGTTAGGGGAAAGCAGTGTGCTTGGAGCTTACACCCTATTATTCACGCTCCTGCCTGAATGCAAAGCCTTTTCCTTGAAAGGTGTTTTTCCATGGTTAAGAAAATGTAATCCCCCGTCTACCTGTTAAGCCAATTGGTCCCAGAAGGATTTCCTTATTCTGTAAAGGGTCATGTTGCTGTGTGGGTGAATCGGGAGGAATACTTACAGTCAAACCCCTGAATACTGTTTGTCACGCTGTGGTGAAGTTTATATAATACTTACCTGGTCAATCTCTAGCCTTTTAGAGAGAGCTTTTTATTTTGCTTCTTTCTGCTCATTGTGAAGTAATTATTCTATACTTTTCTTAAAAATGGTGACACTTTCCCAATGAACTGCCGATCCGATTTTTTGCAGGTCAGGACTCAAACTCGTTAAATGACGTATTCACCAGCACATCTTTTTGTTTTGATTAAGTAAAAACAAATAATGTCATTTTAATTCCATAATTTGAATTTGACACTACATGGAGTACATTTCTAAAGTTATAATGATACAATGGCTAGTGTTTTTTTAATTTTTTTACAAGAATAATAAGCAATTTGGAAGAAGAAATGAATGGAGTCAGATAAGGATAAAGACCCCCGGCCATCACAATATTGTAATGTTGTTATCTTCCGGGATGACAGCTGTCAAAACAATCTGACAGTTGGAAGCATTCCAACTCTATCACAACTGTCAAGAGAAGAATGTTTTCCATTGACTTCCAATTAGTCTCATTACTACTTACACATATTATATCAGCTTTACTGCAAAAAAACAAACAAACACAAGGTCCTGCTATGACATGCATTTCCCTCAGGCTATTAATATTGATAATTAATGAAAACACTCTTCAAACTGTCAGATACACGAGTGTCCATCCTTCCCTGGGTGTGGAAAGCTTCTATCCGCTGTATTTTTCAAATCTCTTCTGTAATCAACTTTATTTGAGATATTGTATGTTTCAGGTTACACCATTTTGTTGCCGTTTTTCTCATGCAGCTTAATTCCTTTCAGTCTCTTTGGTTTTAGTGTGACATCTGTGAATATCTGAATTGTTGCTCCTCCACAACCTCCTGGTCCAAAGTGACATTCAACCTTAGAAAATGCTAGGCACGGTGCTTCTGTGGGTGTGTAATAAATGGGGAATTTCAAAATAAACAGAGCTTTCTTGAAAACTAAAATGAAGGCAATGTGAGAGTCTCCTGCATGAAAAATAAAGAAAGAAAAATGCATTATGTCAAAATACGGCCGCCTTTTACTTCGGCTGCAGGCGAAAGTTTGGTGATATTCCTCTCTTGATGTGTTACACAATGCTCAGTGTTCCTTTGTTAATAAAAACTTAATATACATATTATAAATAGTCATTTGATATATCGTCATACATACAGACTTGCATTAGCCTACTCTTTTCAATATCATACAATTAAACGGCCGAAAAATGAAGAATAAACACTATTTATTACCCATGTTTATTTTGTGAAGTAAATGATTCTATACTTTTTCTTAAAATTGTGATATTTTCCTTATACACTGCTGATCAGGCCTCAGCTTTGTTTAATGGAATATTCACAAGCACATCTTTTTTGTTGGAATAAAATAATAAAACAAATAATATAATATTTTGACTCAAAGTGGAGCATTCATGGAGTTATGATGATACAGAGGTAAGTATTTTGTTTTCTACAACTATAGCAAGCAAATTGGATGAGGAAATGAAGTAAGTCAGATAAGGCGAGACAGGATTTCAAATTAATGCCAGTTTAAACAGAGCATCTGCAAAAACACTTACATTATTATACAACTGTATTGCAATGTTGTTTAATAATGATGTAAAAATGCAGAAAAATACTATTTCCTGTTATGTACAGTAGATGCAGTTTTTTTAACAATAACATTGCGTATCCCTTGCCTGCTTCATTGTAAATTCACGTCCATGTTCCGCCCCTCTTTTGCTTTCCACGTGAAGCACCAGCTGCAGTATACGTTTATGTTTAGTATATACATATATATATATATTTGCCTCTTGCCTCCAGGGTCCTCTAATTCCTCATTCATAAGCAGTTAAACTAACTGAGCTTCACACTACATTGTAGACAGCAGGATAGGAGCAGCATACTTCACCTCCTCTAGGGGCTTGTTTGGCCAGAAAAAAGGCTGCTAAATAGCCCCGATTACGTGAAATAACTGCAACACGCGCAATCTACATTTTATTAATGCTTTAAGGGGGTGGTTTGGTAGTTATAAGTAATGGTACGCAGGGGGGGAACCAAATATTAAAAGGGTCAGTATTTCGCACCGCTAAGTGCCAGGGCCAATTCACAAAAAGTGCTTCTCATGGGGGCGGATTTAAATCAGCCTGCTGCTGTTGTTGTTGTGCTGTGTGCGTGTGCATGCATACATAGTGCATCATTTAGTGAGGTGTTTACTCCAAGTGAACAGCTAAAACCGCTGGGAATTAGGCTGCGAAACATACTCCTTTGAGAGAAAATAAGAGAGAGGGAAGCAGAGAGAAGAAGAAAAACACAGGGCAAGATTGGAGGCAGGGTTAAAGGATAGCTATAGGCTAGACGCTGCATAGATCGCACAGAAGGCTGAACTGGGGGAACATACTGTATACGGTATGGCAAACGGACACATTCAAAAATATAGTGTGAGGAAAAATAAAGTTGCAGTGGCTTTTGTAGACTAAACTGTATTAGATGGCATGCCTACACGATTGACGTCAGACAGGATATTGAAATGTGGATTGTCTGCACAGCCACACACAACATTTTCGCACGGCATGGACGGCACCCTGAACAAATGTAATGACATTAATGACAATAATTGGTATTTTTTGCACTCGCGCTTTGTTTTGTCACCGATATGAGCTCCCATTACCTCTTAGTCATAGAGTCATGCCTAAGTAGCAAGGTATTAATGCCCCCCTGATCACTATATTTCGCCCCCTTAGTCATGCAGGTTGAAATACAGACAGCAAAATAGAGTTGAGAGGAGGATGACAGGAAAGGAGAGAGCAAACAAGGCAAACCCCTGAAACATTTCATCTGATCTAATTTTACGATTGACTGAAGGAAGCACACACACTCTGCCTTGTTCAATCTGGTTTCCATCACATGTAATTTTCCATCATGTTACATTTCTCTCTCTCTCCCTGCTGTGGTGACAGTGCCTTCAATGACTAAAACTCGGGGCTTGAATTAAATATATCTATATAGTCATATCTATCCACACAAACATGCAGAGACGTGCACCGTGCATTTTACATTACAATGCGCCTTGTATGGAATATATTATTCATAACAACACTGCATTGGATCTTATTTCTGTCTTAAGTGTGTTGCATGAAGAGCAGAGCACTGGTTTCATTAATAAGTAGTCCAGTGGGTACTATCTTCCCTGAAGTGTCTTAACATTAAACTGAAATCACTATTGGAAAAGACATGGTACTTGCCAAATGGCTAGACAGACATTGTTAGGGGAATATTTCTCCAAAATTGTTAGGAAAGAAAGAGGATCTTAAGGGAGGGTAATCTTACTTTCTGGGAGAGGAGGGACAATTATTTCAATTTACTAATATCAACATTTTTTTATTTTACTTCAACCGCCCCTTCAGTAGCAACAAATATAAAGTCTAGATTTACAATGGATTCTTTAGCTGAAATACATTTTTCCTAACTTGTCAAGGCACACACATACTATTGTCAACAATCTTTCATTTCGTTTGTTTGTCTGATATCTAAAGAAATATCAACTGTCGTCTTGGAGATCAAATATGTTGTCACATACAAGTAAAGGAGGTTATTGACAGATGAAAACAGGGGTTTTTTTTAGAGAAAAGATTTCAGCAGGTGCTCAGTATTTCATTTTGACTGGAAAATGGAACAACAAGTAAAATGACACTAGTCATTTCGGAAGACTGTTCTGAGAAAATAGTGATTAGAAACAGAAAATGAATTGTATAGCTGGATCAACGGATAGGTTTTCAAAGTGCCCCACCCTTCTATTCATACCCCTCACATGCTTCCCTTTCCTGTAAAAACAAATACAAACAGCAACAATCATGTTATGCATGATGTTCAAGACCATAACATATTTATGAGGTGATTCTTTGATGTCTACACGGCTTTTGTTTCTAGTTTGGTATGTGATCAATCGTAACAGGCTCTGAGAGGATGGTAACCCGCAGAGGAATCATTTTTTAGGGTGTATCAAAAGCTAAGTAACACTATAATAGAAGCAGGAACATGTATCTCCATTGGCATGAATATGAGAACACACACAAACATACGTTCAAATGAAGACCTTGTGGAATTTCTGAAATGTATTCTAAATTGTTTGGAAGAGTATATATGGAGGGTTTCCCTGGCTGGTTTTTCGGTTGCTCTGGATGGTTGAAATAGTTCCCTGGTTTATTGTTTTTATTCAAAGCTCTCAAAATGAATTGAAAATACTATCAGTCACCTATCTGTGAATATACTATATGCATGTGTATGTGGGTTGCCTAGATTTAATGTTCTCATTGGCATGGATGTAGTTGTTAGAATTTTTAAAATAACATGACAGGTTTTCAATATTGTCTCTTTTGCAAAACGGCAAACACTTTTTTTAACCCCCGTGTGTGTGTGTGTGTGTGTGTGTGTGTGTGTGTGTGTGCGCGTACGTATTGGCTACAAAAACTTTTGTACTTTCATGTGTGTGCATTTATTCATGGCCTGCTGGAAATCAGTCCCAGCCCCGGTCTACCCGCTACCTCACCAATCAGTGCCTGTTGTTTGGAGTAAAATGTCGAAGCCAGTCAGAGCCAGCCATTTAGAGTAAAATGTCAGCCAATCACAGGCTTAATTTAGCATAACCCGGTTGGACCAGAACCCTCCAGAATGAGAAATCATTGAAAGACATGTTCTGTCCAAATCTGAAACTGCTATTTCTTTCTTACTTTTTTTATGTTGCCAGGCTTTGTCTGAATCAGAGACTCTAAGCCAGAAAGCAGTCCAGGCTGGCTACAGAAAAATCATTTCAGTCATTAAGTTTCAAAACGATTCATTTCTCTACTCCATTATCTAACTAAATAGCAATTTGTTGCCTGTATGAATATGGATTTTTATCTACGAGTATTCTCATTAACCTGAAGCTGCTTGAGATATCGGTTGTATATTAATAAACCAAAAAAATACAAGGAGCCCTTCACTGACCAAATAAAAAAAATACGAATTCATGAAATCTGATTTGTCTCTCGGGAAGTCAAGAATTATCTGGTCAATTACATCACTAATGGAAAAGTTTGGATACATATTGTATTCTTAACCATGCATAATAAACTGTATACCAGTCCTTATCTTACAGCTTGTCTACTAGATTCATTCCATTAGCTGGTGTTTTTCAATCCAACAACAAACACATGTTTTGATGTACCAATGTATCAATTGCAGTATTGGAAAAAACGTCTGTCAATTTCCAGGTAACACAATGAGTGCAGCACAATTCATTTATGGATCACCAGAGGCTATCCAGATCACTTTCTCCAAATCAATAGGCCTGTTTGACATGAGCCAGGCTTACTCATACTTGGTGACCGGCAAATATATGTGGCTTGGATTTCTTTCCCTGGCCTGATCCATACTTGCGGTGATGTCATGCAATCATTTCTCGAGTCAAGGCCGCTGCATTTGCTCCCGTTGTGAATGGGTATAATTATGATATTATTATGATATCCTGAATTTGAATTGATTCTTGGCATGCCAAGTGGTGGGTAGTGGTCGCGGCCCAGCATGCAATGGGAATGTTATATATGTTTATATTGACATGTTAATTGGCTGGAAAGCAAAGGATCACACGTTAAGTTATTTGTCTTGACAAAACAACACATATTGGTTTTAGCATTCCGGCAGCCAGTGTGTCAGTGTCGCCACCATCCAGTTGTGTCTAAATGGTTTAGCCAGCCAGTCACTCCATTAGAGGAGCAGCCAGCTGCTGAGCCAAGCACTCAGGCAAACAGTCTTGCCTCAGATTGTCAACCAACCAGACAGTCAGTCAATTACACACTGAAGCACAGGGCCACCATTGTGCAACTATGTGTGTGTATGTGTTGAATGTAGTGATGCTTTAGATACCCATGGTTAATTTAGCACGCCTGATGAACTCCATGCTTGACCAACTGCAAAGCCTGTTTAGCATGGCATATATACAGTATAGTATATATACACTATATTTACAAGATTGTTATTCCACTTTCATGTGTCTTAGTAGGAGGAAAAAGAGACCAGTTTTAAAGGTGGAGTCAGTGTTTCTGGAGAATGCTTGTCTGTTAATATCTGCACTCCATCCACTACCTGTTGTCCACACACAGTAAGGACAGGTGCCAGTGTTGATACACAGCCTAGGCTCTGTAAATAAAGGGTATTTAAACGCAAAGATGCACAGTAGCTAGCAACATACCAGTGTACAAAGCCTAGGTTGTGTGTCAACACTGGATACATCTTTTCAGCGCACACACACAGTATGGACACGTAGCGGATTGTGAGGAGATACAGTATTTAATGATTTTGACAAAAAAGTGATTTTGACAAGAAGCCTTCTCCAGAATGGCTGACTCCACCTTTAAAAAGGAACTGAGCAGCTGATGCTTGTCTGTGCCGTCTTTTTTCTCTGCTTTCCCACACACAGCTACACATACCAAATGACCATTAGAAGTTCGACGCTGTTCAGCATGCAGAGGGCAATGTAGGACTGTCCACTCAGGCAAAATCATGTGTAATTACATTCACTCGGGGTGCCAGGAGTAAATAAGTCCCTGATTAAATTGCTTGAATGAAAAACCAGCAGGGCTCCGAGTCCTCAGGAACATGATTAAAGACCAGTGTGTTCACATTAGTTCAGGCAAGCCAATATTCAGGCTCCAAATGAGTCTTTTTATTAAAAACGGATAACAGTCCATTCTGTGTCATTTCCCTCTGCTGTGATGGTAATGGCACAGCTTGTGTCACTGTAGGTTATGGTAACGCTAGCCATACATGACAAATCTGAATATAATGCAATGCTGTTTGTAGATGTCAAGGAAATTGTTGCATGGATTTGTTTAGCTGTATGCATATGGAAGCATAAAAACAACTGTGACAACAATAAATACAAACATAAATTTTGTAATTAGACAGATTTGGAGAGACATAGTTGACATGAGGCAAAGAGGGGAAGACATGCAGAGAACTGACCCGGGTAGGATTCAAAACTCTGGGCTGCTCTAGGGGGATGCTCTAACCTCCACACCACAAGTGCCCCCCAATACGAACATTATTAACAGGCTGAGGCCATGTTTAACTAGACAATTTGATTGAGCGTAACGTGTATATTTTTGTTTCGGTCCCCATGTTAAAGGGTTAGACTGTTCAGTACTGTTCGCGTGTCAGCAGCTTCGTATGGAAAATATTGTTACTAGTATAGAACCCTGGGGTGCACCCCTGGAATACAGCGCTGTCTACTTCACATTCCCTGCGACTCTCCCCGCCATGTCATCTGCTCAAGCAGAAACACCATGAAGATAACAAAAACAAAAAGAATGTTGACCTTTAGATCAGACATCTGTGCTGAAGAAGTGAACTGTGCTGCAAACTTGCCAAGTCGTTTGAAACAGAGAGAGATACGGTACAAAGGGGAAAAGAGCCACTTTAAAATGCTGTTATGCCAGCAATCTGTGACCTACAAGCTGACATTCAAACAAGCCTTCAAACACACACACACAGACACACACGCACACAGACACGCACACAGAAATACACACACACACACACACACACACACACACACACACACACACACGCACACACACACACACACACACACACACAGCTGAAAAGAGCAATGTGAAACAGAAAGGTGGGCCAGTAATTGTCTGACCTTTTGTGTTGGCAGTCAGGTTGAAACAGTGGACAAAGACAAGCTTACCCTGACTGGGGAAAAGTTAAGCCTCACTCTGGACTGATGCCACTGGCTGAAAGTGAGAGGAGCCGCGGCGGTCCCATGCTCTCTGGAGCACCGTAGAAAATATTTTTTCTGTGATGAACATAAAAACTGACCTTCCTAAATAAAGAAAGAATGTAGTATTTCAATCAGTTACCCAACAAATAAAGACACAAAAAAAGGTTAAGAAATTGTGGAATGCATAATTTGTGTAGGCTGTCCACTATGAAACAATTACTTGGATGCTGGTTGGATAAACATGAAGTAAGATGGGTTCAAACATTAAACTTCAGGTAATTACGTTAATGGTGCTGTGAGCGAAATGGTTCTTTTAGCTAACTTCCTGTCAGTGACTACAGTTACCACCCTCGTCCTTACTTCACAACATTATTGCCCATTCGGTCTTCAAGCTGCGAGTTATCTAGCATCATTTCAGATCCGTAAGTGTGATAAAACATGATAAAAACCATGAAAAACAGACATTTGGAAGGATATTTACCTGCTCCGCATAAACATTCACCCCTCTGCTTGTGCACCGGCAGTGAGACGTGTTTGTTTGTAGCATTCTCTCTTCTGATTGGATATCAGGTTGTGAAATACTCTAAAAAGTTAATTTTTCCGATTACATGCAGAGTGGGTGACTGAGAGACCTGTGTTATAAAGCGTGCACACTATGTAAGTGATCACTGTATCAATAAAGAGCGATTGAACACTTATATCAACATACATATATCGCTCACTTCACCTTTAAACATGTTATGACTGCAATGTGGATAGGTGTTGGCTCATTTGCTTCCATGTGTATTAATATAACAACTTCTGATGTCTCGCATCCAAAAAAGTCAGTGCTCTCTTTCTGTATATTTCGTGCAAACCCCATACCTCCCTCTTTCTGTTTGTCATGAAGCCTTGGAGGGGACACAGTGTCAACATGCTAATAGGAATGTGATCCATATGGTAGCAGCAGTGGCATTAGTAATGCTAAGCGCAGCAGCCACGGGCAGCCAGGCAAACAAGGTATCAAACAAGGGAAATCATGCCAGGGAAAGAGAGGGGAAAGAACTCCTGGAAAACTAATTCTACATTAAAGTCCTCCCCCGGTGGCCACAGCTTTGGTTTCCCGGTAGATCTCTGATACTTACTTATATAATCCACATCTTTTTGTAGGATCACATACGGCGCTATGGCAATGATCAACTCCCAAAGACCTTCGTACATTTAAACCACAACGTGCCATCTCTCTTGGGAATGTCTGTTTTGCTTGTTGATGAGTTCAGATTGTTTGTCATGACATTTCGTTAAAAGACATTCATGGTCACTTGACTCCAATACACTGGTTAATGACCAAATACTCGCCAAGGTTGTGGTATTCCCATCAGCTTTACCTGAGAGATGAAACATCCAAATAGTTTATAGAGCAAGAACTCAAACAGCATGTTCTCTATCGCCCATCTTTAACTAAACATAAGGTTGATGTAAAACAGAGAGTCACACAAACTCGGCCTGGCCAACGCAAAGATTTAAAGGAGGTATTCAAACCAAACTTCTTTTCCGTACATTTTTGACGGCAGTATTTGTTATTTATTTTGCTGGAAAGTCTTTGAATAGCTAATCTGTCAATAGTGAAATTACCCATCATTATACTTCCTACAACAATTAATGGCCTGTTTTCTCTAAGGTGGAGTGTGTGTGTGTGTGTGTGTGTGTGTGTGTGTGTGTGTGTGTGTGTGTGTGTGTGTGTCTGTCTTTCTGTGTCTGTGTTATGAATAACAATGACAGATAACATACATGTAATCACCGCGGCTAACAAATGTCTCATCACGGGCGCTCGGGGGTCGAACCATAATGAGGTTATCATGACTGCATAATAAGAAAGCCGATTAGTGTAATTCACCACTTAATTCCAGATTAATGGAGGTGGAGCACGGAGACTGCGTGTGATTGCAGGGAGCGACGGACTGGGGACCCTTGGGGAGGTGGGGATGGGTTAATCAGACACTATTGTTCTCTTACTACACACACACATGCATTCACACACTCACACACACACACACACACACACACACACACACACACAGCAATTTAGCCGTAATCAGCCCAGCTCTGCGCCGACACGACCAATCGCCTATCAAAGGCCACTGAACTCGCTACTTTCTCTTTCTCTTCCCCTATTCTTATTTTTTCCCCTATTTCTTTTGATGGTTTTGTTATCCAATCACTCTTCTTTGTCCCTCGTCTCGTGTCAAAATGAAATAATTTTATGTTAAGCATTTTCTCTAAATATCGACTCACGTGTGGTCGAAGCTGATCAAGCCCTAGTGTGTGAGTGTCGGTGAAACGTCACTGTTGATACAATGGTTTCACTGTATGCAGGAAGACTTTTTTAAAAGACAGTTTTAAAACTTTTTCTGAATCCGATTTTCATTGTTTTTTTTAGCTTACTTTAGATCATGCAGTTGTGTCTAGTTTGACTTAGTTATTGTTTCTAACATCTATAACATAGGTACCAAACACACTGTTTACTTTAAAATAATGGCATTACAGCACTTTACATGGCTTAATAGTGGTATTGTTTTAACCCCACTGTGTAGGATTGACTATTTATTGTTGTATGGGTTGTTTTTCGATGTTTCGGCTCTTTAGATAGCTGGTTCGAGGATCGGCCATTTTTTTTTTTACACTATTTGTATTCAACATGTTTTCATGCAATGTCTATATTCTGTAATTACCTCTACATAATCCTTAGTGGCAGAGTCTGCTCAAGGCAATTTGCACACATACACACACACACACACACACACACACACACACACACACACACGATACAGAGGAAGATTGATAACAGCTCACTGTTCACTCTGCAAATCCTACTGATGCTAGTGCACATTAAACATATTCAACTGGCAAAACACGTGACAGCTTTCGTTATCAGGCAGTCACAGGAAACACAATGCATTTGTCACAGAGATTAGCGCTGATTGTTCAGAAAGTAACGTTAAAACCCATGTGTACGGCAGCCACTGATTGCCATTTAAATGTCAAATTCTACATACATGCACACACATATTCAAAATACAGATTATTTTCTTAGTATTGCACTTGTTTCGCTCATACGAATAAGGCTTTCATTTGAAGTTGAACAATGCATCTGTAGACTGATTCTAGACACGTAGCATAGCTTGAGATGTAACAGACGATTGTGGGAATTGGGCCGCAGAGCTGGTGGATTGTGTGACAAATAGTATAATGCCCGATGAACAATTCAAGGCTGTGCACCCGACTTTAATTTACTCATCTGCCCCCTGCAGAGATCCTCAGCACAACAAAAGGAGACAACTATCCGTGAGTTACAAAATAAACTTTTCCATTTTAGCAGTTGACCTCCAGATAATGTAGCCCTAGCCAAAACAACACATTAATGAATTGACTAAAACTCTACCTCAGCCTTTCCAATGTCTTCCTCAGTGATGCCAAAGCTTCATTAAGTGAATGTGGTCATTTCTGCAATGGTTAGGCTGCATTCCATACTGGAGCCAGTGTTCTCAACACCTTGTAATAGTCACTGGGAACTTGACTATTTCTGGTTGCATCCTCGACTTCATGCAAGTTATTTTAAATCTAACTTCCTACTATGTTACAGATCTGTGAAAAAGTTAAAGGAATAATTCAAAATAGCTGTTTGCCTCATTGTCCATCTCTCTCTCTGTGCGTGTATGTTTGATGTAGGAATGGGCAAAGGTCACCCATCCAGGTTAGCTTAGCCCATATAGAAGATAAAAACACAAATGTAATATAGCAGATGTTTTCTTCTGCCAGATCAAACATTCAAGGCTAACACAATCATCAAGGAATAGAATAGAGCAAAAAAATTCACTTTAATCTCAGGGAACGTTTGTCTGGTAAAAGGATGCAAGTTAGTCTATGTGAAGAAACTCATGCTTCGACATCTGCAGAGTGAGGAGTACATACAAGTTCTGTTTTACGACGAGACGTTGTCATGTGTCGCCTGCTCATAACCTTGACTATCAGCAACCAAAACAATACAGCTGTGGTTGCTGTGGATACTCCAACACTTCTTATTCATCGCGCGGCTTTCCGAGAGCTCGTCGGAGAGAGGAGAGGTTGTGCGTGGAAATTTTGTTGTTAGTTTTCAAAGGGGGGTTAACAAAGTTTGCCTCTATTCGCTGATATGCTAGGATTTCTATTGCGTCCCTCACACTTGCATTAACGCCTAATAAACACACACAGTGATGCACACACACACACACACACACACACACACACACACACACACACACACACACACACACACACTTATCAGAGAGTCTCAAAGGGGAGGAATAACATTCAGCACCATGGACAGAGGCACAGTCACTCCTCATCGATCTGAATGTAAAAATGTAAAAAGGACAAATCAAAAGAAGAGATAGGCTAATTGAATTCACAGTATGAACATCCTTTTTCCTAAGCCTATAAGGCCCACGGTAAAGCTATGTCCTTGAGAAAACTGAGTAGATTTGACATAAATCTAGTGCATTTGAAAATGAACACAACCGTGATCATTACATACATGCCATAGTACTGACAATTAGATGACTTTCCGATAGTGTGGGCAGGTAAATAATAGTCACACTATACTATTTACACTATAGCCTACTGTATATAAGGTCATTTATTTACGCTTCAGGAGTACTACTATAGGTACCATTAAAAGCTTGCTCTTAATTATAGAATATCATAGTTTAAGTAGTTTAAGAACACAAACACACACGCGCACGTACGCACACACACACACACGCACGCACCCGCACGCACGCACACACACACACACACTTAGCCGAAAAAATAAACTTTTCACTGAATGCAATTATGTACACACGTTTCCAACAAAGACCATTTTTACAAGATGATTTCCCCTGATGATTTTGAAATTACGGTAATTATGCATCGTGATTAATGGAAGATGATTGATGGAAAGTTTATTTGTTAGCCAATTTCACACACCAAAAAATGCAATTTTGGGTGTGCTGGAGAAACTGCTATGCATATAATTGGTTCATACACAGACTAAAAATATTATTTCCTTCCAATATTTAAGGCAATTTTGTTCATTGCCATAATGCATGTTAAGCTGTGATGTTTTGCAACTACCTGCATGTCACATGTATGGTGTAGGATTCTTGAGCTGTGTCGCTTCCTGACAGGTAAACATGGGTAATAATTGGGTATGTTGTCTTTTCGGATTGTTTTCCAGAATGAATCCCTTCTCCCAAGGGATTCTCGAATGCACTTGGAATCTGAGCGTGTGTCTTTGAAGATGTGCTTGACTGCTGTCGGATGTGAATGTGTGCCTGAAGTGTGTGTGTGTGTGTGTGTGTGCGTGCGTGTGTGTGTGTGTGTGCGTGCGTGCGTGTGTGTGAATCTCCCAGCAGCCACATATAGAGCTATCTCGAAAACCAGACTCGCCCTGTAAGCATGGGCTGCAGGCCATAGTAAAGTATTTCTCCCCGTAAAGTTTTTGAGAAACAGTAAAGCAATTGAACAAACACACACACACACACACACACACACACACACACACACACACACACACACACACACACACACACACACACACACACACACACACACACACACTGCCTACACTTACTGGTGTAGACAATGAACTCCTACTCTGTTTTGTTCACATTTTTTTAAATCTTACCTCAAATGAACCAGGACGTCTGTTGAGTTTCATACGGGAGGGAGACCTGACTGAAATGCCGCACAATTTAAAAGAAAAGTCGAAATATTGCAGAAGATATGTTTAAAATTTGCAAAACATCTACCAGGGACCTGCCTGTATACACACAGAGTCAATTCTCTCAGAATCCGTTGAGGACAATCACATACGTATATCCCAGAGTGAATACATACTCTATAATATCAATGTATCGAGAACCCATACGTCACGTTTTTATCTTCAATATTGATTGTCTGGTTCATTTTATATTTGAAATATAAGATGACAAACATATGCCTTCCAATCAATTTCGGCCAAACCATTCATTTTGCATTGTGGTGAGGCTCATGACCTGTAACTTGAGTCTATACCACCGATCCTTCAGATGTGGGTCTGGGTCAATCTTTACCTCTTCCTTTACACTCCAAGAAGGTAATGATTTTGGACAAGCTACAAAAGCACAAGGTGTGAGCGCTGTGGGAGCTCTGTGCACCCAGTCCATCTCCTTCAAAGAAGAACCATTCGATTTGTTTTGCCCCGTTGGCCCTTTCAAGTTGAGAGGGCAATGCAATGCAGCAGTCCCACAGTCTCTAAAGTATCACTGCCATGCCTTCACAAACACAGTTCTGGTAGCAAAGGGGAAAACTGTGGCAAATGTTCTGTTTTTGACCAAAGGGTGAGGAGATATGAATATTTGAAAACTCAAATGTTTGGCTTTATAAGAAAGGTCCCTGGGTCATTCTGGCAGTCTGAATGGATGGCAAAGTTGATTTCTATAGAGACAAGTGTTTTTTTTTGTGCGTTTGTGAAATAATCAAAGTATGCCGAATACACAGCATCGGTGAAAGTAAAACATATTCCATAATCAAAAATTATGTCAGTGGGGGCGCACTTAGCTCAGTTGGTGGGGCCATTTTATATGCCTGCTTCCCAGTGACATGGGAATCCCATACATTTCAAATACCTCTGCGGCTCCGATGTGTAAAGGATACATAAGCACACAAAACAAGCCTGTTCAATCAATACCTTTTTTATATATAATGTACTGCTATTATACTATATATAATGCATTATTTCTCTATTTCTATGCAGTAGTCCTCTCACTGTGGCACAAGCTGTCGCTCAAAGGTTGGTGAAATGACTTTGAATTCTCCATTAAAGCAAAACTTATTATTGCATGTGCTCTAAGTAAGGACTGATGGTATAAATGAAAACTGTGCTTTCACACCTCTTTTTATAAATAAATGTATTAATTAGTTCTGTGTTCTGATCTCCATGGTTCTCTCTGGGACTGTGTTTGGAGGGGAAATGGGTCATAATTTAAACGTGTTTCCTACTCCGCTGTGAAGGAAAGGTATCCAAAGATTTAGAAGTCCCAACCCAAAACCACCCAGAACATAAACAAAGGAAGAAGGGAGTGGTTTGGGATATGTTCTTTTATGCACTTATAGTTTTAATTGCTAGAACTTTGGTTATCTAGTTCAAGTCCCTGAGCTGAAGCACATAGTTTTCTCTGCCAGTATTTGGACACGACATACATTTTATTCAAGTAGTTTGGGCTCTGTAGTGATTTTGTTAAAAAGGCCTCAATCATTGCTGCTCCAAATGCACAAAGCTACACTTGCATAACCCACTTCCTACTGTCGCCTGGTAATCTTGATGGAAAATGTGTGTGCACTTACTTAACCCATATAACCCACATTATCCAATGCAGCAGCATTGGATAATGCTGCTGCAGTTAAATGTGTAATGTCTCAATCGATAATTCCACACAATGTATCCATCATAACGACGAGTGCATCACTGGATTATGATGGCCACTTTGGCACTTGGAGAGAAAAAAGTGTAATTTTTGTTGTATGGAAGACTTTTATTTTGTAAAATGAGGCACCAGGTGGTAAAATACAATCGGATTTGCAATCACCAAATAGAATAACAGTAATATACATTACACACCATACAATGATAAAGTGTATTGAAGCCAACTCTTATTGGATCGCCATGGAGGCACAAACAGTGAACGAATGAATGAATGATTTATTTCAAATATGCAACAACAATACAATAATAAAAATGCATCAACAGGAGTCAGCACTAGTGACTCCTGCACTGATAAGGCCGCCAAGCACTCTATAAAAATGCCACAACATATTTGAAAAGGGGTGGGAAGAAGTAAAAACTTGTTCAATCCCACCCCTCTTCTTTAAACAATATTAACAGGTCATAAATCAGTAGATAATGATTATAAATAACATGAGTTTTCTAAAACTGTTGTGGCTCATGAAATTTGCATCTCTCGGACCACTGCGAATTTGAGAAGTTATAGATTAAGTCATTTGAATATGACATCCTTCAATTAAACATGGCTCCAAATGAACACATAAGTTGGTCTTAACACCTGGATGTGTAAACAGACATAGGTGTAGATAGCTAGCATGTTCAGGGGTCATTGTTGTGTTTAAATGGTAAATGGACCCCACTTATATACCGCTTTTCCCTGGTTTTTCACAGACTCAAAGCACTTTACATTGTTTCGTACACATTCACACAATCACACACACATTCATACACCGATAGCAGCAGCAGCTACCATGCAGGGTGCAAGCTAACTATCAGTGTGTTCTTGCCCAGCGACACTTTGACTTGTGGCGTGTAGGCGGGGGATCGAACCTCCGACCCTGCACTCCAGAGGCGACCTCCTTACCCACTGCCGTGTTTACAGCTGGTTCCCCATGCCTGCCAGTGTCCAACAATGAATTTAAACTCCTAGGGTACTTACTGGATTTAGAGGAAAAAGTGTGTGTACCACCGAAAGGAACACAACAGTGGGTTCATTTGACCAAGAGGATCTTAATATATTTTCTTACATTAAGATTCAGGAAGAGCTATATTCAAAACACTGCTTTCCACACAGGGAGGGCCGTTTATACCTGTTGTCAAGCTGCCTAACTATGACAAAGTGCAGCACTTGTTTTTCCATTTTATACCAACACTTCCAAAATGCATCATCACAATTGTGAGCTACTACCTCCTGAAGAGAACAGCGTGTCCTACATAAAATGTGTAGAGTAATGCACCACACACACACACACAATGGCTGGTGTGACACAATTATAAAGCTGAGGTTGGAGCAAATACGGAGCTGCTGCAATCTGTGTGCAACGTATGTGCTATGGATTTCATAATGCACAATAACTCTTCAAGCTAGATTCACTCTTCAGGTGTGTTTTGTCATTTTTATAAAGGGTCTCGTTTGTTGATCATTAAAGGTGCAATCACCAATTCTGGAGAATGCTTGTTGTAAAAACACCTTTTTGTCAACATCATTGAATATCTCCTCACGATGCACTACCTGTTCGTACTGCGTGTGTGTGTGTGTGTGTGTGTGTGTGTGCTAAAAAAAAAGTCTGGTGTAAATAAACAGCCTTGGCTCTGTAAACTGGTATGTAATCAAAAGGGCCCATAGTAGCCAGCGAAATGCCCATTCACAGAGCATAGGTTGTGTGTTAACAGTGGATTTTATTTTCAGCGCACACACAGTAGGCTACAGACACGTGGCGGATCCTGAGGAGATATTCACTGATTCTGACAAAAAAGTGATTTTGACAAGAAGAATGGCTGACTCCACCTTTAAGTGTGTGTCACTTTGAGCTTGTATTCTGATGGATGGTAAGTCACAACTGAGAGATTTTGGTTCTAAATGATTCCTTGCAGCTGGGAGGATTACCTAAGTGCTTGTGTGTGTGTGTGTGTGTGTGTGTGTGTGTGTGTGTGTGTGTGTGTGTCTGTGTGTGTGTGTGTGTGTGTGTCTGTGTGTGTGTGTGTATTCTCTGCACAGTGTTTACATTCAACAGAGCCACCCCCCCTCCACACACACACTTAATTCAGTCTAGCAAGTTTTTTTCCTCCCATTAGATAACCTACGGGCTGATGAGAGATGGGGATAATTGTCCCAGTCACAGACGAGAGAGGTGCCGAGAATACAAATGGAGAGGAGGCGGGCGAGACATGATTGCCATCGCTTAAAAATATATGGAATTACCATCTTAAGCAGAACTGATTGGTGTCCTGCCGAACAGAAGGCTTCACTTCGCTTCAATCAAAAAATCACACAAAGCAATTTGAACGGACTCGGTGGCTCTGTCGATGCCATTAAATTGGCCTTAAAAGTCAGTCTTTACCATATGGATATAACTCGACGTCATTGAAAATGAGGGTCACCCCTCAATTGGTCTCTCGAGGATAAATAAAAGCTAAAGTTATGAATATTTCACACCAAAATGCTGCACTGGTTATTAAAGATTAGCACTTACAGTTGAATAATTCAGATTAAATATGATAATTTTTTCTAAAATACTGAAGATCTATCTGTGCTCAGGTGATAGCCTTTCATAGTGAAACTGGTGAAAATTGTGCTTTGCAAGAAGAAATACACATTAAGCCAATGGAAAAATGCATCATTTGGTTTTTTGTAAGGGATATTTTGTGATTTTCTTTGAAAGGAAATACAAGTTAGCTGATGGGTTTGAAATTTGGAATAACTAACACAAACTTAAATGGTTGTCAAATAAGTCTCATTAATCATTGTTGGAATACATTGCGTTGCATCAGGATTGGATGGCTATTTACATTGTTAACTTTTACTATTATAATATGTTCCAGAAGGATTTCTTGGACTGATTTATTACCAGTATATGGAAGCTGTGAACCCAAGGTGGCATGCCACTTATAATTCTAATTCAATTTCATACATGCCAATGACCAATTACAGATGTTATCAGGGGTGGGCTCTCGCATTTAGTTATTTAAGCTGGCCGTCATAATACAGTTTCTGTTTTCAGTAGTTACAGTATCGCAGCCCGTGGCCGTGCCATGAGTTGACACCTTGCATCCGCAAACAGTGCAAAACGGAACGGAAAAATAAAAAAATGGCAATTTTGAGGGGCGATCTCTGTCATATAGCCTACACACTGTCAATGAGGGTGATGCGAGTGGCTGAGCGGCCCCTCCCAACTTGAACTGCTCTGTGTTTTGTTTCATTCTGATTGGTTCAGCCTGACCCGGGTACTTAGCCTACATCCCTGTGAAGTTACAGCCTAGTGATAAAGATAGTGAAAATGGCGGAAAGGAAAAAAAAAGGCTGAAGATTATAACGAAATAAGTAGTGCAGAGAAGTTTAGGGTAAAAAGTGTTAACAGCAGGAGCGTCTTCTTAAGACAGCTGTGGGGTCACAGAGTAGCAGAGACAGTGAACTGCTCCGACGCGTTAGCTGGCGATGTGAGATAGGACAGTAACACACTTCTTTTTCCTTTTTTGTGGGGGTGGTTGAGAAGGTAGGCTGCCTTTGTAACAAAGCTAACGGCCTCCTCACACATCCTGCGTCTACCTCTGGAGCGCGTCGCCTTCCGTTACTGCTGCCTCTCTCGGGCTTTTTTGGACACACATACAACGTCTCAACTGCTGCTGCAGCGCTACTTTTAAAAGCCCTGTCTTTCTACATGGAGTTTCCATAGATATTTAAAAATAAGTTATTTCATGTAATTTATGATGCATATGATTTATATTGAGTCTAATATTGAGTCTGGACAGTAATCTGTGCACCCATTGCCTTTTTTTTCTTTTTCTTTTGCCACATTTCCGCTTGTTGGACGTTTTATTATGAAAGGGACACACCAGGAAATGGTATGAAGTCAATATGACTCTCAGCAGAGTATTTCTCCATCAGTTAAAGCAGAGAGACCCGAGAGAGACGCGCGGCTCTCAGAAAAAAATAGGCGAGCCTCCTGAGGTAAAGGGGAGCGTCGCTGCAGACGTGCCTCTGACGGGCATCGGCAGTGCATCTGAGGTTGGATGTGTGGCCGCTCTAGGTTGATTACACGGTCGGTGAAAAAAAGTCAGACGCAGACGTGCAGTAGACGCGCAGTAGAGGTAGGATGTGTGTGGAGGCCGTAAGCCTCGGGTTGTTCCTGTCTCTTTCTGCCTTCAGATGTTAGTAGTTTGCAGTTTACACACACTTTTGTTCTGTAATGCCTTTTGTATAATTGTGTTTTAAATCATAAGAAATTCAAGAATTTCATAGTAAAAGTTTGATGTGTTGTTTGATGCTGTAACAGCAAGCACACAGCACATACTCTCTGAGTATGTGAGCACAGGCTTTCTGCTCTTGAGAAATGCAAACATGCTCCACTCATTAAGAAATAATGCAAAATGTCAGTCTACGACGTCAATGACTGATCTGTTATACCCCCAACACACACACACATACACACACACACTCCCCTAACACCTCTTGTATGCGATGCGCCCGATAGCTTAAATGACGGCAAATCAAAAAGGACAAGCCTCGCGAGGACAAAGATGTAGCCATGAATTTGTGTTCCAACACAGGCGATCACCATGCAGGGCCTGTCAGAGCCTGGGACCCGTCTGAATATTTATGCCCATCACGGTGCCTCCCCGAGGGGCTAACTGGCCTGGAAGAGAAGAGGGCCCATACTGGAGCTCATCGGTGCGTCATATGCTTGTGTGTAGATGTGTGTGTGTGAGAGAGGGATGGCCCTATAAGTCATGCTACATGTTACCTGTTAATATTGATAAGGTATGGAGTGAAGGAGAGCAGATGTGGGCTGCATGTTAAAACACACGGACACTCACACACACACACACACACACACACACACACACACACACACACACACACACACACACACACACACACACACACACACACACACACACACACACACACACACACACACACACACACACACACACACACACACACACACACACACACACACACACACACACACACACTTGAACAGCTCCAGATATAATTTCTTGCAATGTAGCATTTTCTTTCCCAACTAAACATTATTCTCACCCTAAAACTTACTCTGAATTAGCAAAGGATAAAACTCACACACACACACACACACACACACACACAGGCAGGCCTAAGCGTATAGGAGCAGAGAACAGGCAGGAGATACAGGACAGCCATGTATCACCAGCCCACTGCTCAGTGTGACAGAACAGATAGCACACTCATACACGTACGCACACACACTTATGCAGACACTGGTCCACTGCTCGCTGTAATGTAATTCAAGTGCACAGACCGACACTGGTATGAAACAATGTAGCTTTGTGTATTTGGAGTTGAATGATGCTCAGAGGAGTTTGGGAGCACGTACAGTAGGACGGCCAGGCTTCCAGACACAGAGAATTGTTGTGTTGTCTGAACAAGGTTCCTACACTCCACCGACCAGCCATTCTCACCATACCCTTACCTTCAATTTAGAAGTGAAAACAAAACCTTTGTATCAATTTGAAAAAATGTGTGTGTGTGTGTGTGTGTGTGTGTGTGTGTGTGTGTGTGTGTGTGTGTGTGTGTGTGTGTGTGTGTGTGTGTGTGTGTGTGTGTGTGTGTGTGTGTATGTGTGTGTGTGTGTGTGTGTGTGCGTGTGTGCGTGTGTGCGTGCGTAGTCCAGTTATTCTGTCCCAAGCCTCCTATTGTCCCAGTCTCTGCCTCATTGCCTTCATAACTGGCTATTGATTTATTGCTGCACATTGTTTCCTATACTACCGGAATGGATATTTGAACTATATCCCTGTGTGTGTGTGTGTGTGTGTGTGTGTGTGTGTGTGTGTGTGTGTGTGTGTGTGTGTGTGTGTGTGTATATACTATTTATTCTCGTTTTGTATGATTTGTGGTGACGTCTGATCAAAGTTATTGATTTGTTTGTTGTTGTAGGGAAGCAAATGCAGAGAAAACCAAAGACAGAACAAAAGAGAACAAACATGGGTAACTGAATGGTGCAGAGGTGAGAGAAGGGAGCTGAGACACAGATAGGGATACATATAAAGATGAACTCAAGGAGAACAGAAATCATCACATTTTCCTGCCCTATTGTATATGAAGTAGCACACTCTATAATGCCTTGTCATTTTGCTGCGAAAGCACAAGGTCTTACACGTTCAAAGCAACAGTTATGATAATGTTATGTAACGGTTCTACACAAACATAAATGTCGGTGGTAACTTCTGTCAGCAGTATCTATAATAGAATATTGATTCCTGAAAGTCCTTTTATAAGATCGTTCACATTTCACATTACCTTTTTATTGCCCTTTCATTTTCTATCTTTGTATGCCGTTCCATTTATTTTATATTTGCTTCGAAATTATCTTGACACTTGTATTGCTTGAATCTGTCTATTAAGAAAGAATATTACTTGTAATCAATAGCGATGCCCAAAACAGGTTTATTAGAGTTTAAGAGAAGCAACAGTAAACATTTTGGAATAGAGTTTCATTTTGAGGCGCTTTTTCATTTCTTTACTTTAGTAACATTAAAGGCAACATATATATCTTTTTTTTGAGTCTTCCAGCTACGCCAACAGTGTTTTCACACAGAAATGCAAGCGAGTTTAATTATTTTTCCAAAACGTCCAACACTTTAACTTCCCTATCTTGGCTTAATCCACTAGCAGCAAACAGAAGCTTTTAAGCACCATTTCCCCTGCATAATGTGGCAGTGAGGCTGTGCCCGTCACTGATGGTTTAATGAGCTGCCGCCACAGTCAATCAGGCGCTAATTAGAGTACACACAGTCGGAGCACCGAGTGAATGAAAGGTGCAAAATCTGGTGCCTCGGAGGTCTGCCCTGGAGGAAGTACTGGGACATGCATGTCAAAGAGGGACCATACAAATAAAACACGCTTCTATGACAGCAGCGAAAGTAACGCCAAGGTGACATTTACATTATGAAACAGGTGGCATATTCTGCTTGATAACATACAATTCTAACTAACTGAATGTGCTTTATGTACATGGAACAGGTTAGATATAAGCCTCTGCTCTGCCATACTGAGCCCAGTGTGGAGCACAGCATAATGGAAGAGATTTTGACCCAAAATTAGCCTTTGATGCCGTTAAGGGAAAAACCTCTGCAGCAGAAGGCGGCTTTTAACTAAACCCATTAACATACCGAGAGCACATCAGTTGGGTGCATTTCCTGCCACCGGGGGGGGAGTGATAGCTGGCTTTTTCCTCATCTCTGTTCACATTGGTTTAGGTCTGTAAGTATTATGAGTAGTGTTAGTAGTCTATATGTTGGCTATGTGTCCATTTAGATACAATGGAGTCAATTCACCTTTTATTTAGCTCGGTTTGACCAGGATCCCTACTAAACCCTCACTCTACCCATCTGTTAACAAGCCAGTCCTAAGCTTTGATCGGCCTGTGAAGGAGTTACTGAAGTCCTACTGGTCTTTTTCTGGCTTGCCTTGACGGGCGCCCTGACGACTCTGACTCATCACCTCCATCTCTTCATGAAAGCAGACAGAGTTCATTAAAAGCCTAGTTAAGAGTTGATTGAAAATCAGACAGTGCTGGCAGCTGCTCCAACATAGTGTGTGTGTGTGTGTGTGTGTGTGTGTGTGTGTGTGTGTGTGTGTGTGTGTGTGTGTGTGTGTGTGTGTGTGTGAGTGTGTGTGTGTGTGTGTGTGTGTGTGTGAGTGTGTGAGTGTGTGTGTGTGAGAGAGAGAGAGAAAGAGAGATTGAGGAATTGTAAAAGGAAGAAGGGAACTATAATTGTGTGACTGAATGAATGTGAGGATGTGTGATTTTTCTTTCTTTCAATACAGACAAGTCAAAGTGTTGTCTCCCCTTGTTCGACCATGTATTTCTTCTTTCACCACATATGTTACTCCCCTTTAAGTCCGGACCACCTACACATTTTTCATTGTCTCGTTTGTAAATGTATTGTCCTCTAAATCTGCCATTCAGGATTAGCTGTTAAATAAAAATAGCAAAAAAATAAAATGCATTTCCTAGCTGCTTCTCAGTTTCATTCAGGTACTGACTTTGTTCATAGCAATGCATTCCTACCTGATACGTATTACTGTCCTCTAGCAACACACAGTACGCCTCGTTAGTGGTCATAGCGACCAATCTCATTTAATGAAACAGTCAGTGCGTGAATACAGGGATCGGACATTGCATATCGGAGTTAGCTTCTGCTCCGGCTCGAGAATCCCTGCAGAGGATTTCACAAGGAAGTGGAAGGAGACAACGTAAAAGAAATAGTAGGGTTATTGCATAGATAGTATATACAAATATAAATATAAATAAATATTTATATATGTATAATAATTTATATATATATATATATAAATTATTGCTGGAAGGGAACCGGACGTGGCTCTTAACCACTTGTTGGCTGTCTCCACCTAGCATAGTGGAGACAGCCATGCATCGGACATGTATCCAATTACTGAAGGGCCATGTGTACTCAGACAAGTAACACGGTCCGTTCGAGTGTCTAGTTCGGTATATGTCTTCATACAATCTAGTTGTGCCATGGAAACGCACTGAGTGGTGAAGGTCAGAAGAGACATAAGAAACAAAGGGAACAGATGCCGACAAACAGGTATTGATTTTGCACAAATATTGACATGAATGACTGCAAAAAAATGTAGCTAGTTTTTTAAAAGGATAATACATATACTGTAGTATCTTTAGTTGATAAATGATGATTGCATTCATTTTTTGTCAATGCTACGATTGATTGCCAGTGCTGAAAAGGTCAACTGTCTCTATCAGACTCAACACTGCATTGTGCAGTGTGTTAAACCACACTGAATGCGGTAAAAAAAGCCAGACAAAGTTATTCCCAGACCTAAACAAAGCATTTAGAGAAAGCCTTTATACCGACAAGACGAGGCACATATCCTCTTTAAACAATTTTGAAGGACATCAAAATGGAGGCTTATGCCAACATGGGATATGTATTTACGGTAAATATAAACCAATGCATCCCGATTATAAATGACACGCATATCATCAAACAGTTAAAGCTAAGGTGCGTAACTTCTGACGCACCAATGAGGAATTCTAAGTAATTATAACAACACTATCGGTACATCGGTGATCACTCATGGATTGTATTCCTTCGGCTGTAAACATCCAGTTTTTTTCTTAGCAGTAGAATCAACAATTTAAATATTTCGTGGGCCAATGTTTGTAAATGCTGCAATACTGAGAATCACAGAGAGTTTTGTGGAGATCAGAGGCTTTATCAATTATCATGTCAACTTATTTGCAAATGGCTTGAATATAACAGACATTCATTTAAATGAAAAAGGTTACGCACTATTGCTTTAAGTGCTCAGACATATGACGACCCCAGAGAAAGGGCTGAAGCAAAGAAAAGGTGAGATCCAAATAAAGCTGTAGAGCACAAACGAGAAGATTAAAACGAAATGCATGTTCAGTTTTCGATCCTCAGCAGTGTGTCTTTCCAACAAGCAGCCAGTGGACTGTGGAGGGGGAATGAGATTATGTTGGAAATGTGGACCCTTCAAACACAAATGATCTCTCACACACACACACACACACACACACACACACACACACACACACACACACCTATGGCATGTGAAAACTGCCAATTGGTGTAGTGTGAGCCATGCAGAAACAGCGGGAACGGCATCCATGTCGACTCATTAAGCGAGCAGTAATGTCTTGGCAACCAAAAAACTTTTTCGCTCGTTGTTGTCGTCCCCTTAAGTTGCATTGCATCAGGTAAATGGAGCCAGAGATGTCCATTATGTTATAAACAACATGATTGTATGGCAGCTCACCAGACCACAATGGGGATTTGAGAAAAACACTAACTGGTTGTATGTGATGGGGGACGAGATGATACACCATCACACAGAGCCAGGTGGGGATGATGGGACAGGAAATATCAGGAAGTAAAAACAACTGGCGGGGCTATTGTCATTAGTTGAGTCGTTTGGAAGGCAGAGTTGTTCTGGGTATTCAAATGGAAAACATTATCGTAGCACTTTACAATCAGACATGAGCCAAACTTTTTGTTTCAGTTTCCAGATGGGAGATGATTTTTATATCAGTGTGTCTACTGTCCATGAAGTCTGAAAAACTACTACAAACAGAGAGAAGATTTTGTTCAAATACAATGCCTTTTTGGAATTTTGATAAAAAAAAACGATTGGTGTTTAGCCTATATATGTAGGTGCGTAACTTACAGTATGTCTCACAGAAGCGACAGAAGTTACACCTATAGTGTTTTTAGGGTTATGCTTGGAAAACCCTTGTGAGAAATCCCACAAAACCCTATCGTTATGGTTGTTTCCATAGTGATCAGTGATCAGTGTACTGATTGAGGAGTAACTCAGGAGAAAAAAAGGGGGGGGGGGGGTGTCACTCTATACAATAAGACTTCCAAATTTTTTGGGGATAAGAGTATTTCACAAAGCATGTTATTGTTAAAACTTGCTCCTAAATCTAAAGGGTAGTAGAGTATTCAGGAAGACTCCTAACTCACTAAAAATAAATCGGGAAGAAACCCAACGGGTTAAGAGCTATTACCGTGAGCAGCGGAGAACTCAGATTCACAACCTTAAAAATCTCTGATAATCTTTGGAGATGTCCAAAAAAGGAAAAACCACTGATAAGGGGAAGGAGGAGGACAAAGATTATGCGGAAGAGATGAAAAAACAGTTGGCAGACTTGATGAGAGAAATGAAAAGTGAGAGGGAGACGGAGAGAGCACTGCTGAAAACTGAGCTGGCTGGGATGATGGACGACTGGATTGGGCGTATTGATGCAAAAATTGAAGAAAAAATGACTACTGGTCTGAAGCCAATGATGATCGAATTGAAGGTACTTCAAGCTGTGAATGTGAAGAAAGATCAGCTCTTGAAAGAGCTTGGAGATAAAATTGATGACCAAGATCAACAAGCAAAAAACAGAGATGTGATAATGACTGGAATGGATATTAAACCTAGGTCGTATGCAGCTGCCGTGAATGAAGATGATGAGGGCGATACTAGGAATGTGTCGGTGGAAAACCAGGTTGAAAGGTTCCTGAGAAGCAAAGGCATTAGTCTGGATCTGGAGAACGTGGAGTCTTGTTTTCTTCTCCCGAAGGGAAAATTCGCCAAAAAGCGGGCTGTCATTCTGAAATTTGTGAGTAGAAAGTATAAGATCGAGCTGCTAAGTCAAGGCAAGAAGCTTAAAGGTGAACAAATTGGAATGAGTGAAAACTTAACCAAGAGAAATGCTAACCTGGCCTACCAAGCGAGAGGGCTAAAAAAATGTGGACGGGTCCAACAAACATGGACAAGAGATGGAAGAATCTTCATCAAAATGAATGGAGCTTCACCCGAAGACGCCAAAATTGTGCAAATCAGAACGGAGGAGGATCTGGTTCAATTCCGGAGGGAAGAGGACCTGATCAACCCTAGGCAGCAAGAATGAGCAACACAACTGATGGGATAAATTATCATGATAGTCTGGAGTTATCAGCTAATCTTTACGAGGATCCTACATCATCGGACCAAAATGAAAGTATTGACCCTGATAATCACTTCTACAAGAGAGGGAAAAGAGACTGTCAGTATCATACAGAGGATCAATTCATCAGTTGCTTTCAGTCAATTGGGAAATTGTCCATAATTCATTTTAATAGCAGAAGTCTCTACACAAATTTTTCGCATATTAAGGAATACTTACAGAAATTCTCCAACCCATTCAACATCATTGCAGTGTCAGAAACATGGATTAAGGAAGGCAAATGCATGGACTTTGAACTTAAGGGTTATAAACTGGTTTGTGTCAACAGAATTAACAAGAGAGGGGGAGGAGTGGCCCTTTTCGTTGATGAAAATATAAGGTTTGAAATCGTAAATAACATGTGCGCTGCAATTGATAACCTAATGGAATGTGTGACTATTGAAATCCAAACAAATGATAAATGTTTAATTATCAGCTGTGTGTACAGAACACCCGATTCAAAAATGGAAGACTTTATAGAATATGTGGGAGAATTGTTTTCTAAGTCAAAGCAAAAGAAGATATTTATCTGTGGGGATACTAACATTGATTTACTTAATAATACTCCACTGACTGATGAATTTGTAAATACACTGAACGTAATGGGCCTACAGCCCTTAATTACAAGGCCAAGCAGGATTACAATAAATAGTGCCACGTTAATTGACAACATATTTACGAATGTTATGGGGGATGTAATAGATAGTGGACTATTGATAAATGACATAAGTGACCATTTACCTGTATTTGCTATATACGATTGGAAACAAAAGTTGCAAATTAGACCAAACACAGACGCATATGTTAGACTGGAAACCGAGGAGAGAATAGAGGCATTGAAAAATGGTTTATTGTCGCAAAATTGGGACTGTGTATACAAGGAGAAGGATGTAAATGTAAGTTTTGAATTATTCCTGAAGGTATTTCAAAGGCTGTATGAAAAAAATTGTCCACTAAAAAAAAGGGCCTTTAAGCAAAGACAGAATAAACAGTGGCTAACTAAATCCTTGAAAAATGCTTGTAAAAAAAAAAATACATTGTACAAAAGATTCATAAAAGCAAGGACACCTCAGGCTGAGTTAAAATATAAAACCTATCGTAACAAGCTAAATATCATTCTCAGAGATTGTAAAAAAAAATATTATTGCAAGCTTTTAGAAACAAATGCAAATTACCCAAAAAAATTGTGGGACATAGTGAACGCAGTGTTAAGAAATGACAAGAAAATACATAATTATCCTCAGTATTTCCATGAAAATAACGTTAAGTATGAAAACATGAATACTGTGGTGCATAAACTAAACACATTTTTTGTTATGGTTGGACCGAATTTGGCCATGGGTATCCGTGACAGGTGTATGGGGGAGTCTTGGGAACAGGAAGAATCTCTCCAACAGTCCATGTTTCTAAAGCCAGTCAAGGCCAACGAGATTAGTGAGATTTTACTGGGAATGCAACCAAAGACCTCAAGAGACTCGCTGGGGCTTCACATGAAAATAATAAAATCAGTGCAAGAAAGTATTCTTCAACCTTTGACACATATTTGTAACTTATCTTTTCAAACAGGAACTTTTCCTTGTAGCATGAAAATAGCTAAGGTTATACCATTACATAAGAGTGGAGATGAACATTCATTTACAAATTATAGACCAGTCTCAATTTTGCCACAATTTTCTAAAATTTTGGAAAAGCTATTTAACAATAGATTAGATGATTTCATTAATAAACATCAAATTCTTTATAACAGTCAATTTGGCTTTAGAAAGAATCATTCCACGGCGCTGGCCTTGGCTGAATCGGTAGAAATTATTAGTAATGCTATTGATCAAAAATTGTACTCTATAGGAATTTTTATAGACCTGAAAAAAGCTTTTGATACTATAAATCATGAGATCCTTCTCAATAAGCTTGAGAATTATGGCATTCGTGGGATAGCACGGGACTGGGTCAGAAGTTATTTACAGGACAGGAAACAATATGTGAAATTAGGGGAGTTCACATCGAGATGCTTGGATATTGTTTGTGGGGTCCCTCAAGGGTCAATTTTAGGGCCGAAATTATTCCTGCTTTACATAAATGATATATGGAAAGTTTCGAAGGTCTTAAAGTTAATTTTATTTGCTGATGACACAAACATCTTCTACTCGGGGCATGATCTGAATAATATGGTTGAGACTGTAAACATTGAATTGACTAAATTACATGGGTGGTTAAACCGAAATAAGTTATCATTAAATTTAGAAAAAACTAAATTTATGTTGTTTGGTAGGAGAGCAGCAGAGGTCACTGTGAAAATCCAGGTAAATGGGATTGATATTGAAAGGGTCAAGCAACACAAAGTACTAGGGGTAATACTTGATGACAAGCTAAGTTGGAAACCACAAGTTAGCCATCTTAGGGGCAAAATAGCCAGGAGTATTTCTATACTTTGGAAATCACAATATTTTTTCAATCAAAAGGCCTTACTTGTTTTATACTGGAGTTTAGTTTCCCCACATCTGCATTATTGTGCTGAGGTGTGGGGAAACACTTACAAAGGTAAATTGCACCCCCTGGAGATCCTTCAAAAAAGGGCAATAAGAATAATATATCAAGCAACTTACAGGGCACACACCAATAACTTCTTTATTGAAGGTAGAATTCTCAAATTACGGGACGTAGTAAGTTACCACACCGTACAAATGATGTACAAGGCTTCAAAAAAAAGCCTTCCTGTAAGTTTACAAGCAATGTTTGAAGATAGAGGAGTTTCGCATGATTTAAGAAGAAAAAGAAGATTCACAGAGAAAAATATACGGACCACACTTAAATCATTTTCGATTTCTGTAAAGGGTATTAAATTATGGAATGAACTTGATGATGATATCACAGGGAGTTGCAGTTTGCAAAATTTCAAAAAAATGTATGTCTCTAAAACTATGGAAAATTATAGACTGAAAGCAGAGCACTAATAAGCGGAGTAAAGGTGAATGGCATTATCATAACATCATGGTAAAAGAGAGGTCAGGAGAATGACTTGTTTGGGTTTGAATACTTTTGCAGTTGTGTTTAGACTACCAGATAATGACTTTGAAAAGGCCTCGATGGCATGAAAGGAGACATCGCAGATATCAAAGGAAACATCCAAAAAATGGCTACAGTGGATGGAGAGGATATCGATGTGTAATTAAATTCAGCGGGAAAATGGAAAGCATGTCAGTTGTGCAAGGTCAATGGATAAGGAGAATGAAAATTTGACTGTGTATTGGACTGCAGCTTAACAGACAAAAAAAAAAAAAAAAAATGCAAAATTGTGTTTTCTTCCTTTTTGTTTTCTTCCTTTTCATTTTCATTTTTCATTTTTTATTTTCATTTTTTATTTTTTTTATTTCTTTAAAACATTTTTTTTTTTTATTTTTATTTTTTTCTGTGATCAGTAAATGTGTATCTGATTCTGAATCTGATGAAATTGGGGGCGGGACTCGATAAGCCTTAGGCTTCTTCCGTCACCCTTCGGACAACACAAATTAAGATGTATGATGTGAAAGAGATAATTGTGTATTGTGTGGAATTGTCCGAAAGAATAATAAATAATAAATAAAAAAAAAAAAAAATAACATGGCTGCCGCAGGCAACGTTTTGGATAGATTTAACGATGTAACAAAAATGTACTTTCAATGAATGTAACAGTAACCGGTCAATTGGAAACTAAATAGGAAAAATCAGAAAAGGTTTCAGCCGTCCTTCTACATCACAGCTGATTCTAATCATCAACTCGTTATGAAGCTGCTTGATAACGAGCTGATCATTTGAAACAGCTGTTAAAATGTGAACACGTGATGTATTGTACAGTGTCACATCACACATTGACACCAGCAAATAAACCAAACTTTGTCACCTTCACATTAGCATTTTTTCAAGTGTCAGTTACCAAACAGAAAGTTTGCTTTTTGAACTCCTCTTCCTATCACTCCTTTTTTAGCTTTAAGAAAACCTTTATTATTTTATGTTCCCCAGATACTCTTTCCCCCCTCCCCCCCAGGCCGGTCCCCCTTGGGCAATCTCAGCGTCACTCTCTGCAAGCAGCTTTGACTCCATTGGTGCAGTCACATCCTTCTCAGCTTTTTTTCCTTCCGGGAGTGTGACTTTTTTAACAACATAATGTCTTATTCCCCTTGACGTTGTGAATGAAAACGTAGCTCGGAAAGAATTGTGCCATTGAAACTTTCTCAAGTGAGCACATACAGGCGCCTGTGGGGGCAAAACAAAGGGATGTGTTGAGAGAAAAAAATAAATGTGCCATGCCTAAGGGTAATGACAGCTTTAAAAAACTTTTATTCCTGACAGAATACAAAGTTGGAGTGAAAGATCTCTGAAACGGTTCGTCTTATTTTTTTTTGCTGTTTTTTTTACAGTGACTATAAACAAGGTCAACGTTTTCCGTTTGTTGCCAAGAGATCATCGCTTGGTGTCTTTGCCTTCCAGTGCGTATTTTGACTTTAGAAATTGCCCTATACTTTCTTTGTCTGTTCAGCTGACATTGCATTGTGCTGACTACAGAATTATTCTCTTTTCTGTATGTTTAAAGACAAACTGCTCGCTTCTTGTTTTTTCACACTTTTCATCTATCCATCTGAAATTCCTCCCTTAATCTCCCTACAGCAAAGACTCACCTCCTGCAATACAGCCTGGAGGAATGTCAGACCATCTGCTGTGATGACTTCATATGTGTGTACATGAAAAAGAAAAAGGGCGGGGGGGGGGGAACGGCTAGTGAGATGAAAAGGAGACAGAGAACGAGGGAGGAGCGTTAAGGTATGA